>NC_064043.1:14327938-14649366 GCF_932526225.1 Nematostella vectensis | reverse complement strand
GTACATTATTGCTGTATGATGATATGAATTCAAAACAACACAGGAAAACAATCGTCTGACGAAGCTATTTAGAAGTTCCCATTGAACAAATATTTCATGGTTTTATTGACTTGATGTTGGCACCTTGTTTACTGTATGTATGTATGTTGAGAATTACTGCATGTGAAACTAAATCATGCAATTAACTAAGGGTCCGTTTTTTTACTTGAGATTCCGGAATTAGAATGATTAGAATAGAAAAAGGGTGCTCTTGTTTATCCCACGATCCTACTTTGGAATGGAATGAAGGCCATTTTACCCATTCTGCTATCTGTAGCAGAATGACTCTAGTGCCATTCTCAACATTCTCTACCAACCATTCCCCTCCCAGAATGATAGTGAAAAAAATGCGCCCTTAGACTTATATGTATGTACAGTATATGTAGTCCACAAGCATGGACTTTTTCTACTGTAACCTGTAAAACTTCAGACACAGGGAATTTATGTAGGGATTGTTTGTTGCAACCAGTCATGCATGAACAGGGTTTCAGTATCCACATTGTTGTATCAGAATACTCAGTAGACAATAAAAATTCTGCAATATTTTTTAGGGGGGTGTGAGGTCATGGTTTTACTGGTCATGCTATAAGGCTGTTCTGATAACATACAACATAGAAGTCTGAATGGCATCATGGCCTAAAAACCAACCTGATAAAAGATTAGAGCATAAAAGAAAAACAATAAATACAAAAAGCCCAAATAAGTTGTATTCGTGAACCCACAGAATGAATGAAATACACCAACAACTTATGTTCGACTCATCTTCATGCCCTAAATTTGGCCCTAAATTCCAGTTTTTGGTGTATTGAAGAAAAACAATAGGTATTGATAATAATGTTACAGTATTCTATTTGTGTTTAGTGTGGTTCATAAAACATAAAACTCGAATTTTCTGCTCATTCTACTATAATAAACAACATTTTAACACAATTTAGACTGGGCTATTTTAGCAATCTGTGACTAGGGGGGGGGGATAGGTGGGTGGGAGAGATACCAAACTGCGTCTATAATAAACAACCATTTTAACACAATTCAGACTGGGCTATTTTAGCAATCTGTGACTGGGGGGGGGATGGGTGGGAGAGATACCAAACTGCATCTATAATAAACAACATTTTAACACAATTCAGACTGGGCTATTTTAGCAATCTGTGGCTGGGGGGGGGGGGGGATGGGTGGGAGAGATACCAAACTGTGTCTTTGTATTTCTGAAACCATTTGTGCTAAGCCAATGCAACTTACAGACAGCAATAATCAGCATGCAAGGAGGAATTGTCATGCCTTATTAATGAAGTCACACAATTTCTTCTCAACTTTTGAAAAACATTGCTTGTGCTTATTTGAGCAACATTTTAAAAAACATGTTTCTCTGATGCTGCATTAAGTTTTATGCAATATAAAGAAGTACGTTATAAAAATTTTGTGTATATATTATGATACAATCTAACAAGGATGGTTTGTTTTTCAGTGGCAAGCTCTTGATATGACTCGCAGCGAGAGGCGTAAGATCATGTGTTCCGTATCGTTCCATATCATTGCCATTACCTGTGTTGTCTGGTCTTTATGGGTGCTTATTGAGCGCACTGCTCAAGAAATCCGATCAGGAGAACTGGATTGGCCATTTTGGACAAAGCTAGTGGTTGTAGCTATTGGATTCACCGGTGGACTTGTCTTCATGTATGTACAATGCAAGGTGTATGTACAATTGTGGAAACGTTTGCGGGCATATAATCGTATCATCATGGTGCAAGATGTCCCCCCTGCTCAAGAGACAGCAGAATTTGTGTGAGAATCGGTGATTTGAATAGATATAATGCTGAAATGAGGCTGCACCGTGAAAAGCTATTGATTCACCCATTTCTCATGTGGCATTCTGTAAGTAGGGACAGAATCGGGCTGCTATTCTTGTAAATGCTAGTTTTAGCACCTACAATCGTGCCCCTTTCTAAACCCCGCCCACTACAACAAATGTGACATCAAAACCTACGACTTCTGCTCCTGTTATTTTATTAGTATTACACCTTACCAATTGCTTATCTTCTCGTTTATGAATATGTGTCATATGTGCATGGGCTTGTTGTGTGTTAAAAGAATGTGGATATGGTAAGAAAGTTGTAGAATACAGAAGGTGGCAGGAAAACTGGAAATAAGGGGAATATAATTATAAGACATCAGGACAAGGTTAAGTGCCTTGAAGACTGACTGTGCATAATGTGGGTATGCAATTACATAAACAAATCAAATAGACAATAGTTCAGTGGCTACATTAATGATTAATTTTTATAGAACTGTTCTCTGTTGAATTAGCAACCCTCCTTTGCAACTCTAAAAATGCTAAAACAAGCATTTACTGCATGCAATATTTGGCATTTCTCTGGTCTTTCCTAAAGACACAATACCTTCTCATTGCTCAAGTGCAAAACATATGTGAGGACTGACCAATTTGGTAATATCATCTGAGTTGCAAGTCTACCTCAAAGGAATCTGTAAAAAGACTTCATGGCATTCATTGCTAGCAAGACGATTGCTTGTCTTAGCTAGCAGGTGTCATTGTGGTTATTATTATCAGAAGGTGTGACCAGCCATTAGCATTACAAGGTGGGCCAGGCTCATTCTAAAATTAGTTTATTATTAATCCCTACCTGAGAAATAAAAAAAAAACATCAGCTGTTGTTATCAAATCTACAGTTTTCCAATGGCTTTTCAGCTAAAAGATGAAAGCTGTTGGATAAGTATGCGAGTATGGCTATAAAAGTGGCATTGTCAGCGTTTTACTTCCGGAGGACCGATTGGAACCTAGAAACAAAAAAATCTATTGAAATCCGCACTATTTAACAGACCATCGGT
Source organism: Nematostella vectensis (assembly GCF_932526225.1). NCBI lineage: Eukaryota > Metazoa > Cnidaria > Anthozoa > Actiniaria > Edwardsiidae > Nematostella > Nematostella vectensis. The sequence goes on along the minus strand of NC_064043.1, from coordinate 14,646,480 downwards.
TCTAAAATATCAGTCACATCCTCCAAGAAACTACCAGTATACAAACTGCTTTTACAATTTGTAAATATTTTTCATGTTTTCCGTTAAAAACCATCGGAGATTGTTACGTAATTGACTGGAAGTACGCACTGCTGTGTCATGTTCAATAAAAACCCATCATTTACATTTCTAAGCTGTAGCAGTTGACATTGTGTGCTCTCCTACTAACTGAGCCATATAGAAAGTATTTTCTGTGTGATTTTTACAACATTGTTCAAATTGTAAATATATTACATACATTTCACATTTCTCCTAAATGTACACTATCTGTCTTGGAGGGGGGAGGGGTTGTGTTCACAAAGACAAATTTTATTTCCTTAGTTTAGGGGTAATGCATGACTATAACGAGTGATGTGCATGCAGTGGGATGCCTTAAGCCAGTCCATTTTAGAGTAGTTTAATTGCATTTTAATGTTCTAAGGTTACATTGAAATGCAGTTAATTCACAAATACTTCTAAAAAAATTGTAGATTAAATTTGAAACAGCAGCTTGCATTTAGATTGTGCCTATGTGATTTAGATTATGTTTCAGGTTGCAATAACATATATTTTCTTAAGTTAGAAAAATTAAACAGATTAATAAGTAGAGTTTTGTAACAAGATTTATTGTGACAAGAGCTTGTGATAGATACCCGGGAGGAGGGGGGGGGGGGGTTCTTCAAGGTAAGGCTCGTCGGAAATTTCGAAAAATGCCCCTTAAAAAATACCTGCTCGACCAAAAATTGCTATCCTAAACAATACCTCAGGAGCCTTAAAAATACAATTTCTAAGAGGGAAGCCTATTTTTTTGCTCGGATACCCCCTAAAAATACCTGAGTCCCGATTTTGACCCTAGAAAATACGACAAGCATCCCTATCAAGTCGACATTGGAAGAACCCCCCCCCCCCCCCCCCCCCCCCCGGGGATAGATATCTCTTATTTGGTCATTGATAGAATTGTGTGTCTTGATAAAGGAAGAATTGTTCTAATGGTTTCTTGTTGTTTGGTCGTTTTAGGCCAATTGTATATAGACAATAAATGTTCTGTAATTACTTGGAAATGTGAGTTGCGCAAAATCATGTCATGACAAAATAAAGACTTGTGAAAAATAAGTGCTGTACCTAACGTTATGTTTTATGTATCGATACTTTTTTTTTTAAATATTGCATTATCCCACCCAGCATGCCTCAGGGCCGTGGCATGGCGTGGCAAGTCCCCCCTCCCCCAATATTCTCAAAATTTTAAGGAAATGACTTGTAGGGGCATGGCCGTGCCCCCGACATTTTCATGTTTCTGTATCTTACCCCCCTCCCCCGTATTCCGAGGCCTGCTCTCTGTGCCTGCATAATTTATGTAGGCATTTTAATTTACCATTTTTTTATTAGTCGCTTGTATTGACTTGAAAACCTCTTGCTCGAGAGTTTTGCGTAAAGCTACATAATTAATTTAAAGAAAACGTGTGAACAATAATACAAGTTGTGAAAGCATTAAATTAGCTCTTACTAAGTAAAACAAACACAAACAATACCTTTTGCGGCTTCTAAGCTCGAAAGTGTTCAAGTGGAATAGACCTTTATTAAACACGAAGGCGCGGTATAAAAGGGTGCTTCCATTGGAAGCATCGGCTCATTTGTCAATCAACCGCCGTGGAGTACGGATCAAATTCAAGATGGCGGCCCGAGTCAAGTACAAAACACAGAGGGGAGAGGTTTCAAAGCGTCTAATTATCTAATTGAAATACGAATCATGCTACCGGCCAAGAAAAGTGCGAAGAAATGAGGCAAAATCGCTCCACGAAACCTGTTTTCTAAACACGCTAAGAATGGCAAAATTTAGCTCTGTTTGTATCCCATTGCACGCATAATCCCTTAGGATAGACTGCTAAGCAATGACTGTGGTCATTGCGGGCCCAAGCTCACCAAATCCTTCCCTAGGAGAGTTGGGAAAGGTATACATACCAAAAATGGCGTCGAAGGGAAAGGCGGGAGATTTGAAATCGCGCCGTAAATGTACGAATTCTAATAAAAATGCATTTCTCGCTGCCAAGAAAGGCTTGAAGTACAAATCAAACATATCTTTTCTTTCAATTGGGAATTTTTTTTCGTTGGATATCAAATCATTAGATTTGGGGACATTCTTTATTGACTGGGCTCGTAACGGTAATGGCCGCCATGTTGGACTTTCTCTCCATTTGAAAAATGGGGCGGGGCTTAGGCCGTTTTATACCCCGCCTTCGTGTTTTAAAATAACTCCGTTCTGGTCACGTGACCAGAAATCGCGGGAAAACTGGGCTGGCTTCAGCCACAGTTTATTCTGTTTTGCTTCCCGATTCTACGCCCAGATCATACCAGCACGGAATTCTCACAGTACACCGAGTACAAATCTTGGTATATTTCTGATTTTTGTGGTTAGTTATGTTTTTGGCACAATAAAGTCTGACTAAAGATCTGACCTATTAAAACTAAAAGTCAATTCTTTACATTAGGCCTGGTTCAGATCATTGGCTGATTGCTGGATGGCACTCTCTTCTCTCTTCTCGACAACTTTTTCCAGGGTAGTGTAGTCAACATATTTCCAAAGATCGACAGGGGAGGGGGAGGGGGGGGGGCTCTCCAGAAAAGTAGACGGATGTGATCGTCCTATCTTTTAGGGTTTTTAAACCCAACTGCTATTCTAGAGTTTTTCCGATTCTTCTATCTCTTAGGGTATAAAACTCGACCAGCTGCTATTCCTTAACGGTTTTCGATTTCCGCTATCTCTGAGGGTTAGAAATTCCCTCTACCACACCCAATTTTCCAATTCCTGTTGATTACACCCAAAGTGCTATCCCTGTTTTTATCGGAGTCCCCTCAGGGGTAAGCTTCACTCTGTCGGAGACAGGAGAGGAAATCAATAATACACGAGACTATTGCAGGGAGGGGAGAGATATTTTCTGACGAGGATCTGATGATCCGGTCGCGCCGTTTTCAACCATAAATTAATTATGCTGATCAGCGCATGCTTGGTGTTTTATCCTGGGACAGTTCAATTGACGCCTGTCGACATTAGCTAACACAGCTGGTTTCGATGGCTGCAGCCGTTTTCATCCCCACGCCCCACGCCGAGACTCCGATAGCTTGCAATGCAGGTATTGACCCGGTGTTTTTATAGCGGAAAAACAGCCTTCATGGCGGCTAGGAATCGCTCCAGGCTGTTTTTTCACTATAAAAACATCGGGTTAACCCCTAAATTGCAAGCTATGACTCCGAGGATGGGGCATTTTTCGCTGGCAAGCGCAATTCACGTTTTGGAATAGAAATTTCGTCGCATCCAATGGAAGGGAGGCGGAGAGGCCATGCACGCATCGTGTGCCATTTTATATCAAATTCAAAGAAAATAAAATCAAATGGAAGGAGAGGGGTGATTCAAAAAGGTTTATATATAGCCATGACCCCAGGGGTATAGCACACAGAGGGGATCCGACGATAACGGGAAAAGATCCCTTCAAAACAAGATGATTGACTTCGTTAAATACCAGTGGGTTTTCCGTGTTTGTCTTTCACTCCCCATGAGCTCTGCAATAAGTCTGTTGAATTCTGTCTATCTTTAGAAAAATATAAAACTGAGCATCGATTAACAAAGATCTGTCATGTCTTTGAAAATAGTTGCGGAAATTAAAAAAAGGCATGCATCATTTCCCCTTATTCTCACTACGGTCGATAAATAACGAACAATATAGGTATTTTGAAGGCTTGAAACAGCATTAGGACAGCCATTGTTCAAACTGGCAGCCACTTTGAAAATACATTAATGGGCGCCTTGTTATGGTAAAATTTTATCTGAGTATTAAGAAAAAGTCTACCGATTGAATAGTATCATGGAAACATTAAAAACCCTATGATATTCATAATACGTTTTTTTTCCTCGTAATAGATGTTGTTACAAACACTGCACCACGCTTGGCTTTTATCGAATTCCAAAACTATCATGACACCAAATTCATTTAGTGCCAACACATTTCCTTCTGAAGTTCGAAATATTTCCGTGGGTTGTCTTGGTAACGTAAGGAGCCCGCACGACACCTTTGCTAGAATATCAAATGCCACCTGCCGTTCCCCAGACCTCATTTATTGAACTAAATCAACGAAAAAAGCTTTTAAAGGTTAGAGAAATATGAAGAAATGAATGGAAGAGAATAACAAGCATTAGAAATGAAACAAAAAAGACAAGAAATTTAATTTCATGCTCTATTTTTTTTTCTGTAAGATCGTGTTCGTAGGAGGTTTTCCAGACCAATTAGCAAGTCTGCTTGGGTTTGTGGCTCTTAAAATCTAAATTAGTTTCTCAACACCAAACGTTCTAGCCGGATGCCAATTGGAGAACCTCATTGATTTCTTAAGCCCGATAACAATTTATTTGGTTTGGACGCACAATTTGAATTTGCAAGTAATTTGTTTGAACAAGGAATGCATGGGACAATCTGCGCCACAAGTGCAAAGCGATCGAGAGGTGAGCGCCTCAAGCACAGTCGCATCGAAAACGGTAAGTTGCCGTAACCCAATCCAAACCATCGCTTTAGACATCAAAGCAAACACGGGACAAAAGCACCAGGGAATATCAACGAGCCGGTAACGCGTTACGCACAGACCTTGGAGTAATTGCCAGTCTATGGGACTCGCCCCTCTAATTTTGTTGATTCAGATATTTTCTTCTTTATCATTTTGTGTGTTTATTTTTTTTTGTACACATTCATTAACACTGAGTAAGATTAAAAAAATGTAAGGTATCATAGACAAACTAAAGCATACGCTGGATGCAAAGGTATAATTTTCGTTGACCTGAATTTTGAACCTCGAGTAAATAATGTCGTCATGCCGCGCATCTTGGAGGTAAATAACATAGTGCAGGTATTACAACAATTAAATGGATTTTGTGCTTTATGATTATTTGCTTTTTATTACGTTAAGCGGAGAGAAATAGATGGAGCTCACTTGGACTGGCGACAGTCGATTAAATTCTATTATACTTGAGGATAAAATGGACTAGGCAAACATATCTAAAAGGAATTGAAAACTTTATACACCTCAAAGCAACGATAAGAAAATCAAATTTACCACCTCGTCTGGAATCAAAGAAGCGAGGCAGAATAAATAATAAAAATAGGTTTTTTTTAACAATGAACCATTCGCCTCCACTAATGGTGCATTTCCTACACGAAACGAATAGGGCGGGAATGTTCCTCCATGTCACTCACTGAGCTCGTCAAAGCTTGGGCCGAGATAAAGTCATAATTTACCCCTTGTATTTTGAATACTTTTACCAATTGGGATTCACGACCTTTGATAAACAACAATACATTTAGTAGTTCGTTTTGAAACAAAAACGATATTTTGAGGGCCCCACACTGCGTTTAGCTTTGAACTCGCGTAAATCACCGACCTAATAAACGGTACCGCGAAGGAAAGGTATCCTTGTGTTTTGAGTTGTTTCACAATTGACAATAAACGATGAAGCATTTATTAGTTCTCCTTAATTGAGGGACACATTTTGAGCTTCAAACGCAACACCACGTCAGGAGAAAATGCCGTTTTGCCGTTTGGGGTTTTTTATTTAAAATTAGCGAAAATGGAGTGACATTAGCTCTATTTTAGCCGAAATCAAGGGATTTTTCTGTTATACTTTAAGTAACGAATTTGAAATTTACGAATTTGAAATTTTATTAGGCAATTTCTGCAATCACAGCCTTTGTGGAGACGTACAGATATTACACAATTTGAGCGTCGGATCCTTTTCAACATAATGGTTTCGTTACTTTTTCACATATCCGCAACTTCCCTTCTCCCTTCAGTTATTTCAATTTCCTCCACTTTTTACAAAAAATTGATATTCGACCCTTACCATTCATAACAAAATGGCCATACTCGATCCTTCAACGATTAAGTTCCTAAAGATACAGCGAAAATAACACAAAAGCACGATTAAGTAAAGATACTTCCGCATTTCAAGGACACTACACATTTTGTGTTCTTAAGGCTTTTCTTGGCGGGAGTCCTTAATTTTGAGGAGACTTTGGATTTTTTGGGCGAAACAACAATTTGTCTATAAAAGAGTAAAAATACTCTTTAGTTCCAGGGAAGGTATAAATTTATACAGTCCCAAACAGTCCCGGACTTCAAATAGGAATGTATAAATTTATACAGTCCCCGAGTTCAAAAAGGAATGTATAAATTTATACAGTCCCGGAGTTCAAAAAGGAATGTATAAATTTATACAGTCCCGGAGTTCAAAAAGGAATGTATAAATTTATACATATATATATTGTTGTTTCGCTCCTTTTTAAATGTAACAGATACCGACAAATAAAAGATTTTGAGATATCTTCCGGTTAAGATGGACATTTTTATCGATTATAGCTAAAACAAACATTGCTTTCTTCTATGAAACACATCATTTTGAGGTAATTTCTATTTCGCTTCTTTATAAATACAATAAATGATAAGAACTGGATGTTTTAGACATTCCATCCCGGAACACATAATCATTTGTGCCACGAATCGTAAAATTATCGATTGACTTCGTAAAAGGACGGGGGATTCATATTTAGTGAAATTAGCAAATTTTTAAGGCGAGTCTTGAGAAAATCGTATATTCTTGCCATTTCTTGCTAAACGGCAAAACGGCATTTTCTCCTGACGTGCTGTTCGCAAAGTTTGTCATGGCAAGGCCGCTATCTTGACCTCTGCCGTTCTGTATAGAACATCTTCAGTGATGACGAAATTCGTTTTTAATCTTTTCAATGGTTTCGGTATATTTTGCGATTGCTAGATTGTTAGTAAGAGTAGAAGTTTATGGCTGCATCAATTAACATCAATTGAAAGACTGAAAGAATGGGGAGAATTTGGTTTAACGCTCTAGAGAAAGATAATTCCCTGAAAAAGGACTACAAAGACCTGTGCTTTGTTTTAAATTTTCTTTGACCAGGAATTAATACTTACATCAAACAGGAACCAAAATCAGCTGGACGAGAAAGGAAATATCCCAGTTGCACTATTTCCTAAAAATAAATAAATTAATAAATAAATAATAATGCGTGAGTGCAGGCGTTCATATAACAGTGCTCAATACATAGGTGTAGAGCGGGATATATCTTGGTTTGTAGGAAAAAAACACGCGAACTACCGTTTTATCTCTACAAGCCTGTTTCGTGGTTGCCCACTCATCAGGAGATTTATTAAGAATATATTACTACCATCACTTATATACTATCTATGTATAAAATTAACATAAAAATAGGGCGCGAAATTCGAATGGCTGTTATAATGAAATTGAATAGTTCAGCTGTTGCATAACCTGATAACAAGGCTTTGTTCCTGTGGCGGCACGAAGACACTAGCTCGTTACGCTTGTTTAAAGTTGATAGCTTGGGTTGGCGGATAATAATAAGTTTTTCTTTGAGGCAGAGATTACATCTTTTGCTAGAGCTGTTAAAATGCTTAAATGTTAATTTTATATATAGAAAGTATATAAGTGATGGTAGTAATATATTCTTAATAGATCTCCTGATGAGTGGGCAACCACGAAACAGGCTTGTAGAGATGAAACGGTAGTTCGCGTGTTTTTTTCCCTACAAACCAAGATATATTAATATATATATTATATATTATATATATATATATTAATAAATAATATATATATATATATATATATATATATATATATATATATATATATATATATATATATATATATATATATATATATATATATTTAAGAACGTCTAATTTTCAGTTGAGGCTGGGTCGTTCTTATTTTTTTAACTTTTTTAAGGCGGATGTTCTTAACGATATTATTAAATTAGAACGCACTACAATTACTCAGTGGCGGTTTTGGCTTGTTGTTAGAAAAAAAAAATAACACTGAAATCGGTATCAAATATTCGCTGATTATGACCTCTCTAGTGGAATCGCAGAAAAAAAAATCAGAAATACTTATTCCTTATAATTCTGGAACTTATTTGGTGTATGTTATGCAGTAGTCTGCGCGGGCTAGTTATGCAGCGATTATTTAATTGTTATAAATATAAACTAGCATAGCTTCGGCATTTTTTCGGAATCGACTATACTTAGATCTCGATAAACTAAGCTTTACTTTCTCTATGGCGAGCGATCTGTTTATTTATGGAAGTAGGAGGTACGATGATAAAAAGCGATGAAAAGTTGTCTGTTGTTTTTATATTAATGTTTACTCACTTCCCGCGAGTTTTAAAAGGATCTAGCATGGCCAAACATAACGCAGAGTCTTCAAAATATTTACGTCCAGGAATACAGAGAATGTGATCATTAAACAGTTTCAGAATTGAATGATATTTAAAGATTTATCGTTTTAATCAATTTGAGAGTTTAATGATGAATGAAGATCCTCATTGGCCTTTATTAAGAGTCTTTGCAGCCTATTAATCCGATGTCCACGATATACTCGATTGTCTGCAACTCTCCATACGACTTTGAAAGCCGAAAAAATACTGAAAGTCGTGGGCTAAGATTGCGCAACCCGTGATCACGTAAAGAATATCCGTTGACACGGGAAAAAATACAGTGGCAACGGAAAAAATCCATTTGATACCCGTTTATTTTTGGCGTTTACACGGAAAACCAAAGTGTACGTTTTCCCATATGGACGGTCACATATAAGAACGCCTAATTTTCAGTTGAGGCTGGGCCGTTCTTAATTTTTGAACTTTTTTTCATGTTTATCAAAATAGACCTGTTCAAAATAACAGTGTTAGCAAAGATTTAACGGAAAACATTTCATAATTACTCCAATATAATATGAATTAATCAAAGGGTTAAAAAGGATTCGTTCCGCCTTCCGGTAGGTTTTCCTATAAAGGCAACCAGTTTGTTCCCGTCTTCTCGGGTAAAAGTGAACCACCTATTTAACGACACGTGAACAGACGCGATCTCTGCGTACTCTACATGATTCTAATGATGTTTTTAACCATTTTATGATAAAACACAAACAGTTGAAAATGTTGGGGGAAAAGGGCTAAAGCAAAAGCACCCGGAAATTACCGCAAAAGATAAACGCTAGAACAGAGGTTTAATTTGAAAGTACTGATTATTTGGAAGATAAAAAGGAGTAACTGAATCGAAGGATGTCACGAAAACGATGGAAAATGCTGAGGCAAAGGTATCTGTGAACCCAGAGCGTAGAAAGAAGGCTTACCTCGCGTCTCTTGGTAAGACGGGTGCAGTATTTACTGCGGAGAGAAAGCAAAAGGGTGTTAAGACAGCGATAAAGGAAGCAATTATGGGTCATTAGGATGTTTGGCTGTCGTTGTATTCAACACCATCTATAACGAAAGAAGCACATTACTACTCACATTACCCGCTGTCATACGGCGGACGGAGGGAACCGCTAAGGTGAGTTACTTGAAGAGGGATTGCTGGTCTCATGATCGAGGTGATTGTCGATGGTACATACATATCAAAGTAAGAACTCACGGTAGTATGATGCACCCTAGCGATGAGTTGATTAATTTTATTATAGGTGAACTAAACGTCTCCAGGGAAATCTATTATTTTACAAATGAATACAAGTTAAGACTATCAGCGTGCTGTCTTAAACTTGCTGCAAAGGCATAAAAAAGAAAAGAAAAAAAACTAATTTTAATTTCACACGTCATTGAGGCAAATATTGAAAAAAACGACGTCTATGCCTTGCATGTTTTAAGCATTCTTAGTAAAGGCAACAGAGTCAATGCAAGTACTGTCTCTTGATGTGACAAACGATAGTAGTTAATCCCAAACAGCCAAAGATGGTGGCAAATAAGCGTACAATTCATATGTCAAAAATAAAAAGTCTCTTTTATATTAGGAGGAAGTAATGAAGCACTTAAACGAAACTTAATTGAAAAAGAGAGTATTATACAGTATTGGGTGATGCTGATAAATAAGAAAGTGTGAAATTAAAGTAAAAGTTCTAGCGAATATAATAATAATTTTCTGCTAGTAGGTTGGTTTCAATTAAGCAAAATGGTCTACGGAGTATTTGAAAGAACATTCTAGGTTTCTGTACGACAAAAAGGGTATGTGGCTTAACATAACACACAGTGTCGATAGCTATTCGTCCGAACTATAGTAAACCAGCTAACCTCCTCTCGGACTTCTAATCTGTAATGGCCTTTATTCAGATTCGGGATACCTGTGTTTGTGATTTTAGGACGCGGGAGACTGGTTCTCTCCCCCCCCCCTGTGTCATTTTTCTCCTCTATTCGCTCTATTCTCCTCTATTCGCTTGCTACTCAGCTACAGCTAGATCGAGGGTCACAGAATGGCCTCTAGAAGGGAGCAGCAAAATATTTCGAGGAAGTTGCCTCGAAAATAAGAGCGGAATCGGTCATTCAAGCCCGCGAGGACTTAGAGACTACTGCACATAATGCACATGCAAACAATGCATTTATGAGCCGACCAGGGGGCCACTTTACAATTTTCCTACTGGAAAAAAAACAACAATAAGATTCACAAGTGCAATGGAAGTCGTCAATAACAAAAAAATCGAAAGTTCTGGTTTCTAGAAAATATAGCAAAAAGACTATAAAATAATCGTGATTTTAAATATTCATACTTTACAAAATAATGAATCTGCCACGGGCTATACCAAATACCAAATGGACGAAGAAAATCGCTCTTAAAATTAATACGATATGAAAACACTATACACATCATATATTATCATTTTTTATCATTGGTAAAGATGATATTGCAATATCTCATCAATTACAAATTAAAAACACACATTTGTAGAAACATTGTTTTGGAACTGTAGCATTATTTTCATGTGTAAAAATCAATTGTATAATATGTCTCGTTTTCCCTTCTTTTGATAAGATAAGCTTAGCCTAATATATCAAATTTATCACTTTTTATCAAATGAAACTCAATTAAAAGATTGACTATCCCATAAATGTATTTATCAATCTTATATTAATTCTATTCACTTGAAGTTCCAGTTAATCGTAAGTAAGGTTTTGGGTGATATCATGTGCTTGGGACTAATTTAGAAAAAGGCTCCAAAATTTGCATCAGCTACGCGTCGGGTACAAGCACATCTTAACTTCGTCGCCATGTCACCCTCATCACCGTTTATATACCGTTATCACCTTATATGTCACCGTCATCACCTTATATGTCACCGTCATCACCTTATCATATACATCACATTATCATATAGTTTTAAGGGATAAGCCAAAGTTCGGGGCACCCGTGGAAACGTTTTCGCTTAGCTTTCAATGAGACAACGAGAAGCCAACCCTCCCCCTTCAAATTTCACCCACTGCCACCCCTCCCCCCTCGTTTTAAGAACTCGTTTTCGTCCCAGTTTGACAAGTTTTGCCCCTTTGACATCGCCGCTGTTTTACTCCTGTTTAGATATGTTTTGCATTTGTGGCTTCCCGAATTCAATAAGAATGTTTCCTCATCCATTCTCCCATCTTTGATGTTTCACAATATTATTTAGATCATTGCTAGAACTTTTTATCTAAAAGGAAAAAAAAATTAATGTTGAATTCTACAGACAACAGTCAACAGTCTTGAACAGTTGAATTCAAAGTTTTTTATTTTAAGTTTTTTACATTTTGTTCTTACCCTTTCTCAGTGAAAACGAAAATAACACAATCAAACATCAAACAGCGCTTTGACATTGCATCATTTTCATGTCAACTGTTTTTCATTACACTCTTTTTTTATAAGAACCTTTTTATAAAAACGTCCACCAAATTTAAGAAGATGCTAAGAACATGCCAGGGCTCATATAGCAAGTGCCCGGTGCGTTCTAAAAATGCAACCTTATCATTTTGCTATGGATTATTAGTGTAATTCACTTCCTAATAATTCATTGGTTATTATAATATTATATACACTAAAATTTAAGAACAAAATCAAGAACATATTTTTGATTTTTGTCCTAAAAAAACGGCCCAGCCTCAACTGAAAATTAGACGTTCTTATAAAAAATGAGTGTACCCCAAATCGATTTCCCCACAGACCACATTAATTGAAGCGCAAGTCGGATTGAACCCTGCAGTATCGTACAGTTTACGTAAGCTGTCGCGTTTTATGATGCTTGTTGATTACTCAATTCAAAGGAGCAGCGAGCATTTCCGCCTAATCCTGATCCTTAGACTTTGCGCGCTCTAAATTTAGAAACACGAGACGTTTTCATATGTGTATTTCAGCTAATTTAGACCGAGGATTTCTAGTAGAGGGGCTTGAACACCTCGAGACTTGTACAAAAACAGCACAGCGCCCGGGGGCATTACGCATACCCTAAGTACTCTCTCTTTATCTTCTATGGAACGTGCTACGAAATAGCTATTTAGTCTGCCAAAAGCACGATCGCGTTCGAATAAGGAATTCCCCCTTGCGTTTTGCATAAGGAATCCAAAGGCGTTGAATATTTCGGACTTACGGAATGTTTCTTTTCGCAGGTTTTGCACTTTGTGACGTCATATAACGAGCGGAGAAACAAACAACTGGGGTATTGTTGGCACGGAAGTCTAAGAGGAGATCGAAGCTGTCGAACTCAAGGGCAATAAACTGCCATAACAACCTCAGATCTTTCTAGCAAAAAAGCGTGGCTAGAGAGAGTGATATAGTGATATTACCGCGCGAACTGCGAGTTTGCGCCACACTATACCATGAGCAACCTGTCGTCGGTTCAATTTGCGGCGACGAACGCAAATTCCGCGAACTCGACAGAATACAGCGACGACTACCTCAGCAGTACCTTGCCTTTCTTGATCACTCTGTTCTTGCTAATCGTCGCTACCCTTCTCAGTAACTCGTTCGTGTTCTTCGCCGTGTATTCTTTCCGTGAGTTACGTACCGTGACGAACAGTTTCGTGATCTCGCTCGCGAGCGCTGACGTGTCTGTGGCGCTGCTAGCTATGCCGGCATGGATGGTTACTAACGTGATTCAACACCGACCTGGGACTTATGAGGCGTACGCTTTCGACTTGGGCACAAGATGGATTGACATCTTTTGCTGCTCCGCGTCGATTTTTAACGCGACTCTGGTCTCGTTTGATCGATACCTAGCCATTAACAAGCCACTGCACTACCGAGTGGTTGTTACTAAATACCGCGCGTACAAAGCTATAGCGGCGACCTGGGGGGCCGCCATGATTGTCACCGCAATTTCCTTCATCCAGTATCGGGACAACGCGTCGACGTATGGCTGGGCGATCTTCATGTTTATAACCATCCTGTGTATACCACTAAGTGTCATGGGCTTTGCGTACTTTAGTATATACCAGGCGGCGATAGCTCAGCTCACTAAGATGGCCTCAATGCGCCTAAGCACCCCTCTTGGTCGCGCCAATAGCGTGAATAAGGCGGCGAGCGCGAACGCCAGACGCAAAAGATTTTACCAAGAACTGCGGATTACAAAGACATTAGCGTTAATCGTGTCTCTTTTTGTGGTGGCTTGGGCGCCGTATCTAGTGATGGTGATGGTGGAAACATTTGACTTAACAGTTGTCGTACCTCGGCCTTTGTCAGACATCATACTGTGGCTACCACACATCAACTCCTGCGTCAATCCATGGATCTACACAGGGATAAACAAGGATTTTAGAAAGGCCTTCAAGACGCTATTTTGTGGCAGTGATGGGATCTGTAATTACTGGCAAAGGCAGAGGGGAATTGGACAAAGGCAGAGCTCGTTTTCTGCAGAGGACTCGACTCTTGTCAGGCGAAGCCGCACAGTTCCTACCACATCTTCGACAGAGAACGCGCGCGAGTGGAACTGCACTTCAATCTAACACAAACACAATTCCGGAATAGTATTGCACGTATAGAATAGCTTAATAATAAAACAAGTACGAATCCCTTTTTATTATCGCACGATTGTCTTTTTTTATCTTTACATCAAGTAACCATTCATGGCTGAAAAAAGCTTAGTTTCTTCGAGTGAATAAAACCTTAAATTTCAATTTAAATTCCAATTGAAAATGCTAAAAAAATCCATATTTTTCTTATCGAAACTCATCCACGCCGCAGGGAGCATAGCTAGCATAAACAGCGCTGCTTCAGAGCCTTTTCAAAACTGCGGATATAAAATGCTTAAAAGGGAAAATACTATAGCCGAGACGAATAATACTCCAGCATTGTATAGCTTTATTTGTTTTAATATCGGTTGCTAGCTTGCAACGTTCAGCTGTGCGCGCTCCGAAATGCCCTCATGGTGGTACGAAGCGCGCCAAATAGATCCGGTGAACTGCTGATCTATACCGGCAACAACACTCTGACAGTTGTTGAGCTGAACAGCGTGCTTAGAGGATTGCGTGCTGCCTTCCTCTTCACTGATCAAAATAACCAGAAAAGCTGAACAAATCTCAATATTGTTCCCTGGGCTATGTGGCGGGCTTATCTCGGGGTGCATAGTGCTCGAGGATATATTAAGGCAAGAGAGTAGAGGCTATTATCTCGTAAACTTAAATCAAATCAATCGAGCCTTCTCCGCAGAGGAAAGCGATAATAGATGACCGTCTTATCAGATGAATACAAATGAATCTTGCAACCAAATGAAACAGCAAATGAATTGATAAAAAACGCAATCCATGACTTTTGGGGATTCACAGTGTTTGGGCGGCTAGTATTTTTTTTCGCAGTTTTTTCGCAGAATTGTTTTTCTCATTAGCTATTGTTTTTCTTGGAGGACGAAGAAGGTTTTTATCTATGGTACTTGATCATTTGAATTATTCTAAAAGTAGAGTAATAGACTATTGGTCTGAGTCTATCACCTTCGTGATCACTTCCCTGATATTGCGTTTTTTATTGCTTTTCTGTCAGTCATTTTTTTTTTCTTTTATTCCTACGCAAATGTCCAAAGCTACAAGGGTTGGCGCTTTAATTACAACAAAGAAAGACGAACGATTATTTATATTTGCGCATTGTACAAGCATTCAACTACTATAGCCTTTTGAACATGTGTTTTCGTTGATAGAGGTAAACGAAAAAAGGATTATTTTTAGCATTTTTAGAGCCTGCGCCGCAATAAAATTTCAAATTGGTAGGGGGAATGCACACATAGGAAAATGTTTTTATTAAACCACAAGCAATTAAAGAATGGCTTTATTTCATCTACCCCGATACCCAATATTACTGTGGCAAGGGTTATAATTAATTTGCTGCGGTAGCAAGCAAATCTACCTATCTATCTACCTATTATGGGGTGACAAATATACGTGTATGTGAGCAAACATCCAACAACACAAGAATATTCCTAAAACAATGAAACTAGCTTCAAAAAAATCCCTCGGGCGAAACTAGTCTGAGCCACGTTTCTCGGATGAACTCATTTACCTTAAGAGGGAAAGCAGCTAAAATGAGATACAACCTCACGCGACTATGGTATTCAGAGAGGATGAACCTTTCAGAACGTATCCGACATTTGAGTAACTTTATGGAAAATGCCATACATAGACACAAAAGAATTGAGTTGTTATTGTCTTGACTTTCTTTTTAAAAGCTCAGGTGATAAAACTAATGTAGGCTGATTTCTGCAGGGTTGTTCTGAGAGTGGGCCATGCGGAAGGCTTAAGAACACTTGCTCTAATTACTTTACGAAGGCTATAATACGTGATGAAACCCTAAATGGAGTCTGAATTAATCCTCTTAACGTTAACCCCGCGAAACACCTCTCATCAAGAATACTTCCAAAAAAAATAGTATTGCTAATCGACCGAGATGGATCCAGGACGGCGCCCTAACTGACAGACAAAACAAGCAACAAAGGATATGTCTCGAAGATTTTCGCCTCAGGTCTAAACACGCTATATGCCAAAAGCTAGCGTTAGGAAACAATCGAAGAAATAAGCGCAGAAGTAGATCATTTGAGAAAAGCTAGGGGGATCCACAAAAATCGGATGTTCGATTAAGGGGCCGTCCACACTAACACGGATTCAAAAGTATCCGGATTCGTTTCGCCGAAAACGCATCACTAGATTCGCGTCCACACTATCGTTTTCGCATCGTGTTCGCCTGGATCCAGCCGTCCACACTAACACTGAAAGGTACAGGGTGACGTCATTTTTATGATATGCGCATGGTCAAAGCAGCGCGCGCATGCGATATGACGATATCGTTTTCATTTTGATACGGATTCGAACGTCCACACTGCGGACCAAAGTATACGGATTCATTTTGATTCACTTTCGACGGCATTTTCAAAAGTATCCGGATTCGCTGGATCAAGCGCGTGTTAGTGTGGACGGAAGGTCTAAACGTATCAAAAAGTATACGGATTCAAACGAATCCGTGTTAGATGGACCGGCCCCGAAGTCGAGTCCAATCAAACACTATCCAATATGGTTGCATTCGTAACTTTTTGGGCCAATGGAACTGATAGAATGGTTTCACCTTAATTTAATTGCATTCCATTTTGGAATATTTTGAGCATGATGGCCACAGGTAAAGAATTTTTGGTCTGAGGGCAAGCTTCGGCCATTATTTGTATCTGCTAAGTAGAGGTGGGTGGGTGGGTGCGACATATCAGTTTTTCTTTCTTAAATTGCTATTTTCTACTGGGGGTGGGGCAGCCCCCTGTTCTATTGTGACCTTACTGCTATAAGTACAGCATTAGATTATACGGGAGTAAGAGGATAATGCAAAAAATAATAATAATAAAAACGTGTCCGCTTTTAAAAACGATGACAAATTACCCTGCCACTCCCCCTCCGCGGTTAAGATGGCGATAAAAATATCTAAATTGTTAGTTGCTTTAAACCATGTGTGCATGGTACTGCAACTCCGAACAAATGTTGAAATACAAGAATGGTTTTTCTGCGATTCAGGCCTCACCTTCACATCTGGTTGCTTTCCGAGACATTAATGATGATAGATGAAGCTATAAAACTTAATATTTTGATATTAAATTTCAGCAGCATTAGACATCGGTATTTTAGCTAAGCAGCATTATCAGAACAATTTCCGTCTTATTTAACTAGTATTTATAAACATTGGACCTCTTTAAGAGCTTCTTAAACATTTTCTGCCTTTCATCTCATTTCACAAAATCTGGCTCTAGGTTAGCAGGTGTATAATGCATGAGATATACTTGAGCCTTGAAATATTCCTTAACAACACTCAATTGGAGGCCAAATTCAGTTATAACAAAGAAAAAATTTTGTGTGCCAAACTTTTACGGTCAACTCAACACCTTTACTTTTGACTAAAAAAGGTTTTTTTTTTCAAAGGTATTCATTTCAATATTAAATACATTGATAAGAAAATGCTTTGTCATCCTTCTAGACGGTAAAAAGAACGGTAAAAAATGTACCAGTACTGCTTATAATAAGACTTTATTTAGGTGTAATGTATGTAATTATGAATTCACCTTTTCAAGAAACATAAAATATTTTTTAGAGTAGGGTACTAAAAAGATAAACAGAACAGCACCAGCTGAAAATTTCAACTGAAGACTTGTTTTACAAGAGATTAACTAAAAATATTGATATCCATAGAAATGTTTTTTTTTCTCAATGACACCTTTTGACTCACAAAAACATTTATGAATTCTGTAATTGGCTCAAAGCTCATGATTTTTATTCTAGGGGCATGTGTGTGCCTAGAATAAAATTTCACTAACACATGGTACTCCCAGATAACTGTAGCAGAATTGTAACAGAATCGGTACATACTATAGGTCTAAGCCTTTTGCTGTTCATTTAATTTACAATAGCTTGCTCCATTATGGGTTTTAATAGATGCATATGTCTTGATCCAACATGAATTGATCCAACCATCTGTTCATATCATGGAAAATTGTCCTCAACTTTTGTCATTCTTGCATTTTTCAATATAACAATCTTCAAAAGATGACCAATGTTATTAAAATCCTTTCTTTCAACATGCAAGACAGAGAGGACATTTTAAATTAAAATATTTGAAGCTTAATATTGTTGCATGTTTTTAAGAAAATTATTTTGTCTGTGACATTTTGAATATCTAGTGGCAAATGCAACCGTAGCTTTTAGCCATGCAGTACTATGACCATCAAAGGCAAAGTGCAGTCTTATTTTAAGTTTTAAAATAATATACTTCTGCAGATATCTCTATGAATAATGATGACTAAGTTTTGAAGAGATCTGTGTATATGATGGCATAGTCCAGTATTTGCTTTGACAGAACAGCACCAAACAGAAATAACAAAAAGTCACTTGATGCAGACATGATGGACGTCAGGATGAAATTGACAGTTGATGTAAGACTCATGGGTACTCCACACAATCGAAGTGCAACGGTGAGCAGGGAAATCCCTCCTGACTGGGAAGTCTGTCAAAAGATAAAAGATATTATGAAATACTGTACTCTGTTAGTGCAATTATATACTTACAGGCCTGAAAAAAAAAACATTGATGTCAAATTCAATTTGCAAGAAAAGGGGGTGAGTAAGCCAGGAATCCAGTGTGTCTTGCTCACCTTACCCCCTCCCCCACTTGACTTGCCAAACAATCTTGCTAACCATACCCCCCCTTGACTTGCCAACAATCTTGCTAACCATACCCCCATTGACTTGCCAACAATCTTGCTAACCATACCCCCCTTGACTTGCCAACAATCTTGCTAACCATACCCCCCCTTGACTTGCCAACAATCTTGCTAAGCATACCCCCCCTTGACTTGCCAACAATCTTGCAACCTTACCCCCTCCCTCTCTTCACTTGCCTAGAATCTTGCTAACATTACCACCTCCCCTTTAGACTTGCCAGTGGTCTTGCAAAGATAACAAATGTTTCTATAAATGTAAGAAAATTTGATACAGATTATTTTCGGTTACCTTTCTGAATGCCGGGAAACAGAGAAAAAGCAACTGAAGACCCAAGAAAGGCCAGACAAATGACTGTTATAGAAAAACAACATTAACAAATTAGTCAGAATAACATAAATGCAACAATAGGCAACAAACAAGGACAAGCATTCAATGACATTTTATTGGTATATCGATTACCTATATTGGTTTCCAGTATCAAAAAGAGTAAAATAAGAAGCATTGCAGCTCCATCCAACCATGACAGTGAAAATATGTGTGGAATGTTGGTCTACCATTGACATGTGAGATATAAAAACAGTTATAAAAGTATCACCAAAGCATAGATGTCAACCCAATTTGGACAGAAATCTTGTAAGATCCGGTGAAATACAGTGAAAAACCCAAGAGAGCCAGTGATTACAGAGAATGCATGAACATTCCCAAATAAAATATTGTGACACCTGCCTAATGTTGGTGAGTTGACAGCTATGCCAAAGCTCTTCCCGTAACATGTATTCAACCCAAAACACAAAAACAAAATCGTTTGAGTCATGACAGTGACTGAATTCATGGTTTCTGCATAGTTAGCAGAGGGAGACTCCCCATTTAAGATTACCCTTACCTCAACATCAACAACTAAATCGTGCAATTTCTCTAAAACTCGTTTCTCGTACGTCCATCTGCATACAAGAAACAAGGCAAGCACCAGATTCGCCAGTAACCTCCACCACTTCCCTTTACCATCGCCACCAGAATCTGGACTGGACTCCAAACCATCGGCAGACTCTGTTGAACCAGCGAAAACATCAGACGAAGATTTAACAGACTCAACGCTTTCTTGGCGAGCGACTGAAGTTTTTCCATTCGACGAAGTAATTTCGGTGTTGCTTTCCGTTTCATTTCCCAGTTCAAAAGTTTGTGTGTTTTCCCCGTCGTTCTCAATAGTTTCACTGGATAATTGTTCGTAAGAGAAGCCTTCATGTGGCGTATAATGTGTTGGGGAGCCTGGGCGGGTTTGTAGGATTTTCTGAAGGCGATCAGATGAGTTTTCCAAGATGCGTTTCCTCCTCGCTTCTCTTCTTGCTGCGGCGGCCATTTTGAATTTTAACTGGGTTCCAGTCTTACTCGTCCACAATGTGTTGCGTTGGGCGTCCTGTGGTCCTTTGAAGTGAGATATAAAATAACGTACGTCAAAATATATATAAAGGCTGGGTCTACCAAAATTGCTAGACTAAATCCAAATCAATATCAAGTACAAGTCATATAGATAGTGCGACTTAGTCCAATCAAATCAAACAGAGCGTCTTCTGTCATATGTGGTGTGTGGTAAGCCTGGCCACGCAACGCTCACGTGACTTCTGAAGAAAAGGGAGAAGAACACATCACTCCAATAAAAAAATGATATTTTGCTGCTATTCGAGCATGGCCAAGTATTGGCGGGGAAAAAGCGAATACAATTGGCCGTGCAGCGTATTTTGGTCTGAATTACAAAGAATGTGTTGAAAAGGTCTGTCGTGTAGCATGGAGCTAAAGCCCCCCGTCTCCTCCCCCTCTTTGTGCGGCACGATTGCGTTTGTGGATCAGGCGTATAGGCAGGGGGGTCTCCCTAAGACCGCGAACCAGGCACTCACAATCTAGACCTATTTACACCTGTTTACGTATACCAGGGGCGTAGCCAGGGGGGTGGCCTAGGGGCCCGGCCCCCCCTTCTAGCAGCCAAAGTACAGTAAATGTATGAGTCATTTTCTAAAATACAGGAGAAAATGCCTTGAAAAAAATGCCTTTTGGCCTCCTGTTGAAAATCCTGGCTACGCCGCTGTAAACAGACCAAAAATGCTTGTATATTTTAGTACGTTAAGTATGAGCTGCAAGCTTCATTCTGTTAACTGTGGTGACGGTGTTCAAAATCTTAGCGGTCAGAATTTGTTGAATTTTAGATCCGCGCCGGCCTCCCCCTCCCCCTCCCTCTCAATCAATCCTCGGAACGCGTTTGTGGAGGCCTGAAGAGGCCGAATGAACAGCGATTCTGACAGTGGGGTGGGGGATAGTATACATTGACCGATAACCTTGCCAATCTCACTGGTAAATTAACAAACAGAGGAAGCAGTTCGTATCCGGTATAAGCCGGGTATCCGCACCCACTTGACTCTGTTCCCCTTTGTGTGCGTTTCTCAGTAACAAACTACTGATCCCTCTTACTAGGATTCGCATCGTGTACTCACATAAAGTAACATTATACGTGAAGACAGGCACTGCGCTCTAAATTCCAGGGTAGAAATATTGATTGAGCATACAAATGTGGGTGCGTTCCTTCTTCCAATTCCTTGTACTATAGATGGTTATTCCAAGGGTCCCTATTTGGTTGACCATAAAAAGGGCACTACAATTCACCTTTCAGCAGGATGTTTTTATTCACTTTTGAAAGCTCTTTTTTTTCCTAGTAACATTGAGTGTCACCTAGGAAATCCGCTTCTCCTCTAAACAAAGCAAATCGGTTTCCTATCAGTGTCATCTTGAACCCCCACCCTAATATACAAGAGATAGCCATCTCACGGCTTGGGAAGTAACACTACACGTATTATTGATCGTAACAGTGTTTATAGGCCTTATTACCCATTCATTAGACGCGGGTTAAATCCACCAAGAGAATGCACCGCGGAAAGGAACTTGTAAGAGCCTAAGATGGGTAAGTCTCGATTGATCACTCCGAACGAGACAAATCTTTATAATTAAAGCGCAGAGATTCATGGAGACTGAAGTAACATTTAATCGATAAAGCGCGTTGCTCGAATCGAGACACGCTCCAAAAGCGGATTTCGTCATATCATATAATCCCCTTTTTGTGTGATCTGTAAGTCCGGAATATCAGTATTGTCTATACTGTTGCCATGAAACTGTGAAGGCGAAGTCGATATTGCATGTTCATAAGAAGCTATTGGTCTTCATTGTTTTACCGCTGAATAAGTGAATACCGTTTTGTCTGAATCGTACACAGCCGCTGTTGTTGAGCGAAAGGAGAGTTTAAAAGCTTTTACTCAGAGCTTGTTCTTCAGGAGTAGTGATACCTAACTTTCAGCAACCCACTTCAATTTTCCTGCCGCTAAAACACAGCTCTACAAGGGGTTATATATTTCAGCGTTCGTCTGTTTCATATAATGATGATGAGTCTCGAACTTTCGGTGGTCCATTTAGATTAACAAACGTCCATTTTGTGTATATTACCCACACATGTCACTAACCACAAGTGTTGGAGTATGACGGATATGCTTGAATTTTGAGCGTGCTTTTTATCGCCCTCATGATTTTGTACAAATTCGGGACAGTGCCTGAATAACAGGCCTTTTTTTAACATAGATAAAAAATTGAGTGTTGATTTGTGTGGGTCCGCGGTAAAAAGTTGTGCAAAACAGATCTTTTAAGGCAACAAGATTATAACGCATTCACCGGGTCCTCAAAAAGAGAGCAGCCCTCGACATTACCAGCGTCATCTGTAATGTCATATTCTGTGTTTCTGAAACCATTATAATACAGATCCAAAGCTAGATTAACTTTAACCTTAATTTATCAGGATTTGTATTTTATACCCTATGAACAATTCAAGAAAAGGCGGAGGCCATACTGAGCTTCGCTAGAGTCAACAGAAAACAGCCAAAACCAATTACACAATCACTCATTCGGATCCAGGGAAAGGGGGCCACACAAGTTCGGTGTATAGCCCGATCCGTATCTTAAGTATAATATTATTTTATTGATTGCACATGTGGGAAAATGCAATAAAAACTGATAAGCTTGCACGCAAGATATATCTGTTAAACAGATGGGAGTGGAAAATCTAATTGCCCAGAATAATTTCAACTCCTATATATTAAACGTACGAGAACTTAATCAAATTTACCGCTAATTCCAGCGCTAATTTTCGTACGATTTTAGCTTTATAAACATATATTCAATTTACCAACATAAACCTCTTTTCTCTAAAGCATTAATTGCGGATAGGGGAATAGTGTTATCTTTGCCGACTGAGCCTGTGTAATGCGATAAGTGTTCAGTTGTTGGATGCTTGCGTAGTGGTAACCCTGTCTTGGCTACCTAGCTACGATAAGCCCAACAGGGTAGAAACTACATTATAAAGGACCAACCAGTTTCGTGAGATTCCATTTGAAGAACATTGGTGTAACGTTCGCCTACTATATCTTAGTGTGTCTCAAGCTAATTGTGGTCGAGTTAAATTCCCCATATTTCCCCCTGGTATCCGTACTCTTATACACCACGATATCTTTATGTCATGATTGTCAAATTGTTGAGGCTGGACGCTGGTAACAACTTCAGTGACATCGAAGGTTATTTCCCATTTCATCAACCTTGATCCGTCCAACCAAAACATTCTTTTCTCAATTCCTATTCCCTCACTTTCTAGCCAGACCTGTTAAAAGCTCTAGCCAATCAGCAAGCAAGAGGGAAGCTGATCTGCCGGGCTGTAAGGCTATCAGCGAGGAAACTTGTTCGGCAAACGGAGACGCCCCGAATAAGCAGAGTAAGGAAGGGTGCAAGGTGAGAGCAGAAGTACTTGAAGTGCGCGGCCTTCGATTTTCAAATCAAAGGACCCGGGTTCAATCGAGGGTCAGGCAAACTTGGGATTTATTTCAGTGGTCCAAAAACCTGGCTCTCTACCCTGGGGACTATGAATCCCATGGATCGAAACCTGCGTGGAGCAATCCTATGACGGGTTTGTCAAATCCATGTGAAATATCACTTCAATATTATTATAGATACTTGATCTATAAAAATGCAATACATTTTCTTACACGATAGGTTTGCGCACAGTGTGGGAATGGGATCCAGTCGCAGTTCCTTCTACGCGCTCTGGATCAATTCTGGCACGAGGAGTGCCTGAAGTGCTCATATTGCTGTGGGATGCTTAGTGAGATGGGGCCTAAGTTCTATTTCAGAGGGGACTTGATACTATGCAAAAGAGACTACATAAGGTGAGCACATGCAACACAGGGTCCTGTGGGGGGGAGGGGAGGGGTATAAGGTGAGCACATGCAACACAGGGTCCTGTGGGGGGAGGGAAGGGGTATAAGGTGAGCACATGCAACACAGGGTCCTGTGGGGGGAGGGGAGGGGTATAAGGTGAGCACATGCAACACAGGGTCCTGTGGGGGGAGGGGAGGGGGTATAGATCGATGACAAGACCCATAGAAAAAGAGCCGTTAAAAAAATTCTGACAATTACACCATAAAAAAGGGGGTGTAACTCAAGGGTCAACCTTTTATTTCATAAAAAATCTAAATAAGCTGTATTAGCGCATGGGGCTTGTTAATATGCTCAGGCGTGTGTTCAGAGGAGAGGGTGTTTCCTGACTATTACACTTTGACTATCACACTTTATTTTCAATTTCCCTCATCATTAATTCATGAGGGAAATTGGGAAATTTAGAAACTAAATCTTCCTTATCATTAGAGTGATTTTCATCAACCCGTGAACTACACTTTATCGTATTGTGATCAAATTCCATTGTTCTCTTTTGTGTTTCCTAACTATTACACTTTGACCATCACACTTTATTTTACGGGTTAATAAAAAACACTCTAATGCATGAGGGAAATTGAGAACCATCTTTTGTTTACGATGGGATTTAGCTAGTAATCGTACCTCAGGAAAGACAAAAGAATCCTAGGTGATCATGGTATTACCAGAGCTAAGGATGCCAATTTGAATTTAATGATCCGTGGTCACTGAATTACTGGACCCCACCCTGCGTTTTTTCTCTAGACACGCCCATGGTGCTACAGTGTATTTATAGAGCATGACAGCAGAATGTAGCACAATGATTGATGCGAAAGATTTGGGTATGACTTCTTTTGCGGACAAAAATTTGACATTACGATTTTTAAATCACAAGTGATTAGCGCTCTAGGTGAATAAGCCTGTTTATACATAAACTAGGTGGACAATTTTTTAGCCTAAATCTCCGATTTTCATCGTGCTTCTTTAAGGGAAAAAGATGCAATGAAAGTCGCACAGAATGTGAGAGCCACTGATTAATTTTTGTCTAAAAATGCGCCTTGATAAGCACTAGCAGGAATCGGGAAATTTGCACCAAGAAATACATCAAGATATCTGAGCCTGTTGCATGCGAACATGTTGCAAACAAACTCCGTCAACATCATTCATGGTTTGACATGACGTCATTCTGGAGTGGGTTAAGGGGGCGGATGAGTGTTTGCTCCTCCCCTTTCAACCTAGTCCACAACATTTCCTTCCCTTGATTTTTAGTGAAAGTAAAGGTGTCGCAAGGGATGTCCGCACATTATCCTGGTACGAACTGTCATCACTCCATAGTTTCATTATTTGATATGTTTGTTAAATTTTCAAGCTTAAAGAGCTTCTTTCGAAACTCGCCTTCAGGGTCGATTATGTTGCGAATGTTTTGACAATATCCGGTTGTTTGGACATATCATTCCATTATCGCCGGAACTATAAACCGACAATCTTAAAAACAACTATTTCATACTTGAGTGCTTTAATTTGGTTGATTTTTAATTTCTTTTTATCCGAACTATTTAAAAAAAAAAGAATAATAAACCTCGATATTTTGACAATTTAATTGTGTTTTTAGATCTCAATGGAAGATTTTAGTTATACAGAAAGATGTTTTGTGCTGCATTTGGAGAGATTTCCGGATCTTTTTTTTTTTTGCTTCATCAGAATATACGCTATATATCTAGCGAACTCAAAGCTTAAGCCCCGGTCTCCCTCCGTTAATTCACAATACGTATACTGCTTTGCTAATACATACGCTAATATTTATATGCCTCTTATTTATATTGCAAAGGTCTGGGTGAAAAAAAAGTGTGGTATTATGCACTAGTCATTTGAAACCCCCAACCCCATGGTCCCGCGGAAGGGTGGGGGAATAGACTTTGACACTGTACAAAACAGAGAAAAGCCCCCACCCCCTCGGGACAAAACAGCATTTAAATGCCCCTACCCCTCGGGATGCAAACTATAGGCAACTACTTGATAACACGTCATCTGAAATAAGCCTTAATCTTTCAAATCTAGTACACCTCAGCGAGTACATTTGTACTAATAACTATGGATAACAGTTTTTTAAAAAAAATGAAAAAATCAATCATCTTCATCTGGTGTTAGTTATCATTCATATTCGTTTTCGCACATTTCGCCGTGCAGATTACCACGTGCTGCTGATGCTGATACATAGAATTGCTTGCTACAAAAGAGAAAGAGTCTCAAACCAGAAACTGACTTTTGCAAAGTAAATTTTCTTGCAAAGTACAATTTTCCCCAGGGTGGGGACAATTCTTAGAGTCGAAAAACAGTCAATTCCCCCACCCCCTCGGGACAGATTCTCGTCCAAAAGTGCTCTAAACCTCCACCTTAACCCCACACTCCCCCGGGACCATGGGGGTGGGGGTGGGGGTTTCAAAGACCAGTGCATTATGGCAAGCCTTCACTTAGGCCCGCGTAAACAGCGCATCGAAACGCCAGATAAAGTAGGAGAACGCAAGTCGTTGCTTGAATGAAGATGGTCTATTGGGGCTATTGGGGCTATTGGGGCTATTGGGGCTATTGGGGCTATTGGGGCTATTGGGGCTATTGGTGCTATTGGGGCTATTGGGGCTATTGGTGCTATTGGGGCTATTGGTGCTATTGGGGCTATTGGGGCTATTGGTGCTATTGGGGCTATTGGGGCTATTGGGGCTATTGGTGCTATTGGTGCTATTGGGGCTATTGGGGCTATTGGTGCTATTGGGGCTATTGGGGCTATTGGTGCTATTGGGGCTATTGGGGCTATTGGTGCTATTGGGGCTATTGGGGCTATTGGGGCTATTGGGGCTATTGGGGCTATTGGGGCTATTGGGGCTATTGGGGCTATTGGGGCTATTGGGGATATTGGTGCTATTGGTGCTATTGGGGCTATTGGGGCTATTGGTGCTATTGGGGCTATTGGGGCTATTGGGGCTATTGGTGCTATTGGGGCTATTGGGGCTATTGGTGCTATTGGGGCTATTGGGGCTATTGGTGCTATTGGGGCTATTGGGGCTATTGGGGCTATTGGGGCTATTGGTGCTATTGGGGCTATTGGGGCTATTGGGGCTATTGGGGCTATTGGTGCTATTGGGGCTATTGGGGCTATTGGGGCTATTGGGGCTATTGGGGCTATTGGTGCTATTGGGGCTATTGGTGCTATTGGTGCTATTGGGGCTATTGGGGCTATTGGGGCTATTGGGGATATTGGTGCTATTGGGGCTATTGGGGCTATTGGGGCTATTGGTGCTATTGGGGCTATTGGGGCTATTGGTGCTATTGCGGCTATTGGGGCTATTGGGGCTATTGGGGCTATTGGTGCTATTGGGGCTATTGGGGCTATTGGTGCTATTGGGGCTATTGGTGCTATTGGGGCTATTGGGGCTATTGGGGCTATTGGGGCTATTGGGGATATTGGTGCTATTGGGGCTATTGGGGCTATTGGGGCTATTGGTGCTATTGGGGCTATTGGGGCTATTGGGGCTATTGGTGCTATTGGTGCTATTGGGGCTATTGGGGCTATTGGTGCTATTGGGGCTATTGGGGCTATTGGTGCTATTGGGGCTATTGGGGCTATTGGGGCTATTGGGGCTATTGGTGCTATTGGGGCTATTGGGGCTATTGGGGCTATTGGGGCTATTGGTGCTATTGGGGCTATTGGGGCTATTGGGGCTATTGGGGCTATTGGGGCTATTGGTGCTATTGGGGCTATTGGTGCTATTGGTGCTATTGGGGCTATTGGGGCTATTGGGGCTATTGGGGCTATTGGGGATATTGGTGCTATTGGGGCTATTGGGGCTATTGGGGCTATTGGTGCTATTGGGGCTATTGGGGCTATTGGTGCTATTGCGGCTATTGGGGCTATTGGGGCTATTGGGGCTATTGGTGCTATTGGGGCTATTGGGGCTATTGGTGCTATTGGGGCTATTGGTGCTATTGGGGCTATTGGGGCTATTGGTGCTATTGGGGCTATTGGGGCTATTGGGGCTATTGGGGCTATTGGTGCTATTGGTGCTATTGGGGCTATTGGGGCTATTGGTGCTATTGGTGCTATTGGGGCTATTGGGGCTATTGGGGCTATTGGTGCTATTGGTGCTATTGGGGCTATTGGGGCTATTGGTGCTATTGGGGCTATTGGGGCTATTGGGGCTATTGGGGCTATTGGGGCTATTGGGGCTATTGGGGCTATTGGTGCTATTGGGGCTATTGGGGCTATTGGGGCTATTGGGGCTATTGGGGCTATTGGTGCTATTGGTGCTATTGGTGCTATTGGGGCTATTGGGGCTATTGGGGCTATTGGTGCTATTGGGGCTATTGGGGCTATTGGTGCTATTGGGGCTATTGGGGCTATTGGGGCTATTGGGGCTATTGGTGCTATTGGGGCTATTGGGGCTATTGGGGCTATTGGTGCTATTGGTGCTATTGGTGCTATTGGGGCTATTGGGGCTATTGGGGCTATTGGTGCTATTGGTGCTATTGGGGCTATTGGTGCTATTGGTGCTATTGGTGCTATTGGTGCTATTGGGGCTATTGGGGCTATTGGGGCTATTGGTGCTATTGGGGCTATTGGGGCTATTGGGGCTATTGGGGCTATTGGGGCTATTGGTGCTATTGGTGCTATTGGTGCTATTGGTGCTATTGGGGCTATTGGGGCTATTGGTGCTATTGGGGCTATTGGGGCTATTGGTGCTATTGGGGCTATTGGGGCTATTGGGGCTATTGGTGCTATTGGGGCTATTGGTGCTATTGGGGCTATTGGGGCTATTGGTGCTATTGGGGCTATTGGGGCTATTGGTGCTATTGGGGCTATTGGTGCTATTGGGGCTATTGGGGCTATTGGTGCTATTGGGGCTATTGGTGCTATTGGGGCTATTAAGGCTATTGGGGCTATTGGGGCTATTGGTGCTCTTGGTGCTATTGGGGCTATTGGGGATATTGGGGCTATTGGGGCTATTGGGGCTATTGGTGCTATTGGGGCTATTGGGGCTATTGGGGCTATTGGTGCTATTGGGGCTATTGGGGCTATTGGGGCTATTGGTGCTATTGGGGCTATTGGGGCTATTGGGGCTATTGGGGCTATTGGTGCTATTGGTGCTATTGGGGCTATTGGTGCTATTGGTGCTATTGGTGCTATTGGGGCTATTGGGGCTATTGGTGCTATTGGGGCTATTGGTGCTATTGGGGCTATTGGGGCTATTGGGGCTATTGGGGCTATTGGTGCTATTGGTGCTATTGGGGCTATTGGGGATATTGGGGCTATTGGGGATATTGGGGCTATTGGTGCTATTGGGGCTATTGGGGCTATTGGGGCTATTGGGGCTATTGGGGCTATTGGGGCTATTGGGGCTATTGGTGCTATTGGGGCTATTGGGGCTATTGGGGCTATTGGTGCTATTGGTGCTATTGGGGCTATTGGGGCTATTGGGGCTATTGGGGATATTGGTGCTATTGGGGCTATTGGGGCTATTGGGGCTATTGGTGCTATTGGGGCTATTGGGGCTATTGGTGCTATTGGGGCTATTGGGGCTATTGGTGCTATTGGGGCTATTGGGGCTATTGGTGCTATTGGGGCTATTGGGGCTATTGGTGCTATTGGTGCTATTGGGGCTATTGGGGCTATTGGTGCTATTGGGGCTATTGGGGCTATTGGTGCTATTGGGGCTATTGGTGCTATTGGGGCTATTGGTGCTATTGGTGCTATTGGGGCTATTGGGGCTATTGGGGCTATTGGGGCTATTGGGGCTATTGGGGCTATTGGGGATATTGGGGCTATTGGGGCTATTGGGGCTATTGGGGCTATTGGTGCTATTGGGGCTATTGGGGCTATTGGGGCTATTGGGGCTATTGGGGATATTGGGGCTATTGGGGCTATTGGGGCTATTGGGGCTATTGGGGCTATTGGGGCTATTGGGTCTATTGGGGCTATTGGTGCTATTGGGGCTATTGGTGCTATTGGGGCTATTGGTGCTATTGGTGCTATTGGTGCTATTGGGGCTATTGGGGCTATTGGGGCTATTGGGGCTATTGGGGCTATTGGGGCTATTGGGGCTATTGGGGCTATTGGGGCTATTGGTGCTATTGGGGCTATTGGGGCTATTGGGGCTATTGGGGCTATTGGGGCTATTGGGGCTATTGGGGCTATTGGGGCTATTGGGGCTATTGGTGCTATTGGGGCTATTGGGGCTATTGGGGCTATTGGGGCTATTGGTGCTATTGGGGCTATTGGGGCTATTGGGGCTATTGGGGCTATTGGGGCTATTGGGGCTATTGGGGCTATTGGGGCTATTGGGGCTATTGGGGCTATTGGTGCTATTGGTGCTATTGGGGCTATTGGGGCTATTGGTGCTATTGGGGCTATTGGTGCTATTGGTGCTATTGGGGCTATTGGGGCTATTGGTGCTATTGGGGCTATTGGTGCTATTGGTGCTATTGGGGCTATTGGTGCTATTGGGGCTATTGGGGCTATTGGGGCTATTGGGGCTATTGGGGCTATTGGGGCTATTGGGGCTATTGGGGCTATTGGGGCTATTGGTGCTATTGGTGCTATTGGGGCTATTGGGGCTATTGGGGCTATTGGGGCTATTGGGGCTATTGGGGCTATTGGGGCTATTGGGGCTATTGGGGCTATTGGTGCTAATGGTGCTATTGGTGCTATTGGTGCTATTGGGGCTATTGGGGCTATTGGTGCTATTGGTGCTATTGGTGCTATTGGTGCTATTGGTGCTATTGGTGCTATTGGGGCTATTGGGGCTATTGGTGCTATTGGTGCTATTGGGGCTATTGGTGCTATTGGGGCTATTGGGGCTATTGGGGCTATTGGGGCTATTGGTGCTATTGGGGCTATTGGTGCTATTGGGGATATTGGGGCTATTTGGGCTATTGGGGCTATTGGTGCTATTGGTGCTATTGGGGCTATTGGGGCTATTGGGGCTATTGGGGCTATTGGGGCTATTGGGGCTATTGGGGCTATTGGTGCTATTGGGGCTATTGGGGCTATTGGGGCTATTGGGGCTATTGGGGCTATTGGGGCTATTGGGGCTATTGGGGCTATTGGGGCTATTGGGGCTATTGGGGCTATTGGGGCTATTGGTGCTATTGGGGCTATTGGTGCTATTGGTGCTATTGGGGCTATTGGGGCTATTGGTGCTATTGGGGCTATTGGGGCTATTGGGGCTATTGGGGCTATTGGTGCTATTGGGGCTATTGGGGCTATTGGTGCTATTGGGGCTATTGGTGCTATTGGGGCTATTGGGGCTATTGGGGCTATTGGGGCTATTGGGGCTATTGGAGCTATTGGGGCTATTGGGGCTATTGGGGCTATTGGGGCTATTGGGGCTATTGGGGCTATTGGGGCTATTGGGGCTCAATCATTAGGGGCCCATTAGTGTAACATTTGGGGCGAGAACAACGTGAGACGTTAGCTTCTTTGAAATCAAGAAAACTGTCTTCTGTCGTGCTCACACCGCGAAGCTAATTATTCTCTTTTTGCGCATGCTCATAGGATATTCGGCACCACAGGCATCTGCTCGTTCTGCTTCAAGACCATACCACCGCTGGAGATGGTAATGCGGGCTCGCCAACACGTGTATCATTTAGATTGCTTCGCCTGCCAAGTGTGCCGGCACCGTTTTTGTGTCGGGGACAAATTCTATTTGCACCAGAACACAGTACTGTGCGAAGACGACTATGGCGACCTGATGATGTGCATGCACCAACCACATGCTCCCTATCACGTGATGTCTTACTCTAACTGACACAAGGAACCCATTCAAGTGTCAGATGAATATGCGCGCACTTTTTGACCCACTTTTTAGGCTGGAGACGGGTATTGGTGTGAGGAAGACGTAGGCAGAGAAGAAAACGCACCCTTCGCTCTGATTTTAACAAGAACAGAAGTGCTTACGTCTCCCTCCCTCTAGTTTACAGCGTAGAGAGGCTATACTCTTAATGTTTTCATGCATGCGTAAAAACGAGACATGGTAGTTGATGATGGTACAAACGAAACATGATAGTTGATGATGGTGCAAACGACATATCGTAATTGTGTTGTCAGCAGGGCGCGCAAAAATATCGGGGCTAATTAAGGATCGCTTTGCATCATAATTTATTTTTGCTTGGCGACTATAATGCAAATAAATGCAATTTTCATTTTTATGTTTTAGTAGGAAAAGATTTGAAAAGGATGGATAAGCAAGTACTTTTTTGAGTGTCGCACCCCAACATTGTGCCTTATCCATGTAAAACCAGAGGGGAGGGGACACCATCCAAATAGGATGAGGTGATCATCGGTAAACTCATAACCTTGACCCTCGAAAAATAACATCTTTAGTATGGTAGAAGTAAAAAGAAGGACAATATCCGTAATTGTGTGTTTTATGCAAAATAGGTCTCGCAACTATTAGCGCGAGACAACCTAAGGGATGAACTTTGAACACCCCCAAGGGATTGCAGTAGTTCGAAATTTAAACCCTTTTAGATACGAAGAACACCCCCGTCTACTTCTATATAGCGTTCCCCCAGCGGACTAAATTAATCAATGGCGTTGATGATTGTGGGCGCTTGTTATGGTGCTTGGTTATTTATATATCTCAACTATCTTATTCAACCGGGAATCATGGCTTTTGAAGGGGCTTTCAGTGTGCAATTCTTTTTGTTGGCTTTTCATCCCCTCCCTCCCCCCCCCCCCCCCCCCTTCCATAGTCCGCAACACCTTTGTTTTCCATTTCATTCCATGTTGGAAGACAAATTAGGCGAAAATATCTCAGAATAACTAATTGAAAACACATTTTTATACTTCATTTGCCGAATACCATTTAATATATATATTTCCCAGTTCTTAGAAATGATTGCTTCCTCTCAAAGAATTTTGCTTTTGAAGATTTTTTAAGATAACTAAAAGCATGGTTAAACCACAAATTTAATTTTGGATACCAAGATCTAAGTGCGACAAAGGTTGTGTATTTGATTAAAAATTCACCCCTTTCACTGTAACTTTTCATGTAATAAAAGTGCTGTACAGGACCCGAAATGATCCTAGGACCCGAAACGATCCCAGGACCCGAAATGATCCCCAAAAGTACCCCAACTGATCCTCGGACCCGGAACGAGACCGAGGAGTTCCCGAAATCAACCCCACGGAATTGCGGTAATGGACAAAGGGAAAGCAGAAGAAAGCACTTCCAATTCTATAAAGGGTTGACAACGAATCTATTTCTGAATAACATGACTTAAAAAACTCAAATTCCAATACAATACTTCTATTTATTACATTGCCTCGGCGGTAAACCCATAAACAGAGTCCAATACAAATACACGACTTTTAATTGCTACTGAAAGGAGTACAACATAAACATAGCACAGCCAAGCACAGCCTTGCTCAGAACAACCAAACTTTCGGCCTTCGAAACATTTGCAGTTCCAACACATGACTCTGACACTATAAATCTCGGCTTGTTATGTATAAATGATTTATTCACGCCTGGTTTTTCAAATTACCATCACGGGAATTGTTATTTGACCCCAATTGCTGACTCAACCAAGCTGTCGAAAGCTGTATTTCCAGCGCAGTCGTATATAAAAATCTTGATACTATGGTTTTAGTTAATTCAAATTTCTGGATAGTAACAGAAATGACGCTAAAATGTTTCATATGTTTTTAAAACTGAAAGCCAATCCTTCCACATTCTTTTTGTTTGTCCATTACTGCAATTCCTTGGGGTTCATTTCGGGGACTCCTGGGGATCGTTTCGGGTCCCGGGATCAAATGGGGAACTTTTGGGGAACATTTCGGGTCCTGGGATCATTTCGTACAGTGCTGCAAGGCAAGTCTAGCGTCGAACTGTTTTGACCTAATAGTGTTTTGCGGTTACCTGTATGTTGTGTTATTAGAGTCAGTTAATTAGGTCATTTATTAATGCTATCACGAGAGTAATGACGTATGAAGATAGATTGGATATTATTGGTTATTATTTGTTTGACATGTGTTATCACGATCTAGGTCAAAGGTAAGACAACGAGTTCTTCAGGAGATTTGGATTGAGAGTTGATGGTGTTTGGATGTAGGAATATAGGGTTTAGGTTTTGGTTTGGAGTTTCTGTCAACATTTTATTGTGTAAGTGTGTAAATAAGTTTTATCAAATTTTGAAATATATGTACATTTGTGATTCTATATATTTGGTGTTTCTTCATTGCCTCTATTTCGTCGCTTGTGCTATCACCGTTCGCCTATACATAGGCACTTAACATGTACATAAATGACCTCGTTATGAATACGAGGCTAATACATGTATGACTACAGGTTTCTGTACGATACGTCATTAGCCGGGCATAGTGGCGCATGCCTGTAATCCAGCTGCTTGGAGGCTAGAGATGTTGAATGGCTTGAGGTGTGGATCCCTGATGGCGGTCCTGCTATGCCGATCGGGTGTCCGCGCTAAGTCGGGCGTCATTATGGTGCCTAGAGAGGAGTCTCGAGTCACCAGGTTGGTTAAAGAGGAGCGAACCGGCCCAGGGTGGAAACACAGCAGGCAAAAGCTCCCGCGTTCGACAGTAGTGGGATAGCATCTGTGAATAGGAGGCCGTCAACAGCCAAGCCAAGATGGTCGAACTCATCTCTTTTTTTCGTCTTTTTTGAAGCTTCTTCTATATCGAATAAGCATTGCCAAACTCCGACAAAATGATACTGGAATGATAGGGGCTCATTAGTTGTAGATATTTTTTTCAGTCTACAGCGAATATCATGAAATTTGCATTGCATTTTTTTCGTGTTGATACGATTTATCACAGTATTTGATTTTTTTCATGACAACAAAACCGCATATGTCGATTCAGGTGCCCACTTTGAGATTGTTATAGACGGTGAGTCGGCTAACAATGTATATTAAACGCTACGAAGAGTAAGGAAAGACAGAATACACTCTGATTGGACAAACATTTTAAAGAGGCTATAGTATCTAGCGTCGCACTGTTTTGATCTACTAGTGTTTTGCGGGTTACCTGTATATAAATAACCTCGTTATGAATACGAGGCTAATACTTGTATGACTACAGTTTTCTGTACGATAGGTCATCAGCCGGGCATAGTGGCGCATGCCTGTAATCCAGCTGCTTGGAGGCTAGAGATGTTGAATGGCTTGAGGTGTGGATCCCTGATGGCGGTCGTGCTATGTCGATCTGGTGTCCGCGCTAAGTCGGGCGTCAATATGGTGCCTAGAGAGGAGTCTCGAGTCACCAGGTTGGTTAAAGAGGAGCGTACCGGCCCAAGGTGGAAACACAGCAGGCAAAAGCTCCCGCGTTCTACAGTAGTGGGATAGCATCTGTGAATAGGAGGCCGTCAACAGCCATGCCAAGATGGTCGAACTCATCTCTTTTTTTCGTCTTTTTTGAAGCTTCTTCTATATCGAATAAGCATTGCCAAACTCCGACAAAATGATACTGGAATGATGGGGCTCATTAGTTGTAGATATTTTGTTCAGTCTACAGCGAATATCATGAAATTTGCATTGCATTTATTTCGTGTTGATACGATTCTTTACAGTATTTTATTTTTTTCATGACAAGAAAACCGCATATGTCGATTCAGGTGCCCACTTTGAGATTGTTATAGACGGTGAGTCGGCTAACAATGTATATTAAACGCTACGAAGAGTAAGGAAAGACAGAATACACTCTGATTGGACAAACATTTTAAAGAGGCTATAGTATCTAGCGTCGCACTGTTTTGATCTACTACTGTTTTGCGGGTTACCTGTATATAAATAACCTCGTTATGAATACGAGGCTAATACTTGTATGACTACAGTTTTCTGTACGATACGTCATCAGCCGGGCATAGTGGCGCATGCCTGTAATCCAGCTGCTTGGAGGCTAGAGATGTTGAAGGGCTTGAGGTGTGGATCCCTGATGGCGGTCGTGCTATGTCGATCTGGTGTCCGCGCTAAGTCGGGCGTCAATATGGTGCCTAGAGAGGAGTCTCGAGTCACCAGGTTGGTTAAAGAGGAGCGTACCGGCCCAGGGTGGAAACACAGCAGGCAAAAGCTCCCGCGTTCTACAGTAGTGGGATAGCATCTGTGAATAGGAGGCCGTCTACAGCCATGCCAAGATGGCCGAACTCATCTCTTTTTTCGTCTTTTTTAAAGCTTTTTCTATATCGAATAAGCATTGCCAAACTCCGACAAAATGATACTGGAATGATGGGGGCTCATTAGTTGTAGATAGTTGTTTCAGTCTACAGCGACTATCATGAAATTTGCATTGCATTTATTTCGTGTTGATACGATTCATTACATTATTTTATTTTTTTCATGACAAGAAAACCGCATATGTCGATTCAGGTGCCCACTTTGAGATTGTTATAGACGGTGAGTCGGCTAACAATGTATATTAAACGCTACGAAGAGTAAGGAAAGACAGAATACACTCTGATTGGACAAACATTTTAAAGAGGCTATAGTATCTAGCGTCGCACTGTTTTGATCTACTACTGTTTTGCGAGTTACCTGTATATAAGTAGCCTCGTTATGAATACGAGGCTAATACTTGTATGA
Organism: Nematostella vectensis; assembly: GCF_932526225.1. NCBI lineage: Eukaryota > Metazoa > Cnidaria > Anthozoa > Actiniaria > Edwardsiidae > Nematostella > Nematostella vectensis. The sequence goes on along the minus strand of NC_064043.1, from coordinate 14,610,068 downwards.
CTACAGTTTTCTGTACGATACGTCATCAGCCGGGCATAGTGGCGCATGCCTGTAATCCAGCTGCTTGGAGGCTAGAGATGTTGAAGGGCTTGAGGTGTGGATCCCTGATGGCGGTCGTGCTATGTCGATCTGGTGTCCGCGCTAAGTCGGGCGTCAATATGGTGCCTAGAGAGGAGTCTCGAGTCATCAGGTTGGTTAAAGAGGAGCGTACCGGCCCAGGGTGGAAACACAGCAGGCAAAAGCTCCCGCGTTCTACAGTAGTGGGATAGCATCTGTGAATAGGAGGCCGTCAACAGCCATGCCAAGATAGTCGAACTCATCTCTTTTTTCGTCTTTTTTGAAGCTTCTTCTATATCGAATAAGCATTGCCAAACTCCGACAAAATGATACTGGAATGATGGGGGCTCATTAGTTGTAGATATTTTTTCAGTCTACAGCGAATATCATGAAATTTGCATTGCATTTATTTCGTGTTGATACGATTCATTACAGTATTTGATTTTTTTCATGACAAGAAAACCGCATATGTCGATTCAGGTGCCCACTTTGAGATTGTTATAGACGGTGAGTCGGCTAACAATGTATATTAAACGCTACGAAGAGTAAGGAAAGACAGAATACACTCTGATTGGACAAACATTTTAAAGAGGCTATAGTATCTAGCGTCGCACTGTTTTCATCTACTAGTGTTTTGCGGGTTACCTGTATATAAATAACCTCGTTATGAATACGAGGCTAATACATGTATGACTACAGTTTTCTGTACGATACGTCATCAGCCGGGCATAGTGGCGCATGCCTGTAATCCAGCTGCTTGGAGGCTAGAGATGTTGAATGGCTTGAGATGTGGATCCCTGATGGCGGTCGTGCTATGTCGATCTGGTGTCCGCGCTAAGGCGGGCGTCAATATTGTGCCTAGAGAGGAGTCTCGAGTCACCAGGTTGGTTAAAGAGGAGCGTACCGGCCCAGGGTGGAAACACAGCAGGCAAAAGCTCCCGCGTTCTACAGTAGTGGGATAGCATCTGTGAATAGGAGGCCGTCTACAGCCATGCCAAGATGGCCGAACTCATCTCTTTTTTCGTCTTTTTTGAAGCTTTTTCTATATCAAATAAGCATTGCCAAACTCCGACAAAATGATACTGGAATGATAGGTGCTCATTAGTTGTAGATATTTTTTTCAGTCTACAGCGAATATCATGAAATTTGCATTGCATTTATTTCGTGTTGATACGATTCATTACAGTATTATATTTTTTTCATGACAAGAAAACCGCATATGTCGATTCAGGTGCCCACTTTGAGATTGTTATAGACGGTGAGTCGGCTAACAATGAATATTAAACGCCACGGAGAGTAAGGAAAAACCGCTCCCGCGTTCGACGTTAGTGGGATAGCATCTGTGAATAGGAGGCCGTCAACAGCCATGCCAAGATGGTCGAACTCATCTCTTTTTTCGTCTTTTTTGAAGCTTCTTCTATATCGAATAAGCATTGCCAAACTCCGACAAAAATGATACTGGAATGATTGGGGCTCATTAGTTGTAGATATTGTTTTCCGTCTACAGCGAATATCATGAAATTTGCATTGCATTTATTTCGTGTTGATACGATTCTTTACAGTATTTTATTTTTTTCATGACAAGAAAACCGCATATGTCGATTCAGGTGCCCACTTTGAGATTGTTATAGACGGTGAGTCGGCTAACAATGTATATTAAACGCTACGAAGAGTAAGGAAAGACAGAATACACTCTGATTGGACAAACATTTTAAAGAGGCTATAGTATCTAGCGTCGCACTGTTTTGATCTACTACTGTTTTGCGGGTTACCTGTATATAAATAACCTCGTTATGAATACGAGGCTAATACTTGTATGACTACAGTTTTCTGTACGATACGTCATCAGCCGGGCATAGTGGCGCATGCCTGTAATCCAGCTGCTTGGAGGCTAGAGATGTTGAAGGGCTTGAGGTGTGGATCCCTGATGGCGGTCGTGCTATGTCGATCTGGTGTCCGCGCTAAGTCGGGCGTCAATATGGTGCCTAGAGAGGAGTCTCGAGTCACCAGGTTGGTTAAAGAGGAGCGTACCGGCCCAGGGTGGAAACACAGCAGGCAAAAGCTCCCGCGTTCTACAGTAGTGGGATAGCATCTGTGAATAGGAGGCCGTCTACAGCCATGCCAAGATGGCCGAACTCATCTCTTTTTTCGTCTTTTTTAAAGCTTTTTCTATATCGAATAAGCATTGCCAAACTCCGACAAAATGATACTGGAATGATGGGGGCTCATTAGTTGTACATAGTTGTTTCAGTCTACAGCGACTATCATGAAATTTGCATTGCATTTATTTCGTGTTGATACGATTCATTACATTCTTTTATTTTTTTCATGACAAGAAAACCGCATATGTCGATTCAGGTGCCCACTTTGAGATTGTTATAGACGGTGAGTCGGCTAACAATGTATATTAAACGCTACGAAGAGTAAGGAAAGACAGAATACACTCTGATTGGACAAACATTTTAAAGAGGCTATAGTATCTAGCGTCGCACTGTTTTGATCTACTACTGTTTTGCGAGTTACCTGTATATAAGTAGCCTCGTTATGAATACGAGGCTAATACTTGTATGACTACAGTTTTCTGTACGATACGTCATCAGCCGGGCATAGTGGCGCATGCCTGTAATCCAGCTGCTTGGAGGCTAGAGATGTTGAAGGGCTTGAGGTGTGGATCCCTGATGGCGGTCGTGCTATGTCGATCTGGTGTCCGCGCTAAGTCGGGCGTCAATATGGTGCCTAGAGAGGAGTCTCGAGTCATCAGGTTGGTTAAAGAGGAGCGTACCGGCCCAGGGTGGAAACACAGCAGGCAAAAGCTCCCGCGTTCTACAGTAGTGGGATAGCATCTGTGAATAGGAGGCCGTCAACAGCCATGCCAAGATAGTCGAACTCATCTCTTTTTTCGTCTTTTTTGAAGCTTCTTCTATATCGAATAAGCATTGCCAAACTCCGACAAAATGATACTGGAATGATGGGGGCTCATTAGTTGTAGATATTTTTTCAGTCTACAGCGAATATCATGAAATTTGCATTGCATTTATTTCGTGTTGATACGATTCATTACAGTATTTGATTTTTTTCATGACAAGAAAACCGCATATGTCGATTCAGGTGCCCACTTTGAGATTGTTATAGACGGTGAGTCGGCTAACAATGTATATTAAACGCTACGAAGAGTAAGGAAAGACAGAATACACTCTGATTGGACAAACATTTTAAAGAGGCTATAGTATCTAGCGTCGCACTGTTTTCATCTACTAGTGTTTTGCGGGTTACCTGTATATAAATAACCTCGTTATGAATACGAGGCTAATACATGTATGACTACAGTTTTCTGTACGATACGTCATCAGCCGGGCATAGTGGCGCATGCCTGTAATCCAGCTGCTTGGAGGCTAGAGATGTTGAATGGCTTGAGATGTGGATCCCTGATGGCGGTCGTGCTATGTCGATCTGGTGTCCGCGCTAAGGCGGGCGTCAATATTGTGCCTAGAGAGGAGTCTCGAGTCACCAGGTTGGTTAAAGAGGAGCGTACCGGCCCAGGGTGGAAACACAGCAGGCAAAAGCTCCCGCGTTCTACAGTAGTGGGATAGCATCTGTGAATAGGAGGCCGTCTACAGCCATGCCAAGATGGCCGAACTCATCTCTTTTTTCGTCTTTTTTGAAGCTTTTTCTATATCAAATAAGCATTGCCAAACTCCGACAAAATGATACTGGAATGATAGGTGCTCATTAGTTGTAGATATTTTTTTCAGTCTACAGCGAATATCATGAAATTTGCATTGCATTTATTTCGTGTTGATACGATTCATTACAGTATTATATTTTTTTCATGACAAGAAAACCGCATATGTCGATTCAGGTGCCCACTTTGAGATTGTTATAGACGGTGAGTCGGCTAACAATGAATATTAAACGCCACGGAGAGTAAGGAAAAACCGCTCCCGCGTTCGACGTTAGTGGGATAGCATCTGTGAATAGGAGGCCGTCAACAGCCATGCCAAGATGGTCGAACTCATCTCTTTTTTCGTCTTTTTTGAAGCTTCTTCTATATCGAATAAGCATTGCCAAACTCCGACAAAAATGATACTGGAATGATTGGGGCTCATTAGTTGTAGATATTTTTTTCCGTCTACAGTGAATATCATGAAATTTGCATTGCATTTATTTCGTGTTGATACGATTCATTACAGTATTTTATTTTTTTCATGACAAGAAGTCGATTCAGGTGCCAACTTTGAGATTGTTATAGACGGTGAGTCGGCTAACAATTTATATTAAACGCTACGGAGAGTAAGAAAAGACAGAATACACTCTGATTGGACAAACATTTTAAAGAGGCTATAGTATCTAGCGTCGCACTGTTTTGATCTACTAGTGTTTTGCGGGTTACCTGTATATAAATAACCTCGTTATGAATACGAGGCTAATACATGTATGACTACAGTTTTCTGTACGATACGTCATCAGCCGGGCATAGTGGCGCATGCCTGTAATCCAGCTGCTTGGAGGCTAGAGATGTTGAATGGCTTGAGGTGTGGATCCCTGATGGCGGTCGTGCTATGTCGATCTGGTGTCCGCGCTAAGTCGGGCGTCAATATGGTGCCTAGAGAGGAGTCTCGAGTCACCAGGTTGGTTAAAGAGGAGCGTACCGGCCCAGGGTGGAAACACAGCAGGCAAAAGCTCCCGCGTTCTACAGTAGTGGGATAGCATCTGTGAATAGGAGGCGGTTACCTGTATATAAATAACCTCGTTATGAATACGAGGCTAATACATGTATGACTACAGTTTTCTGTACGATACGTCATCAGCCGGGCATAGTGGCGCATGCCTGTAATCCAGCTGCTTGGAGGCTAGAGATGTTGAATGGCTTGAGGTGTGGATCCCTGATGGCGGTGGTGCTATGTCGATCTGGTGTCCGCGCTAAGTCGGGCGTCAATATGGTGCCTAGAGAGGAGTCTAGAGTCACCAGGTTGGTTAAAGAGGAGCTTACCGGCCCAAGGTGGAAACACAGCAGGCAAAAGCTCCCACGTTCTACAGTAGTGGGATAGCATATGTGAATACGAGGCCGTCAACAGCCATGCCAAGATAGTCGAACTCTTCTCTTTTTTCGTCTTTTTTGAAGCTTTTTCTATATCGAATAAGCATTGCCAAACTCCGACAAAATGATACTGGAATGATGGGGGCTCATCAGTTGTCTTTATTTTTTCAGTCTACAGCGAATATTATGAAATTGTCATTGCATATATTTTTGTGTTGATACGATTAATTACAGTATTTTTTTTTCATGACAAGAAAACCGCATATGTCGATTCAGGTGCCCACTTTGAGATTGTTATAGGTGAGTCGGCTAAAAATGTATATTAAAAGCCACGGAGAGTAAGGAAAAACCGCTCCCGCGTTCGACGGTAGTGGGATAGCATCTGTGAATAGGAGGCCGTCAACAGCCATGCCAAGATGGTCGAACTCATCTCTTTTTTCGTCTTTTTGAAGCTTCTTCTATATCGAATAAGCATTGCCAAACTCCGACAAAATGATACTGGAATGATGGGGGCTCATTAGTTGTAGATATTTTTTTCAGTCTACAGCGAATATCATGAAATTTGCATTGCATTTATTTCGTGTTGATACGATTCATTACCGTATTGATTTTTTTCATGACAAGAAAACCGCATATGTCGATTCAGGTTCCCACTTTGAGATTGTTATAGACGGTGAGTCAGATAACAATGTATATTAAACGCTACGAAGTGTAAGGAAAGACAGAATACACTCTGATTGGACAAACATTTTAAAGAGGCTATAGTATCTAGCGTCTCACTGTTTTGATCTACTAGTGTTTTGCGGGTTACCTGTATATAAAGAACCTCGTTATGAATACGAGGCTAATACATGTATGACTACAGTTTTCTGTACGATACGTAATCAGCCGGGCATAGTGGCGCATGCCTGTAATCCAGCTGCTTGGAGGCTAGAGATGTTGAATGGCTTGAGGTGTGGATCCCTGATGGCGGTCGTGCTATGTCGATCTGGTGTCCGCGCTAAGTCGGGCGTCAATACGGTGCCTAGAGAGGAGTCTCGAGTCACCAGGCTGGTTAAAGAGGAGCGTACCGGCCCAGGGTGGAAACACAGGAGGCAAAAGCTCCCGCGTTCTACAGTAGTGGGATAGCATCTGTGAATAGGAGGCCGTCAACAGCCATGCCAAGATAGTCGAACTCTTCTCTTTTTTCGTCTTTTTTGAAGCTTCTTCTATATCGAATAAGCATTGCCAAACTCCGACAAAATGATACTGGAATGATGGGGGCTCATTAGTTGTAGATATTTTTTTCAGTCTACAGCGAATATCATGAAATTTGCATTGCATTTATTTCGTGTTGATACGATTCACTACAGTATTTAAATTTTTTTTCATGACAAGAAAACCGCATATTTCGATTCAGGTGCCCACTTTGAGATTGTTATAGACGGTGAGTCAGCTAACAATGTATATTAAACGCCACGGAGAGTAAGGAAAAACCGCTCTCGCGTTCTACAGTAGTGGGATAGCATCTGTGAATAGGAGGACGTCTACAACCATGCCAAGATGGTCGAACTCATCGCTTTTTTCGTCTTTTTTGAAGCTTCTTCTATATCGAATAAGCATTGCCAAACTCCGACAAAATGATACTGGAATGATGGGGGCTCATTAGTTGTAGATATTTTTTTCAGTCTACAGCGAACATCATGAAATTTGCATTGCATTTATTTCGTGTTGATACGATTCACTACAGTATTTAATTTTTTTCATGACAAGAAAACCGCATATTTCGATTCAGGTGCCCACTTTGAGATTGTTATAGACGGTGAGTCAGCTAACAATGTATATTAAACGCCACGGAGAGTAAGGAAAAACCGCTCTCGCGTTCTACAGTAGTGGGATAGCATCTGTGAATAGGAGGACGTCTACAACCATGCCAAGATGGTCGAACTCATCGCTTTCTTCGTCTTTTTTGAAGCTTCTTCTATATCGAATAAGCATTGTCAAACTCTGACAAAATGATATTGGAATGATGGGGGCTCACTAGTTGTAGATAAATTTTTCAGTCTACAGCGAATATCATGAAATTTGCATTGCATTTATTTCGTGTTGATACGATTCATTACAGTATTATATTTTTTTCATGACAAGAAAACCGCATATGTCGATTCAGGTGCCCACTTTGAGATTGTTATAGACGGTGAGTCGGCTAACAATGTATATTAAACGCCACGGAGAGTAAGGAAAAACCACTCCCGCGTTCGAAGTTAGTGGGATAGCATCTGTTAATAGGAGGCCGTCAACAGCCATGCCAAGATGGTCGAACTCATCTCTTTTTTCGTCTTTTTTGAAGCTTCTTCTATATCGAATAAGCATTGCCAAACTCCGACAAAATGATACTGGAATGATGGGGGCTCATTAGTTGTAGATATGTTTTTCAGTCTACAGCGAATATCATGAAATTTGCATTGCATTTATTTCGTGTTGATACGATTCATTACAGTATTTTATTTTTTTCATGACAAGAAAACCGCATATGTCGATTCAGGTGCCCACTTTGAGATTGTTATAGACGGTGAGTCGGCTAACAATGTATATTAAACGCTACGAAGTGTAAGGAAAGACAGAATACACTCTGATTGGACAAACATTTTAAAAAGCCTATAGTATCTAGCCTCTCACTGTTTTGATCTACTAGTGTTTTGCGGGTTACCTGTATATAAAGAACCTCGTTATGAATACGAGGCTAATACATGTATGACTACAGTTTTCTGTACGATACGTCATCAGCTGGGCATAGTGGCGCATGCCTGTAATCCAACTGCTTGGAGGCTAGAGATGTTGAATGGCTTGAGGTGTGGATCCCTGATGGCGGTCGTGCTATGTCGATCTGGTGTCCGCGCTAAGTCGGGCGTCAATATGGTGCCTAGAGAGGAGTCTCGAGTCACCAGGTTGGTTAAAGAGGAGCGTACCGGCCCAGGGTGGGAACACAGCAGGCAAAAGCTCCCGCGTTCTACAGTAGTGGGATAGCATCTGTGAATAGGAGGCCGTCAACAGCCATGCCAAGATGGTCGAACTCATCTCTTTTTTTCGTCTTTTTTGAAGCTTCTTCTATATCGAATAAGCATTGCCAAACTCCGACAAAATGATACTGGGATGATGGGGCTCATTAGTTGTAGATATTTTTTTCAGTCTACAGCGAATATAATAAAATTTGCATTGTATTTATTTCGTGTTGATATGATTGATAACAGTATTTTATTTTTTTCATGACAATAAAACCGCATACATCGATTCAGGTGCCCACTTTGAGATTGTTATAGACGGTGAGTCGGCTGATAATGTATATTAAACGCCACGGAGAGTAAGGAAAAACCGCTCCCGTGTTCGAAGGTAGTGGGATAGCATCTTTGAATAGGAGGCCGTCATCAGCCATGCTAAGATGGTCGGACTCATCTCTTTTTTCGTCTTTTTTGAAGCTTCTTCTATATCGAATAAGCATTGCCAAACTCCGAAAAAATGATACTGGAATGATGGGGGCTCATTAGTTGTAGATATTTTTTTTCAGTCTACAGCAAATGTCATGAAATTTGCATTGCATTTTTTTCGTGTTGATACGATACATTACAGTATTTTATTTTTTTCATGACAAGAAAACCGCATATGTCGATTCAGGTGCCCACTTTGAGATTGTTATAGACTGTGAGCCGGCTAACAATGTATATTAAACGCTACGAAGAGTAAGGAAAGACAGAATACACTCTGATTGGACAAACATTTTAAAGAGGCTATAGTATCTAGCGTCGCACTGTTTTGATCTACTACTGTTTTGCGAGTTACCTGTATATAAATAACCTCGTTATGAATACGAGGCTAATACATGTATGACTACAGTTTTCTGTACGATACGTCATCAGCCGGGCATAATGGCGCATGCCTGTAATCCAGCTGCTTGGAGGCTAGAGATGTTGAATGGCTTGAGGTGTGGATCCCTGATGGCTATCGTGCTATGTCGATCTGGTGTCCGCGCTAAGTCTGGCGTCAATACGGTGCCTAGAGAGGAGTCTCGAGTCACCAGGTTGGTTAAAGAGGAGCGAACCGGCCCAGGGTGGAAACACAGCAGGCAAAAGCTCCCGCGTTCGACAGTAGTGGGATAGCATCTGTGAATAGGAGGCCGTCAACAGCCAAGCCAAGATGGTCGAACTCATCTCTTTTTTTCGTCTTTTTTGAAGCTTCTTCTATATCGAATAAGCATTGCCAAACTCCGACAAAATGATACTGGAATGATAGGGGCTCATTAGTTGTAGATATTTTTTTCAGTCTACAGCGAATATCATGAAATTTGCATTGCATTTTTTTCGTGTTGATACGATTTATCACAGTATTTGATTTTTTTCATGACAACAAAACCGCATATGTCGATTCAGGTGCCCACTTTGAGATTGTTATAGACGGTGAGTCGGCTAACAATGTATATTAAACGCTACGAAGAGTAAGGAAAGACAGAATACACTCTGATTGGACAAACATTTTAAAGAGGCTATAGTATCTAGCGTCGCACTGTTTTCATCTACTACTGTTTTGCGGGTTACCTGTATATAAATAACCTCGTTATGAATACGAGGCTAATACTTGTATGACTACAGTTTTCTGTACGATAGGTCATCAGCCGGGCATAGTGGCGCATGCCTGTAATCCAGCTGCTTGGAGGCTAGAGATGTTGAATGGCTTGAGGTGTGGATCCCTGATGGCGGTCGTGCTATGTCGATCTGGTGTCCGCGCTAAGTCGGGCGTCAATATGGTGCCTAGAGAGGAGTCTCGAGTCACCAGGTTGGTTAAAGAGGAGCGTACCGGCCCAGGGTGGAAACACAGCAGGCAAAAGCTCCCGCGTTCTACAGTAGTGGGATAGCATCTGTGAATAGGAGGCCGTCAACAGCCATGCCAAGATGGTCGAACTCATCTCTTTTTTTCGTCTTTTTTGAAGCTTCTTCTATATCGAATAAGCATTGCCAAACTCCGACAAAATGATACTGGAATGATGGGGCTCATTAGTTGTAGATATTTTGTTCAGTCTACAGCGAATATCATGAAATTTGCATTGCATTTATTTCGTGTTGATACGATTCTTTACAGTATTTTATTTTTTTCATGACAAGAAAACCGCATATGTCGATTCAGGTGCCCACTTTGAGATTTTTATAGACGGTGAGTCGGCTAACAATGTATATTAAACGCTACGAAGAGTAAGGAAAGACAGAATACACTCTGATTGGACAAACATTTTAAAGAGGCTATAGTATCTAGCGTCGCACTGTTTTGATCTACTAGTGTTTTGCGGGTTACCTGTATATAAATAACCTCGTTATGAATACGAGGCTAATACATGTATGACTACAGTTTTCTGTACGATACGTCATCAGCCGGGCATAGTGGCGCATGCCTGTAATCCAGCTGCTTGGAGGCTAGAGATGTTGAATGGCTTGAGATGTGGATCCCTGATGGCGGTCGTGCTATGTCGATCTGGTGTCCGCGCTAAGTCGGGCGTCAATATGGTGCCTAGAGAGGAGTCTCGAGTCACCAGGTTGGTTAAAGAGGAGCGTACCGGCCCAGGGTGGAAACACAGCAGGCAAAAGCTCCCGCGTTCTACAGTAGTGGGATAGCATCTGTGAATAGGAGGCCGTCTACAGCCATGCCAAGATGGCCGAACTCATCTCTTTTTTCGTCTTTTTTGAAGCTTTTTCTATATCAAATAAGCATTGCCAAACTCCGACAAAATGATACTGGAATGATAGGTGCTCATTAGTTGTAGATATTTTTTTCAGTCTACAGCGAATATCATGAAATTTGCATTGCATTTATTTCGTGTTGATACGATTCATTACAGTATTATATTTTTTTCATGACAAGAAAACAGCATATGTCGATTCAGGTGCCCACTTTGAGATTGTTATAGACGGTGAGTCGGCTAACAATGAATATTAAACGCCACGGAGAGTAAGGAAAAACCGCTCCCGCGTTCGACGTTAGTGGGATAGCATCTGTGAATAGGAGGCCGTCAACAGCCATGCCAAGATGGTCGAACTCATCTCTTTTTTCGTCTTTTTTGAAGCTTCTTCTATATCGAATAAGCATTGCCAAACTCCGACAAAAATGATACTGGAATGATGGGGGCTCATTAGTTGTAGATATTTTTTTCCGTCTACAGCGAATATCATGAAATTTGCATTGCATTTATTTCGTGTTGATACGATTCATTACAGTATTTTATTTTTTTCATGACAAGAAGTCGATTCAGGTGCCAACTTTGAGATTGTTATAGACGGTGAGTCGGCTAACAATTTATATTAAACGCTACGGAGAGTAAGAAAAGACAGAATACACTCTGATTGGACAAACATTTTAAAGAGGCTATAGTATCTAGCGTCTCACTGTTTTGATCTACTAGTGTTTTGCGGGTTACCTGTATATAAATAACCTCGTTATGAATACGAGGCTAATACTTGTATGACTACAGTTTTCTGTACGATAGGTCATCAGCCGGGCATAGTGGCGCATGCCTGTAATCCAGCTGCTTGGAGGCTAGAGATGTTGAAGGGCTTGAGGTGTTGATCCCTGATGGCGGTCGTGCTATGTCGATCTGGTGTCCGCGCTAAGTCGGGCGTCAATATGGTGCCTAGAGAGGAGTCCCTAGTCATCAGGTTGGTTAAAGAGGAGCGTACCGGCCCAGATTGGAAACACAGCAGGCAAAAGCTCCCGCGTTCGACAGTAGTGGGATAGCATCTGTGAATAGGAGGCCGTCAACAGCCATGCCAAGATGGTCGAACTCATCTCTTTTTTCGTCTTTTTTTAAGCTTCTTCTATATCGAATAAGCATTGCCAAACTCCGACAAAATGATACTGGAATGATGGGGGCTCATTAGTTGTAGATATTTTTTCAGTCTACAGCGAATATCATGAAATTTGCATTGCATTTATTTCGTGTTGATAAGATTCATTACAGTATTTGATTTTTTTCATGACAAGAAAACCGCATATGTCGATTCAGGTGCCCACTTTGAGATTGTTATAGACGGTGAGTCGGCTAACAATGTATATTAAACGCTACGAAGAGTAAGGAAAGACAGAATACACTCTGATTGGACAAACATTTTAAAGAGGCTATAGTATCTAGCGTCGCACTGTTTTCATCTACTAGTGTTTTGCGGGTTACCTGTTTATAAATAACCTCGTTATGAATACGAGGCTAATTCATGTATGACTACAGTTTTCTGTACGATACGTCATCAGCCGGGCATAGTGGCGCATGCCTGTAATCCAGCTGCTTGGAGGCTAGAGATGTTGAATGGCTTGAGGTGTGGATCCCTGATGGCGGTCGTGCTATGTCGATCTGGTGTCCGCGCTAAGTCGGGCGTCAATATGGTGCCTAGAGAGGAGTCTCGAGTCACCAGGTTGGTTAAAGAGGAGCGTACCGGCCCAAGGTGGAAACACAGCAGGCAAAAGCTCCCGCGTTCTACAGTAGTGGGATAGCATCTCTGAATAGGAGGCCGTCTACAGCCATGCCAAGATGGTCGAACTCATCTCTTTTTTCGTCTTTTTTGAAGCTTCTTCTATATCGAATAAGCATTGCCAAACTCCGACAAAATGATACTGGAATGATGGGGGCTCATTAGTTGTAGAAATTTTTTTCAGTCTTCAGCGAATATCATGAAATTTTCATTGCATTTATTTCGTGTTGATACGATTCATTACAGTATTTTATTTTTTTCATGAGAAGAAAACCGCATATGTCGATTCAGGTGCCCACTTTGAGATTGTTATAGACGGTGAGTCGGCTAACAATGTATATTAAACGCTACGAAGAGTAAGGAAAGACAGAATACACTCTGATTGGACAAACATTTTAAAGAGGCTATAGTATCTAGCGTCGCACTGTTTTGATCTACTAGTGTTTTGCGGGTTACCTGTATATAAATAACCTCGTTATGAATACGAGGCTAATACATGTATGACTACAGTTTTCTGTACGATACGTCATCAGCCGGGCATAGTGGCGCATGCCTGTAATCCAGCTGCTTGGAGGCTAGAGATGTTGAATGGCTTGAGATGTGGATCCCTGATGGCGGTCGTGCTATGTCGATCTGGTGTCCGCGCTAAGTCGGGCGTCAATATGGTGCCTAGAGAGGAGTCTCGAGTCACCAGGTTGGTTAAAGAGGAGCGTACCGGCCCAGGGTGGAAACACAGCAGGCAAAAGCTCCCGCGTTCTACAGTAGTGGGATAGCATCTGTGAATAGGAGGCCGTCTACAGCCATGCCAAGATGGCCGAACTCATCTCTTTTTTCGTCTTTTTTGAAGCTTTTTCTATATCAAATAAGCATTGCCAAACTCCGACAAAATGATACTGGAATGATAGGTGCTCATTAGTTGTAGATATTTTTTTCAGTCTACAGCGAATATCATGAAATTTGCATTGCATTTATTTCGTGTTGATACGATTCATTACAGTATTATATTTTTTTCATGACAAGAAAACCGCATATGTCGATTCAGGTGCCCACTTTGAGATTGTTATAGACGGTGAGTCGGCTAACAATGAATATTAAACGCCACGGAGAGTAAGGAAAAACCGCTCCCGCGTTCGACGTTAGTGGGATAGCATCTGTGAATAGGAGGCCGTCAACAGCCATGCCAAGATGGTCGAACTCATCTCTTTTTTCGTCTTTTTTGAAGCTTCTTCTATATCGAATAAGCATTGCCAAACTCCGACAAAAATGATACTGGAATGATGGGGGCTCATTAGTTGTAGATATTTTTTTCCGTCTACAGCGAATATCATGAAATTTGCATTGCATTTATTTCGTGTTGATACGATTCATTACAGTATTTTATTTTTTTCATGACAAGAAGTCGATTCAGGTGCCAACTTTGAGATTGTTATAGACGGTGAGTCGGCTAACAATTTATATTAAACGCTACGGAGAGTAAGAAAAGACAGAATACACTCTGATTGGACAAACATTTTAAAGAGGCTATAGTATCTAGCGTCGCACTGTTTTGATCTACTAGTGTTTTGCGGGTTACCTGTATATAAATAACCTCGTTATGAATACGAGGCTAATACATGTATGACTACAGTTTTCTGTACGATACGTCATCAGCCGGGCATAGTGGCGCATGCCTGTAATCCAGCTGCTTGGAGGCTAGAGATGTTGAATGGCTTGAGGTGTGGATCCCTGATGGCGGTGGTGCTATGTCGATCTGGTGTCCGCGCTAAGTCGGGCGTCAATATGGTGCCTAGAGAGGAGTCTCGAGTCACCAGGTTGGTTAAAGAGGAGCTTACCGGCCCAAGGTGGAAACACAGTAGGCAAAAGCTCCCACGTTCTACAGTAGTGGGATAGCATATGTGAATACGAGGCCGTCAACAGCCATGCCAAGATAGTCGAACTCTTCTCTTTTTTCGTCTTTTTTGAAGCTTTTTCTATATCGAATAAGCATTGCCAAACTCCGACAAAATGATACTGGAATGATGGGGGCTCATCAGTTGTCTTTATTTTTTCAGTCTACAGCGAATATTATGAAATTGTCATTGCATATATTTTTGTGTTGATACGATTAATTACAGTATTGTTTTTTTTCATGACAAGAAAACCGCATATGTCGATTCAGGGTGCCCACTTTGAGATTGTTATAGGTGAGTCGGCTAAAAATGTATATTAAAAGCCACGGAGAGTAAGGAAAAACCGCTCCCGCGTTCGACGGTAGTGGGATAGCATCTGTGAATAGGAGGCCGTCAACAGCCATGCCAAGATGGTCGAACTCATCTCTTTTTTCGTCTTTTTGAAGCTTCTTCTATATCGAATAAGCATTGCCAAACTCCGACAAAATGATACTGGAATGATGGGGGCTCATTAGTTGTAGATATTTTTTTCAGTCTACAGCGAATATCATGAAATTTGCATTGCATTTATTTCGTGTTGATACGATTCATTACAGTATTGATTTTTTTCATGACAAGAAAACCGCATATGTCGATTCAGGTTCCCACTTTGAGATTGTTATAGACGGTGAGTCAGATAACAATGTATATTAAACGCTACGAAGTGTAAGGAAAGACAGAATACACTCTGATTGGACAAACATTTTAAAGAGGCTATAGTATCTAGCGTCTCACTGTTTTGATCTACTAGTGTTTTGCGGGTTACCTGTATATAAAGAACCTCGTTATGAATACGAGGCTAATACATGTATGACTACAGTTTTCTGTACGATACGTAATCAGCCGGGCATAGTGGCGCATGCCTGTAATCCAACTGCTTGGAGGCTAGAGATGTTGAATGGCTTGAGGTGTGGATCCCTGATGGCGATCGTGCTATGTCGATCTGGTGTCCGCGCTAAGTCGGGCGTCAATACGGTGCCTAGAGAGGAGTCTCGAGTCACCAGGTTGGTTAAAGAGGAGCGTACCGGCCCAGGGTGGAAACACAGGAGGCAAAAGCTCCCGCGTTCTACAGTAGTGGGATAGCATCTGTGAATAGGAGGCCGTCAACAGCCATGCCAAGATAGTCGAACTCTTCTCTTTTTTCGTCTTTTTTGAAGCTTCTTCTATATCGAATAAGCATTGCCAAACTCCGACAAAATGATACTGGAATGATGTGGGCTCATTAGTTGTAGATATTTTTTTCAGTCTACAGCGAATATCATGAAATTTGCATTGCATTTATTTCGTGTTGATACGATTCACTACAGTATTTAATTTTTTTTCATGACAAGAAAACCGCATATTTCGATTCAGGTGCCCACTTTGAGATTGTTATAGACGGTGAGTCAGCTAACAATGTATATTAAACGCCACGGAGAGTAAGGAAAAACCGCTCCCGCGTTCGAAGGTAGTGGGATATCATCTGTGAATAGGAAGACGCAACAGCCATGCCAAGATGGTCGAACTCATCTCTTTTTTCGTCTTTTTTGAAGCTTCTTCTATATCGAATAAGCATTGCCAAACTCCGACAAAATGATACTGGAATGATGGGGGTTCATTAGTTGTAGATATTTTTTTCAGTCTACAGCGAATATCATGAAATTTGCATTGCATTTATTTCGTGTTGATACGATTCATTACAGTATTTTATTTTTTTCATGACAAGAAAACCGCATATGTCAATTCAGGTGCCCACTTTGAGATTGTTATAGACGGTGAGTCGGCTAACAATGTATATTAAACGCTACGAAGTGTAAGGAAAGACAGAATACACTCTGATTGGACAAACATTTTAAAGAGGCTATAGTATCTAGCGTCTCACTGTTTTGATCTACTAGTGTTTTGCGGGTTACCTGTATATAAAGAACCTCGTTATGAATACGAGGCTAATACATGTATGACTACAGTTTTCTGTACGATACGTCATCAGCCGGGCATAGTGGCGCATGCCTGTAATCCAGCTGCTTGGAGGCTAGAGATGTTGAATGGCTTGAGGTGTGGATCCCTGATGGCGGTCGTGCTATGTCGATCTGGTGTCCGCGCTAAGTCGGGCGTCAATATGGTGCCTAGAGAGGAGTCTCGAGTCACCAGGTTGGTTAAAGAGGAGCGTACCGGCCCAGGGTGGAAACACAGCAGGCAAAAGCTCCCGCGTTCTACAGTAGTGGGATAGCATCTGTGAATAGGAGGCCGTCTACAGCCATGCCAAGATGGTCGAACTCATCTCTTTTTTCGTCTTTTTTGAAGCTTCTTCTGTATCGAATAAGCATTGCCAAACTCCGACAAAATGATACTGGAATGATGGGGGCTCATTAGTTGTAGATATTGTTTTCAGTCTACAACGAATATTATGAAATTTGCATTGCATTTATTTCGTGTTAATACGATCATTACAGTATTTTTTTTTTATGACAAGAAAACCGCATATGTCGATTCAGGTGCCCACTTTGAGATTGTTATAGACGGTGAGTCGGCTAACAATGTATATTAAACGCTACGAAGAGTAAGGAAAGACAGAATACACTCTGATTGGACAAACATTTTAAAGAGGCTATAGTATCTAGCGTCTCACTGTTTCGATCTACTAGTGTTTTGCGGGTTACCTTTATATAAAGAACCTCGTTATGAATACGAGGCTAATACATGCATGACTACAGTTTGCTGTACGATACGTCATCAGCCGGGCATAGTGGCGCATGCCTGTAATCCAGCTGCTTGGAGGCTAGAGATGTTGAATGGCTTGAGGTGTGGATCCCTGATGGCTATCGTGCTATGTCGATCTGGTGTCCGCGCTAAGTCGGGCGTCAATATGGTGCCTAGAGAGGAGTCTCGAGTCACCAGGTTGGTTAAAGAGGAGCGTACCGGCCCAGGGTGGAAACACAGCAGGCAAAAGCTCCCGCGTTCTACATTAGTGGGATAGCATCTGTGAATAGGAAGACGTCAACAGCCATGCCAAGATGGTTGAACTCATCTCTTTTTTCGTCTTTTTTGAAGCTTCTTCTATATCGAATAAGCATTGCCAAACTCCGACAAAATGATACTGGAATGATGGGGGCTCATTAGTTGTAGATATTTTTTTCAGTCTACAGCGAATATCATGAAATTTGCATTGCATTTATTTCGTGTTGATACGATTCATTACACTATTTTATTTTTTTCATGACAAGAAAACCGCATATGTCGATTCAGGTGCCAACTTTGAGATTGTTATAGACGGTGAGTCGGCTAACAATGTATATTAAACGACACGGAGAGTAAAGAAAAACCGCTACAGCGTTCGACGGTAGTGGGATAGCATCTGTGAATAAGAGGCCGTCAACAGCCATGCCAAGATGGTCGAACTCATCTCTTTTTTCGTCTTTTTTGAAGCTTCTTCTATATCGAATAAGCATTGCCAAACTCCGACAAAAATGATACTGGAATGATGGGGGCTCATTAGTTGTAGATATTTTTTTCCGTCTACAGCGAATATCATGAAATTTGCATTGCATTTATTTCGTGTTGATACGATTCATTACAGTATTTTATTTTTTTCATGACAAGAAAACCGCATATGTCGATTCAGGTGCCCACTTTGAGATTGTTATAGACGGTGAGTCGGCTAACAATGTATATTAAACGCTACGAAGTGTAAGGAAAGACAGAATACACTCTGATTGGACAAACATTTTAAAGAGCCTATAGTATCTAGCGTCTCACTGTTTTGATCTACTAGTGTTTTGCGGGTTACCTGTATATAAAGAACCTCGTTATGAATACGAGGCTAATACATGTATGACTACAGTTTTCTGTACGATACGTCATCAGCCGGGCATAGTGGCGCATGCCTGTAATCCAACTGCTTGGAGGCTAGAGATGTTGAATGGCTTGAGGTGTGGATCCCTGATGGCGGTGGTACTATGTCGATCTGGTGTCCGCGCTAAGTCGGGCGTCAATATGGTGCCTAGAGAGGAGTCTCGAGTCACCAGGTTGGTTAAAGAGGAGCGTACCGGCCCAGGGTGGAAACACAGCAGGCAAAAGCTCCCGCGTTCTACATTAGTGGGATAGCATCTGTGAATAGGAAGACGTCAACAGCCATGCCAAGATGGTTGAACTCATCTCTTTTTTCGTCTTTTTTGAAGCTTCTTCTATATCGAATAAGCATTGCCAAACTCCGACAAAATGATACTGGAATGATGGGGGCTCATTAGTTGTAGATATTTTTTTCAGTCTACAGCGAATATCATGAAATTTGCATTGCATTTATTTCGTGTTGATACGATTCATTACACTATTTTATTTTTTTCATGACAAGAAAACCGCATATGTCGATTCAGGTGCCAACTTTGAGATTGTTATAGACGGTGAGTCGGCTAACAATGTATATTAAACGACACGGAGAGTAAAGAAAAACCGCTACAGCGTTCGACGGTAGTGGGATAGCATCTGTGAATAAGAGGCCGTCAACAGCCATGCCAAGATGGTCGAACTCATCTCTTTTTTCGTCTTTTTTGAAGCTTCTTCTATATCGAATAAGCATTGCCAAACTCCGACAAAATGATACTAGAATGATGGGGGCTCATTAGTTGCAGATATTTTTTTCAGTCTACAGCGAATATCATGAAATTTGCATTGCATTTATTTCGTGTTGATACGATTCATTACAGTATTTTATTTTTTTTCATGACGACAAAACCGCATATGTCGATTCAGGTGCCCACTTTGAGATTGTTATAGACGGTGAGTCGGCTAGCAATGTATATTAAACGCTTTGAAGAGTAAGGAAAGACAGAATACACTCTGATTGGACAAACATTTTAAAGAGGCTATAGTATCTAGCGTCGCACTGTTTTGATCTACTTGTGTTTTGCGGGTTACCTGTATATAAATAACCTCGTTATGAATACGAGGCTAATACATGAATGACTACAGTTTTCTGTACGATACGTCATCAGCCGGGCATAGTGGCGCATGGCTGTAATCCAGCTGCTTGGAGGCTAGAGATGTTGAATGGCTTGAGGTGTGGATCCCTGATGGCTATCGTGCTATGGCGATCTTGTGTCCGCGCTAAGTCTGGCGTCAATACGGTGCCTAAAGAGGAGTCTCGAGTCAGCAGGTTGGTTAAAGAGGAGCGTACCGGCCCAGGGTGGAAACACAGCAGGCAAAAGCTCCCGCGTTCTACAGTAGTGGGATAGCATCTGTGAATAGGAGGCCGTCAACAGCCACTGTAAACACTGTATACAATAGTTGACTTTTCCTTCACTCGCCAACCCTCACCCCCCCCCCCCCCCCCAAACCACTCACACACACACGCACGCACGCACACACGCACACACGCACACACACACACACACACACACACCACTCAGTCGATTTTGTATACTAAAGACAAATAAAGTATCAAACTTCTGGACACCTTAATTCACCCACCACCCCCACCAAGAGACCATGATGTAAGAGAACGAATTCCCCGTATTAGGGTATGTTCCAATGATGACGTCCGTAAAAACTATTTTTAGAACAAGCAGTTATTTTTAGTTGAGCAATGTGATCTGGCAAAGGATGTTTCGGAAATCGTTTTGACCGAAAATACCTTCCTTTTTTACGAACGCTGTAAAAATGATCTTCCATAGAGCTGGGGGGTTTCAGAGGAACTGGTGGGAGGCGTGGATCGCCCCTCCGGGCCTCCCAGCCCCGTCTCCCATCTTAGGCCTGGGAGACGCGAATCGTCCCTCCGAGCCCCCCAGCCCCGTCTCTATATATCAAGCGTATAATGTTTCACGTACATGAACAATCGGCGATCGCTAATGTAGGCCGAATCGATTTCACGTACATATGCTTTTGGCGATTGCTAATGTAGGCCAAATCGGTTTCGCGTACGGGGCGATTGCTAATGTAGGCCAAAACGGTTTCACGTACATGAACAATCGGCAAAAGCTAATGTAGGCCAAAACGATGTCACGTACATAAACAATCGGCAAAAGCTAATGTAGGCAAAATGGATTTCGCGTACGTGAATAATAATTAGGGCCGCAGGTGTTTCGCGTGCATGAATGATAATTAGGGCTGCAGGTGTTTCGCGTGCATAAGGGGCCGGTCTTGCAATTAGACATTCGTCTGTCCTGTGGTATACCGAGCGTTCGAAGGATGAGGTGCGGAAAAGATTACTGCGGGTGGCTAAGGATCGGCCACGCAAACACGTGCGGCCGGAGGTGCTTGGACACCTACTGCAAGGTGCACCTCAAAAGGCTCCGTAAGGGCAGCCCCCTCCCCGTGCCGTGCATGGTCTGCGGCATAGGGACTCAGTCGGAGACGCGGCTGTGCCGCCCCTGCGGAGCAAATCGTAAAGGGCAGAGGATGCGTGGCATCGAGAGGCGCGCTCGGAAACGGTTCGCACTCGTCCTGTCTGACATCGCAGCCCGCGGTGTGGTCAATTAGAGACTGGGTGGCTCAAGGTGTGCCCGAACATGGACGCTTATGTAGAGGAGATTCTCGATAGCATGCGTGACAAAGAGGCGCCCGCCGTACTGGCAGGGCTGGTGCTTCCGCTGGTGCTCGAGATGGCAGACCCAGACCGGCGTTACAGACTCTTCACGGTCGTTGGTAAGGCCCCCACAGAGCCATTGGCGCCAATCACAGAGGAGGAAGGGCGCTCGGAGCACAATATCGGTGGGTTGTTAGTCAAAAGGGGGGGCCAAATCGCAGTCGGCGCCCTGGAAGGCATCGATGCGGGTATTTGGGAGAAGGGGCGAGAGTACCTCGTCTACGTGAGATACGAGCTTCGCCCTTTACCTGAGCAAAATGGTGAGCCTGGGCCAATGTTTGTGCAAGAGGGGGGTGACGCCTTCGTTAACTGTGTTGTGAGCTATGTTGCCGACTTCTTGAGGAATCGCGGCACCTCGCGCTCCCTTGGTCTAACCAAAACACGAGGCAAGATCCTCGAGCGATTTGACAAGAAGCTGGCCACCACGGGGTGCACCAAAGAAGACCTCTTTGAGATGGAAAGGAAGCTCAAGGTAAAGCTAGTAGCCGTGGACGCCCAGGGTAACGTCCTGTGGGACTCGGGGAAGTACGGGACTAAGACGAGGATCACCATCCCTTGCCACAATAACCACGCCTGGGCGGAGCTTCCGACTGAACCACCTGCGATCGCGAGCGTCCACGGCCTAGACTTCGAGGCTGAGAGGGAGCTTCGTTCGCTATGTCAGGGGGAGCCAGCGCCTCGCGCTACCAATGCCGCCGCAAAAACGCACGAGGCGAAGGTGCGAGAGGTGCTAATCCGCTTCATAAACAGGGCGATCCCCAGAAGCACGAGGGTCTGGCTGTGTGGGCGCGTTATAGTCACGCACGAAGGCAAACTGTACCGATCGGGACAAGACGGATGGGCTATCGACAGGGCGTTTACAGACGAGACTGGACATGATCCTCAGTGGCTCCCTGATGATCACCCAGCCTACCAAGAGTACATCGAAGCTACGCACTCGATGGGCGGCGCAATAGGGTATTGCTTCAAGAAGTGGACCCAAAGAGAAAACATCAGGCCAACGCCTCCTAAATACAGGGACGTCTGGCGAGCGGCGCAGGTTGAGTCCAAAGTGTGGAATAGCAGGGAAAACTTAGGGGCGCAGCCTCATGCTCACATCGACATGCGTGCGGCGTACCTAGGATGCGAGGACAGTGTCTTCGGCGGCGCCTCGGACGCCATTGATCTGGTACGGAAATACGGCTTCCCTACGAACGTGTATCGTATCGCGGATGTTGCGGGACGGCCATTGAGCGAGGTTCTTCAACTGACCGGGGCCATTCAGTTGACCGAGTGGGGGTTCTCTGAGGCCTGCCACCCCTACACTTCCGGGAGGGTAGGGCAGCACTTGGAACAAAACGAGGGCTGGATCACCACGCCAGAGCTCAAGGACCTGCTAGACTCGGGTGACCTCGCCATGGCCGCGGCGAGGGAAGTGTTGTATAGCGTCGGAAAAAAAGGACTCCATCAAGTTCCCCCACTCCGGCCCCGGCGGCGAAGACTCCAAGTGCGCTCGCCATGGCGACGAGTCCTCGATCGTAGTCCGCGACCGTGAGGAAGCCGCGTATCTGACAAACCTCCTTGCGGGCACCGACCACTTACTTAACTTCGAGCATGCCGACGGGGCTCATCTGATCCAATACAAAGACGGAGTCCGGCGCTCACAATGGTACCACATCAGGGCCTTCGTCTTGGCATACACAAACATAGCGTTGCGACGCATGTTGAGGCGGATCCCTCGCGAAGACGTCCTCCGAGTGTGCACAGATGCCATATACGCAAAGGCGGTGCCCAGTGGTGTGAGGCTCGTGGAGCGAAATCCGAGGTATGGAGAGTGGCGCCACAAGAGGCCTGGGTACGAGTGGCGGCCCGAGGCGGCTTGGGGTCCGAAGAGGTCGGGGTGCTTGGCTAGGGGGCCAAGCACTGCGCCGAGTCTGCCGTGCGATCTGGTGGCCGCAACCTCTGCGAGGATGTATCTAGCCGGCCAGGGAGGATCGGGGAAGACCGAGTGGGCGGTGAGCATGTTCCGTGGCCGTAACGCTGTGGTGCTCACCCCCGAGAACGACCTCGCCCACGACCATCGCAACAACCCGCGCCTCGCGGTGAAGGCTCAAACCTACCACCACTACCTCTGCATACCAGCGGGGAAGCCGATAGAGAAGTGGAGACCTTCCGAGCTGGGGAACAAACTCGACCGTCTTGCAGAAGTAATCATCATTGACGAGTGCTGTAAGGTGCAGACTAAAGTGCTACGCGCCATCCTAGGGTATCCCGCCACGCGGCCGTGTCGAGTAGGACGGGGGCGTCCGACAGGACGTTGCAAAGCTGAGAGGCTTCAAGCTGGCGATGGGGTCCGTGGCAGAGGTAGACGCGGTCATCCAGGAGACAAAGTGTCCACACTTGAGGGCAGTGTGGTCACTTTTCTCGCCCGACAGGGTAGGGGCCGCGCCCTCCGCGTGCACTTTCGCAGGGGTGCTTTGCCGCCGGGGCGGCGCGTGGTCAGTCGCGTGTTGCACCCTAGGATGCCCACCGGCCATGTTATGAGCACCGACTGGCTTTGTCTCGGTGTTGATCGCGTTTGCGCCGAGCTTCATGGAGTCCGTGGCTTTCTGCAGCTTATTGTTGTAGCCCACGACGCTTTGCGTGTTTATCACCAGATCGCTCGGCATCAGCCACACTCCTGGTGCAACCGCAAGACTCAGTCTCACCTTGGCCTCCTGCACGGCTAACTGGTACCTTTGCACGCTTTGAGCGATGTCGTTTTCTATGATCGCGCTTCGAGCAGCTCCGTGAACTCCGCCTGCGCCTCCATGGCCGGCCCACCGGCCCATGCGATGGAGGAACGGACGTTTACCTGCGCCCAAGCACTGTGTAAACGAACGCCTCGACCGAGCGGTCGAGTCTCCCTAGCCCTGCTTTTGTCAGCCCCTCGCCTTTGGGAGGCGCAAACCAGCTATATTGCACGCCCCCGTGGTCGTCGTTGCGTATGTAACCCACCTGCTTCCCACTATTGTACGTCCCACCTTCGTCGCTAAACAGATTGAGGTGGTTCGGGTACTCGTCCGCCGCCGTGTCGTAGCCACGGATCACGTGCACGTTGCGATACCCCTCCCCCGGGTAGAACACAAACACATCGCCTAGCCCGTGGTTCCGCCCGCCTTTCCATCGGAAGTCCGGCTTACGCGGCAAACCGAACTCTATGCATAGACGCTCGAAAGCGGCCTTCTTGTAGGGGTTACCTTTTTGCGTGAACGGGTTGTCGCCAGGCAGGGGGACGCCGAGCTCGTAGAGTATCCTCCGGGTGGTGAAGTAGACGTGAAACCTTAGAAATCCCCTGATGACAGAGGGGAGCGTGGCGAAAGTGGGGTCAGTTAGGGACACCCCACATCCGGCGATGAGTTGAGTTGCTGTGGCCAGTACCCATAGGAAGGCTCCGATAGCCACCGGCGAGACTCCTTGGCGGACTTGTGCGTGACTACTGTCTCTTTGAATATGTCTCGGACCCTAGTCGTGAATGATTTGTCCTCAGCCACGTGTATCTCCAGCTGCGTGAGTAGTGGGGTGATGCCTGAGGCCGTGCTCTCCACGGGGGTCGCGGGCACGGCGTAGAGCAGCTTTTGCGCGAGGGTCAGAGACCTAGGGAAACCTTGTTCGGCTATAGCGTGTTTGATATGTTCGGCTATAGAGGCTCCCGCCGCGACTGCCGCCTTCTCCGTCTCCTCCTCCTTCCTTCGGGGGACCTCGTTCAGCATCTGCCAGCCTTCCCAATCCATGCTCAGCCCTATTAGACACGAAGGCGGGCTATGTTCAACACAATGGTGGTCCTACACGCTGTGTTCACCGGAGGTGAACTGACGCTCTTCTTTGAGCAGCCGATAAGGCGCCCTCGCTTTGTGGCGCTCCGGCAGTGCTCGCTGTTTAACAGCTGGTATATTCTCGAGCGGGAGCAGCATATAACGACTACAGCCTCCCTCCCGCCCATCGCTACTCTGCCAGCCGGGCACCACACGGCCGAGTCCATCATGGAAACGATCAACCACGAGTATCCGAATATGGATCAGGGATGACCGCGATGGACGGGTGGACTTTAAGGACAAGCCTGTTTGCCTCGTATTAGAGCTAACCTAGGCCCGACATAACAGGCATGGCGAACAGCGACGTTAGCAGCGGTGGCACATCCATATATCCCCCGCTCCCCAGTGCCCACCCCCCGCAAACGCCTACCGCTCCGGCAAGCACCGGCGGCGACGCGCAAAGTTTCCGACTCCAGGTAATACGTGACACTCAGGCGGTTCTAGACAATGAGATAACGCATTATCGGCAGGTGCGGAAGAAGTATAAGCGCGCCTTCGCCGTTACCCATGCTGTGTCTGTGGCATCCGGCATCGCTGCAGCGGCGCTTTTCAGCGCCGGGCTGGGAGTCTCTTTGAGTGGGATAGGGGTTCTGATCGGCGCTCCGCTGGCAGGGGTCGCTGGGCTGGAAGGTGTCGTGGGCGCGGGGTGGTCTCTAGGGGTCTTACGAGCAAGGTGGCTAAACACGAAGACACGATGGTTCTAGCGGAGAGTAAGAAAAACTCGATCAGCGAGCTGGTCTCTAAGGCTCTGCAAGACGGGCGTATCTCAGACGAAGAGTTTCGGCTAATACTTCAGGAACAAGAGAGATACAACGCGCTCAAGGCCGCTATCAGAGCTCGACACGGCCTTGCACCGCATGATAAAAAAAAAAAAGCGGGAAAGGGCCCTCCCTGGTGGCACGCGAAAGGATGAAAAAGAGACTGCGAAAAATTCGCGAGGAGTTCGGGAGCGAGGTGTTCGAGTACAACTCAGGTTTAAACGCCACGCCGGCGGCTTTGAACTCACGGCCGAAAAAGGGTCATTCCACGCTCCGTAGTTGGCGGCCCTCCTCGCCCTCGCGGCCCCACCGCTATTTGCCCCAAAAAGTCGTGTACGCGCAAGTCCTTGGGCTTGCACGCGCCCGGCCTACACCCTAATTATTCATGCACGCGAAACACCTGCAGCCCTAATTATTATTCATGCACGCGAAACACCTGCGGCCCTAATTATTATTCATGTACGCGAAATCTATTTTGCCTACATTAGCTTTTGCCGATTGTTTATGTACGCGAAATCGTTTTGGCCTACATTAACTTTTGCCGATTGTTCATGTACGTGAAACCGTTTTGGCCTACATTAGCAACCGCCCCGTACGCGAAACCGATTTGGCCTACATT
Source organism: Nematostella vectensis (assembly GCF_932526225.1). NCBI lineage: Eukaryota > Metazoa > Cnidaria > Anthozoa > Actiniaria > Edwardsiidae > Nematostella > Nematostella vectensis. Next base: position 14,583,795 of record NC_064043.1, on the reverse strand, counting down.
AGCAACCGCCAAAAGCTTATGTACGTGAAATCGATTCGGCCTACATTAGCGATCGCCGATTGTTTATGTACGTGAAACATTATACGCTTGATATATAGAGACGGGACTGGGGGACTCGGAAGGACGATTCGCGTCTCCCAGGCCTAAGACTGGAGACGGGGCTGGGAGGCCCGGAGGGGCGATCCACGCCTTCCACCAGTTCCTCTGAAACCCCCCAGCCCCCCCCCCCCCCCCCCCTCTGGGAACAACTTCCCCAGTAAAAGTTTTCACTGCTGATTCGCAAATTACTTATAACACAACAATCAATCATAAATCTGTGTTTACAACACACAATTCTCTTCCAATTCCCTTTTAATGAAAAAGATACATCCAGAACTTAATACCATTATATTCACACCGATATTACAAATTAAATATTTCAAGTCTTTATAATGAAGTAGATCTTATTCCAGTGACAAGGGTTTCTTGAGTGACATGATTTCTGAACATTTGCTTGAAAAATTGAAGTTCATTCATCTAAAAATGTTATAAATCAAAGAAAAATAAAGGCCTTCTTGTATTCAAATACATAACATAGACTCTGAGAATGCCTAGGTATTCTATCTCACCGAATTGCAGAGAAAAAGAACTTTTTAGGAGTCTGCACGATGCATCTTGAATGAACTCCAAATTCACCGTCTCCCCGACGTCTTCCCGTTCAATTATTTTTATAACATTTAGATAACTGAACATTAGATAACTTAACAGATAACAGGACACCACCCCATGAGTAGCATTGTGATCATGAGCCTTGAAGAGAAGCTAAAAGGGTAAAAACAGGTAGCGAACGAAGTAAAGAAGTGCAGAGGGAAAAAATTTGGTGTGAAATTGTACTAGCTCGTGGTGCACATAACCAAATATGGCGCGACGAACCATGTATGGATGCTATGATCGACAAGCTCGCGCAATCTAAAAATAGCTTTCTTGGACGTTATCATGGGCCACGGGGATTCGTTCTCTTATATCATGGTCTCTTGCCCCCACCTAATAACATTTTGGATCCGCACATGCATCTACTCCTGTTTCTTTGAGCGCCTGTTTGCAGCGCACTCTCGTCTGTGTAGGACAGCTAGGTACTGCGGCGTGACGACTTCCAGAAATACTTTTTATTATCTATCAAGGTATAAGTGGCCCTCAGCGTTATGGGTGCATTCATTGACAGCAATAAATTGTGCTAAATAATCGCACAAGTTTAACGTCTATATGCGCACGCTACTCTGAACTCCTGTGTGCGGATGGCACTATGAACGCCTATATGCGCACGCTACTCCGAACTCCTGTGTGCGGTCGGCACTATGAACGCCTGTTTTTGCAGCGCCACTCTTAACTTCCATGTGCGCACGCTACTCTGAACTCCTGTGTGCCGACGGCTCTATGAACGTCATTCTGCCATTCTGAATGCAGTCGGCTATAAATGGAAAATGTAGATGAAACGCTACGTAAAATAAGGAAACATCGAGAACACCAGTCCACGGACAGGCGCACGCTGTTGGAGAAGGGGTTCTACGTAATTTTTCATTATCCAAAGCTCATTTTACCCCACCCCCCCTCCCCAATAATTATTGCACAGTCCCTAAAAAACTATGCTATTTCAACGGCTGCATTTGCTTGTTACGTGCCGGTGGCGTAATTAAATGATAATTTCGAATCACTGCATTTGAGTAGAGTCCTGGTTCCTTTGATGTTTGAGTGAGTTACCTTCGATCGGTTATTCGTGGTCAACTAGCCCAACACGCAAACCACTTCACATGTGCGACTCAGCCTCGCCAATGAGACACGTAAATGATGACAACTCGAAGCCTTCCGATGAACATTTGTGAGGAAGACGCGAGCAAAGTTGCCGTGAGAAAGAGAAAACACTCTCCAAGGGTTTTTAAGAATAAATCTATCGCCACACGTAAACAAAATGACACAAGAGCTTCGAGGCCTTGAGTTTGGCAGGAAGATACGAGTGCTGCGCGTCTGATAACCACAGATGGTGTCTGGAAATTCAGCATGCTCTATTTGATCATATTCATTATAAAAGGCGCCAGAACATATAAGAACCTTTTAATATGGCTAGAATTAAAAAAAAAAAAAGAAAAGAAAAATTCAAGAAAAATCTTTTCGTGCAAAAGTGTTCGTTGACTTAGCGCGGAAATAATGTTGAAAACAAAATGTGTTTTACGTGCGTCTAATGAAAGATTTACGCTGCATCTGACATCTAGCTTCCAGGTATTACCACCATCCAGGAGAGTGTCTATCTAGATTAATTTTGATTTTACCACTTTTAATATAGGCCTTGACCTTCCCCCCTCTCTTTGGACCGTTGGATGATGACGACATGTTAAAGTTGATAACATAAATTTGCAGCTCTATATAACGACCATGTCACAAATCATGTTTTCCGTAGTTGTTAGCGTTATTGATATGGGGACTGTTGAGAGCGTCAAGTAGTTAGGATTCACGTGTTTTGATGTGCTTTGCTGTCATGTGCAGCCGTCAAGTTGCTCTAAGTTACTCGATAATTAGTTAATTACCCGAACAGATGCCAGGAACTGATAATTGGGTCATTTACAGGAATAACTGGAAAACCTTATGTGGACCACGCTCGACATTACGAAAGCTTTAAGGAACGTGTGCGTCTCAATAAATATTTTAAAGATATCTCCGGGCCGAGGTTCTCATGAATATATATTCATAGAGTAAAGAAACACTTATGGCTTGAAGTTGTTCTACCGAATTAGCCAAAGAGAGCATAAGCCTAATGAGCACAAAAAACGTAGTCCCGGAGGGCTGGGGGTTCAAACGCCTTGGAATTTCCAGATAGGAGGGGGTAAAATGTCCTTTTTCCTTAACAGTTACTCTATTTTTATCCAGGGGGGTGGAAATTTCAGAGGGGTGGGGGGCCATACCTCCGACCCCCTTAACAGGGGGGGGGGGGGGGGGTGTATGGATATTTTCTGGAAACACACAATGCCATAAGAGAACATTGCCGTAAACGCTGCCAGAAAAAAAAATAGACAAAAAATGTTTTCCCAGATCAAATCGCGGGACGACGTATTCCAGTTTCTCTTGAGAGTTTGGATAAGTATGTTGGCTTATGTAAAATTTATAGCTCACTTTTCCCGTTCGGGTTTAACAGTTTCAAGAAGTGAGAACCAGGTCTGTTTCACTCGTCCCAAGGTCCCAGTAGCGCTATTTTTGTTGGAGTGTATGACAATCTCGCGCGTGTTAACAAAGATAACAGTTTTTTTTTTGTTAGAATGACATCCCAAGAAAAATAAAACACACAGCAAACAAACTAGAAACTCTGATTATAGATTAAACAAATTCAATCACTTTGGCACCTACTACCTCGTTAGCCAAAATTTACTTTGCTCTGCTATGCTTTTACTTAGTCTTAACAATTGATTTTTTTCCTGCGGCTACAATTAAGATAATTTCATTGTCGTAAACCATTTAAACCATTGCCAATTCAATTAAATGTCCATTTAAAGTTCTTTGTGGATAAAAGCTCTCTGTGTAGTAGCGTAAAATGGCAAGACTTTCCGGCTACATTCCCACACTACGCCCTTCGCATGCTATCAACTCGCCTTTTGCTAAATGATACAGCCCACTCGAAAAACCATTCCCATAGCCTTTCACATTCACACCATTATCACTAGACCGAGCAGTATACTTATCACAAGGCCAGTGGGTTTTGTTTACGGAGTATATGACAATTAGCGAGAATAAATCTTTGTGAGACTGAAGTGTAGCTATTGTAGCGCGCGAACGAAGCGTGACTTCGAGCCGTATGCTAATCATTTCCGATCATGCACCGAGCATCTAATTGGCTTCAAAGTGTCAAACACGTGCGTTGATTGGTCAATCGGCGTGAATGTGTGTAAAGGAATTTTGAGAATTTGTCAATCAAAGATTGGCATCAAGGACCTCAAGGTTTTTGTTCGCGTCGCCTTACTTTGCAAACAGCCCTGAAGTTCTGTGTTCTTGTACGCACAGAACTGTCTAGATTAACGGCTAGAAAGCCTCGGACTGCCTTCGTAAACAATATACGGACACTACTTCAGTGATTGGCTGTCCTTTCGGAGTCACCGCTTGAAGTTTTCGCTGTAGTTTGTTCGGTAAGCTTGGTGAATGGAGTTTAATGTTGTCTGGTCTCACCCCCGGGGAAGTCGGAGCTTCTGATTCGAGAGTTGTAAATGAGGTTTTATTTGGTCACTCAAATTTCGGGACATATTAGCAAGCAAAAGGCAGGTAAAAGGCCACTTTTCTCAGTTGGGTGTTTGTCTAACTCTCGCCGAATTCATACATAAGTACTTATATTCTAAGTTTACTATTTTCCCCAGAACGATTTGGCACCTTTCATAAATCGGCCTTTCTTGAATTGTAGTTATTATACTGTTGTTTTAGCAGGCTTTAGTCCTTTAGATTTTCACTCACACGTAACAAATGCCACTCATTTGCAGCAGTAGAATTGTTTATGTTCAAGTTCAGGGGATATTTGGACCATGATATCACGGGGTTAACAGCGAGGACTTAGAAATTGAGCAGATTTGTACAGAAAACGTGCACAAAACAAACTGCTAACAACATTTAGATGGCGTAATAATAAGTTAAATCAGGTTAGCCTTTTGTATTAGATTCATAATTAGCCAAGATTTTCCGAAGTACTCAAAGATTGAGGGGAAACAATTCCGTTATTCGATATTCTGCGGTTTTCGAAGCGCGAAGAACGTCCGATCTTGCTGTCAACTAGATAACAGTTCTGCGTCCACCCGAAAATTCGATCTTTGAGTCGAATTACAATCCGCGGGCTATAATACTATACCTACTTTGTTCATATCAAACAACAGAGCTTTTTATTTTCAAGTGTTTCTTTTAAGACTTCACCTACTAAGCAAATTTTGTATGCCAGTAAACCAAATTTCGAGATCACAAAGATAACAAGTCTGCAAATTTTTCTCGAACCATGAATTACTAATTCTTGGAGATCTCATTTTATTATAATTAGTAGCTAACTAAGTTCTAATATTGTTTGTCTGATATATTGGAAGATATGGAAAATTCAAACTAAAGCGGTTTCTTTTGATTTTCATTTGAATTTCCTGTTTTCCCGTCGCAAGACATTCGTCTGTGAGTAAAAAGATAACGTTTGATAGTAGGAAAAAAAATCTCAAATAAAATAATCGTTGTTTCTGAAAATGCCTTGTAAGCTTATATTTACAAGCGTGAGTATTTTATTTGTGGTAACTTTTTCCATTTGCGTGCGAGAGTTTGTAAATTTGTAGGCATTTTTTGGTTAAACGTGCAAAATTATCGTTAATGAAGCAAAGGAACACGCACAGCACATATCACGAAATCGACTGCAGAGAATAATATTATTCAAAATTATGCTCCTTAGTTGTCATTGTGGGATGTTAATAACGTCGGTATTAAGTCAGAAATCACCAAATCCGCAGCAATTGGCAGCAGATAGAAAATCAAAACCACATGTATTGTTTGGGGTACAGGGGTGTTTTCGTGTTTGCCTCTGTTTAATGAATTACGAGATTGTTTAGACAAGCGAGTTTTGTATGGCAGCAAATCTATTTATCACTCCAGGCAGTTCATTATAGCTTCCAAACACGGTCCAAATGACAGATAACTATTATTAATCCCCCTCTTATTCACCCTATTTATTATTTCTTTTTGATACGCTACGTAGTTTAAACTTGCAATTAGTTATAAGCAAAAATGTTTGTATTTCATCCTTTCTCGTTGCCTTAAAGTCAGTATTTTGTATTATGTTTAAACCCTTTATTTATTTAAGGTGTACAGGGGGGCTTATAGTAGTGGAGCATAGCCTTCTCTGGCACAATGGGGGTAGTAGCGTCAGAGTCAACAGTTCTTGTCAGCAGCCATGTAGCGCTTTCTGTATAAGAAGGTTTCCTAGAGCCTACTCAAATGTCAATGGAATGGCATTCACAGAATTATATTTCTTGAGTAAGGCTAAGTTCAAACGTCGTATTATCCATGAGCTGCATTCAATGCAAATGAAGATAAAACTATCGACTTGATTCATTTGCATGCATTTTCATTGAATACGGCTCATGGATAATACGATGTTTGAACTTAGCCTAACCTAGCGTTATGTTTGAAAACTGCATAAAACAATATCGATTTTGAAAAGAAATGTACTTATTTCTGATATAATATGTATCCACTTCATTTGCTGACATCTTCGGAAAACATGATTTATGACATGGTTATTCTATTATAAGCTTGAGTTTTATGGTCTATAATACACTAACTTTAAAGCATGTCTCTTTAATAACACACATCTATTTTTGATACTGTTGTTTAACATTAAAATATATCTTTTATTTTTATAAATTCTTTCTATTACAACCCTGCTTTCTTTTAGTTGCTTAGTCTTGATATTGTCTAAGTGCCTGGGATGATAAATATATCTTGAAACTCTTACCGTATTAACCATTTAACATATTATGCTACTAGTTTTTTTAATGCTATCTGGATGTTTCTAATTCAAGTTGTGTGTACTCACATGTGTATATTTATGTAGGAAGCATTTGCGCTAATATTCACTGTTCTTTTCCTGGTTTATAGTTTTATTCAAAACATTATGCTCTGTTCTATACATATAACTCTATTTGCATAAGACTCGACTCATAGGAATAACATAAAACAGTAGTGATACTGAAAGCAAATGTTGCTTTAAAAATTAGCAGTCTTGCAGTTTATCATTTGGTCTCGGGCTCAAAACCGGTCCATTCGATTGGGTTCTCTTTCTGCTTCAAAGATAACTGAATTCTTATCAAGCGCAACATTAGGGATGAGGCAAAACTTTGCACCTTCTTCTCTGAAAACAAGTTTTATTTCTCTGTGCCATTTTAATCAAGTGAGGCGGATAATAAACATTTTGAAATTGAATCTAATCCAAGATAGACAGGATTTCCTGTTCTTTGCAGCTAGCAAAGATAAGGGAAATACAACTGTCAAATTCATGATTGAATTAATACTTCTGTGGACAGGTAGATTATTGTGGCATGGAATATTATCTTTTCTAGGGGATTTGCACAATTACCTATATTTTAAGTTAAGCACATGTTCTGATTTAATAAAAAAGTGCACTTTATTTTTTATTTCCTTGGCAATTTTCATCTGAAGAGACATTCGCCCATTTGTAGTGCCATGTGGTTACATTAGCCTGTGATCAATTCAAATCCTTTGAAGAGGTTTTAATCTTTTTAATCAGAATACAGTCTTTGCTGGGCATCTTTATGATGGGTTGCTCTTCACTAGATATGAACTCTTGTTCGAAATTTGTTTGTTTTTCAACTGTTATCATTTGGCAAGTACATGTAGTAGTATCATCTGAATATCTAATCTAGAGTATGCAGATTCTATGCATTGGGCGTACTGCAGGGCATCTTTTTTCTATGTTTACAAATGATCATACTCTGTCAAACAAGCAAGGCATAGTTTTGATGGTGCTGCTGACGATTTTATAGAAATGGAATGTGTAATGATCTGCCTTAAACAGCTGGAAACCTCTCTTTTTATGCCTCTGTGTTTTTAGCATATCATATTATTCAAAGCTTGCTATTTGGGTCTTTGCCAAACACTATCAGTGAAATGCAAGTAACCTTTGGATGGATAGCTCTGGTATTATGACTTTTGAATGATTGGGATATAAAGTACTGAGTTTTTATCCCCTCTACCATGTGTATTTATGTGTATTTATGTGATCCACCCTTACAACATGTGAAGGCTCTTTAGTTGTTTTGAGGTCTCAAACACTTCATCAGTACCTAGATAAACAAACAAGATACTTAGGCAAGCATTCCACCAGATAAATAGAACACAAAAGAATTCCTCACATTGCCAGATAAACACAGAAGCACTTTGTTTAATAAGTGTAGTGCAGCTAACAGCTAACAAAGTGACGTCTACAACATCTGCAAAGGAGCACAAAGGCAGAGTGCTTGTTTTCCCTGAGCTGCTGTGAGTTTAGCACACAAGGCCACACAGACAGCTCATACTCTGATTACTAATCCAGCCTCTATTTCTTTCTCAGGCATGTCATTGATCTCTTTGATTTGATGATTCAGCTTTGTGCCTTCAACTCATCATAGTGGATAACTGTACAAGAATATAATATCGCAAGGTTGCCTTTTGGAGAGGCTCAAAATGCACATAGGACTTGTTTCAATTCTGATGGTATCCCTTGTTGGGACTTGTTGTTCTAATTCTCAAGAGAAACCAATTCAAAGACTTTATAATGTTGTTGCTGTTGTGGGACGGCATTTCACCTACAGAGTCACTCCAACAGATGGGTCTAAGAACTTTAAGGTAAGAAGAATATATTGAATACTCTTAATTATTCAACTACCACTGTTGCTTTACCAATGTTATACTGACAGGGTCCAATGTTATTTGTTTGCAATCAAAATATATGCATGCTGCATGCAAATATGTAGTGTATTTACATAAAAGATATCACTACTAGATAACACAAGTGATGATTTTGGATAAAAAGTTATCATTTTGGGTGAAGTTACATATGTTGCCTTGAAGAGCACATTAAGGCATCCTGCTGATGGGAATGACAAATGTGCCACAGACATTATGTCACCTGATATATAAAAAGAAAAGCCTTCCCCTAAAAATACACGGCCGTCCACATTTTCAGTGATTTAATGTTTTCAAAGGATCATCCCTCCTCACCCAATATCTTACAGGACAAGTTTATAGGTCTTATAACAAGTTTACAGAAAGATAATCTCCAATAGTTCACTTCTGAACAGTTTTCCGACTTGAGAATTTCTAAATATCTTAAAAGTGTAATCTAAGTTCAGTGTTCTCGCGCGCGTGTGTATTTTATTGGTTGGATCTGTGACTCAGTTTATAACGACTACCCTAGTTAATGAGATATCGTACAGTCCTATCAGAGTAAGCTCTGGTTCAAGTATGAAACATAATTCGTACCGTGCCCTTTTACACCTCACTTATTGCGGGTGGCAAACTATACAAGGAACGTGCACTATTCCGATTGTAGTGTCTGAGACGAATGGCAGATATCTTTATGGCACGATAAAGCGGTCTATATTCACTCCAATGTTGACGTAATGCGTCGTTTCCCTGCCACCACGTCTCTGTATTTCGTCTTAATTTTTCCGCCCGACACCTCATTCCGCTTGAGTGTATTGACGACAGTATACGTGTGAAACAGTCTACTAGTCAATCCCTTGCTCTACTGCTCGGTCAGAACCCGTTTTGGTTTTCTTTGAGGAAACGTCTGTCTCTCCTATTGTTACCTCGGAAGATAAAGTTACGAAAATGTCTGGTGTGGATTTGACCCGGAATCTAACCCCGCTTTTCTCGGACGCGTCAATGGAGTGCTCCTTGTATTGTGTTTACTAGAGCTCAAATAGTATTTTATTTTTTCCGTACTCTATGATGGAATGTGTAACTAAATATCCCTGTTCTATACGACTATTTTCTTTTCGCCGTCGCTTAGAAAGCTATTCTGGATTACGCCATTTTGTTAAAAAAAAGCCCTTCTTTGCGGCTCGCGCCCAAACACCATGGAATAAACCAAACGACAACCTAACCAGACAACTACAATGTACACCGAACGTACATGACCAAACACACCGGTCGCCAAACGCGATCCGTGATAGATCGTTTATTTCGTGGTCTAATCTAAGAATCAAGCCACTCCCGCAATTATTCCCGACCTCTGGAGTGCATTCCGTTATCTTTGCCTCCTATATAAACAACAAGTCAAACCAATTCTAAACGCGATTTGTGTTCATATCACAATCGCAAATAATTCCCCAGCTGCTTTAAGCAGCCGTCATATTGGTAGGAAGACAAGCGTAAATGTTGTTTTTGGATAAAGCCAGGATCGTCTCCCGACTTGTGGTTCGTGTGCCGTGCGATTGTGATCAATGTGTTTCGAGTTTAAGCTGCCATAGATTCTAACGGCGTTGTCTTGAAAGGGAGTGGGGAATTTGCGGTTGCCCCTCCTTCCGGTATCATGGTTCGCGTGCTTTGTTGAGTACGTTGTTGAATACGTAGGTGTGTACATCATTTATGCAAAATTTGGACTTTTTTAAAAGGCATTTGATCATTCCAAAATGACAACTCTTCCGCCCTTTTTTCCAATTCATTTCCGCTTCTTTTTTTTCTTCGCTTCACTTAAAGTGCCAAAAGAGTTGTTAGCATTTTAGATTTCTCCTTACTGTAAACTGTGGGAACGACGCATCTGATTCGAGACAATAATCGAATTTATATCCTTCAAAATTAAGCGGATTTCTTTTATTGAGTTTTCTTTCCTTCTTCCGGCTTAGGCTTCTTGTCACCGCTCTCTTGCGGCGTTTAGTTATTCCTGTTTCTCCGATAAGCAAGTTTCACAGTATGCTTAAATCTTCTTTCGCTGGATCTATTCGGTGATCACTGTCTAGCTTTATTTAAGTGCAATATTCCATAGCGAGCCGTAGGATTTTCGTTATGTCCTTTATGTTTCTTGAAAAAAGCGGATTTCTTTTGTCTTTTTAGTGGATTAGCTTATGCAAAATAACCTCCTATGTAGATGTTACTGAATTCGTACACGCGTTTTCGAAAGTATTTATCACGAATCGTTCCATAAGTCGTACCATAACATATCAGCCTTACGTTACCAAAAACGAGAAACTGTCATCAGTAGAAAATGGATGTTTACCGCTATCATTAGCTGCAGGCCTCAGAATGGAAAGCTCATACCGTTCACAACACATCACGGAGGTTGCGTGACTTGTACGCAGTTTTTCGCGGAGGAGTTGCGTGACTTGTTCAAGGAGGAGTTGCGTGACTTGTTCGCTTTTGTTTACTACTCTCATTTTCCTAACGTAATTGTTTGACCACGCCCCTTTCTCTTTTTCTACAGATTACAGAAGAAGGTAAGAAGACTCTCCCCCATTGGCTGGCACTGGATGAGAGCACCAATACACTAGAGGGCGTCCCCTCGTGGCGTGACAAGGGCACTTATCACTTAGAACTACACGGTCACGAAACACAGCACTTCAAAATCCTAGTCAAGGACCTCAACGACATCCGCTCCGACCTCTCCCTGCGTAATTCAAATGACACCAAGGTCCCGGACACCAAGCACATCGTTTGCCATAGTGGTCTTCCTGTGGAAGCTGCCACTATTATTTTCGATTTGCATGCTGAGAAGGTTGATGGCAAAGGGCGGTGTGCGCTCATGAAGCGCGTGGCAGAGTTTGCTGACGAGGCGGTGGAGAGTCTTCATTTCTCGCTGGGTAAAGGACATAACACTGCCCTCGGACTGAAGGATGTGCAAATGCTCACAGCTGGTCCTGGTAATATCCAGGACGCCAGGCAACCAGGTCTTGTCATTTCCTGGCAGATCGGATGCGGTATTGATTTGGCAGGTACATGCAAGAGGGTACTATTGGGGTGGACTGTGATGTGTACTTGTTAGGCGTCGTGCTAAAACGAGCGATAGGGTTACTTTTCGCACACGGGCTTGTGGATTTAGAACAGGGTTATTTCAACGTAAATCATGAGATTTTCGTAAATTTCCGTTGTTTTGTTATTTTGGTTATCCTTTTTATCCAGGAAGCAGAGATATACCAAACCGAGTCAATACGGTCACACTTTATGGCACATTTTTTCTTTCTTTCCCAACTTAGCGGATATTGTTAGTGATCATAGTAAAATTTAAGCTTGGTACCAATTTTTCACTGTTTACTTTTCCTTGTTACAGGAACCCGAGTTGCCTCCCTGCTCAAGTCCAGTGCTGAAACGGGCGCTTTTCACGAAGCACTCTCTGCACCTGTTACTGGCTGGCACGTTGCGACAGGGTTTCCAAAAGGCCCACGTCATCGAGCTCGTCGCCAGGTTATTCTTAACCTCGCTCCTACTCCAACTCCTGCTCAGAAGAAGCCTTATATCCCCACCAAGATCCTACAGGCAACACCGACCCCTACGGCCACCATAGCACCACCCCCATCCCGAGTGGACGCATCTACTGTCAGCATACCAACCGTCCGCCCAACAGTCACAGTACCGAGCAACAACGCCCCTGTGGTTATCTCAAGGCTGTCGCGCGTGACTGTGTACTCGGGCCAACTCATCCGCTTCCTTATTCCGGAAAACACATTCTCCGATCGCGAGGATGGTGGAACGCGAAGACTGAACCTCAAGCTGTTGACTCTTACTGGCGCGACCATCATTCCTTCGTCTTGGATTCTTCTGAATCCAGCCTCGCAAGAGATCTACGGGCTTAGCATCACTGATCTTACAACTTCTCACGAATTCCTCGTGGAAGCAAAGGACTCTGGAGGACTTTTCACACGACAGGCTATCGAGTTTCGCGTCGAACAAGACTTGCATCAGTACAATCACGAATTTACGCTCGAATTCAGTCTTAGCGATAACTCTGCCTTCATGAAAAACGTAGAACTGAGACTTGAACTTCTAGAGAAACTGTCTTTTTACTTTGGTATCGCTATTCAGTACGTGCGTGCTGTGTCTTTCAACCTGGGGGCCGCGGGAATAAACTTCAAATTCCATTTTGCGAACGTTCCCTACGAACCTTGCTATGGCGTTCTTATCAGCAGCATCATTAAGAAATTTGGCGAGAACGGCGTCAATCCAGCTCTGACCACCGCACTGCAGTCGCGCTTTAGAGTGACGGGTGGCTCGTACCAACGCCTTGGTAAGTGCATAAACAGCAGGCCTGTGGTTGACCAAGGTGTCAGCTCCATCAGCGCCATCACTGGCCAGGCCCTGAGCTACAAGGTACCGTCCAACGCGTTCAGAGATGCTGAGGACGGACCGAGTGATCTCACCCTTAACATGTTGACGTCAGGACTCGCGAAGCTGCCTGCAATGTCCTGGGTACTCTTCAACCAACAGACCAATACAATCTTCGGGCTGCCCATGGAGGGAATGTCGGGTACTTATGATTACGTTCTTCAAGCAACGGACCGTGGTGGACTCAAAGCCAGAGATGACTTCCAGATAAACGTTCAAGCAGATAACACACTCTACAATCACGAGTTTACTATCGTTATGGATGTGGACAATGTACAGTTCTCAAGTAATGTGGCCCTGCGACTACAGCTGCTAACTTTAATTGCGCAGTACTTCCAGACCACAATAGACCATGTACGTGTGTCCGCTTTTGGTGCAGGGGTAACATTCTCTTTCCGTTTTGATAACATCCCTTACAATGAATGCAACAAGCGCCTTGAGACCATGGTCAACCTATTCGGTAAAGACACTCTCAACCCTAGCTTTACCAGGGCGCTTTCACCGAACTATCCAGTGCGGAGTGGCAGCCATAAACTCCTAGGACCATGTAACAAACCTGATAGTCGCCCCCCTGTTGTAGGGGCGCCGATTCCTGCAATCGATGTTTTCTCTGGACAGTCTATTATGCGCGATATTGCCCCGAACACCTTCAAAGATGGCATCGACGGCGACGCAAGTAATTTGAAGTTGGATCTTTTGGCCCGTGGCGGTATCCGACTCTCTCCGAATTCTTGGATACAGCTTAATGGACCTGCCCTGCAGATCTTCGGTCTTGCGACGGAAGATTTCGGACTGCACGAGTTTGACCTCGAGGCCACAAACAGTGCAGGGCTCAAGGCTACTGCGCCGTTTGAGGTAAACATTGCGCGAGATCCTGTCATCTACAACCACGAGTTTACGTTACTACTGGATTATGAAAAGGACACATTCCTTAACGTGGTCTCAGTTCGATTAGAACTGTTACGTAAACTTGGCAAATACTTCAATGTTGATGTTTCCAAGATCCGTGTAAAGTCGTACTCTGCAACTCCTGATGGCGTCAACTTTGTATTCCGTATCGCTGGGATCCCATACGAACCATGTGACAGTGCTGATCTCCAACAAGCAATCACGAAATTCGGGAAGGACTCTGTAAGCACTTCTTTCATCAACGCCCTCAAACCAGAATACCCTGTCAAGAAAGCAAGTTACGAGACTCTGGGCAAGTGTGCTGCCAACAAGATCCCCACTGTGAAGAAGGGTGTCACTCCTACACCAATACAAGCCTACGGCGGCCAAGTCATCACCTACCCCGTGCCAGTGGACGCTTTCGAGGACGTGGAAGATGGAGGAACGCGGAATCTTACTCTTCAACTCCTTAGCGCTGATGGCAAGGAACTGCCAAAGTCATATTGGCTGATATTCAACAGTGATACCCAGACGATACGCGGGTTGCCAGGCTCAAGGCAAGTTGGCGTTCACAACTTTATAATGGAAGCGAAGGACTCTAAAGGAGGGAAGGTCCGAAATCCATTCAAGATTGACGTTGGTGAAGATACGACACCTACCAGCCTCCTATTCACTGTGTATTTAGATTACGATGATGACAAGTTTTTGAACGATGTCAAAGTTAGGCTGGGTTTGGTGGATAAGATCGTTGACTACTTTAAAATTAACGAAAACGAGATGCAGGTTGATCGCTACGGTAGCGGGGTGAACTTCACCTTCCATCTCAAAACAATCCCTGAAAAAGACTGCAATCATCCCTCAAGGACCACAGCCATCAACAAGTTTGGACGCAGAGGCAAGACCAGCTCAGCCTTCAAGAACGCTCTACTTCCCGAATACAACGTCCGTCAAAGCTTCACTGAAGCCATAGGGGAGTGCAGCGCCAAGGGGAACACCCCTCCCCTTCTCCTCACTCCTGTCGGCACCATCGCAGTCCAAGCAAACCACGGGTTCATATACCGCATCCCGTATGATACCTTTTTTGACCGTGAATACGGAAACACTAGGAATCTGGACTTGAGGCTGAGGGCTGGTGACAGGTCCAGGCTGCCACCGGGTTCGTGGGTCACGCTAGAAGAAGCCGAGCAAGAGATCTACATCATGCCGGACGAGAAACTCACCGGAAGTCACAAGTTCGTGCTAATTGCTGTAGACCCTGCCGATAACAAGATGAAAACGCACGATGTCATCACTATTAAAGTGAGTGAGCCCGTACCTCCCACTACTATCTTCTCCTTGCTACTGGACACCGATGAGAAGGCGTTCCAAGGCAACGTGAAAACGCGCATGGGGCTCTTAACCAAGCTCGCGAAGTATTTCAAAGTCACTATCCCCGATATCCACATTATATCATACAAACCTGAGGACCCAGGAATTCGCTTCACGTTTGGATTCTCAAATGTTCCCACCAAGCCTTGTGATAGCCCAGCTCTTGCTAAACTGATTGAGCTTTTCGGAGATAGCAAGGTGACAGATGGACTGAAGGATGCGCTGAAAAGTGGATTTACAGTCAAGAATGGTCGCGTGGAGCAGGTCGGGGCATGTAAGGCACCGGATATCAACACCGCGCCCAAACTATTTAACGCCTTTGACCGCCTAAACGTGTTTGGCACTCAGGGACTGCGTTTTGACATCCCTGGTGACTCCTTCTTTGACAAAGAAGACTTGTACACCAAGAATCTTACACTTACGTTGAAGCTAGGAGAAGGAGACCTCGGTTCTTTGCTTCCTACCTCGTGGATATTATTGAACTCAACGTCGCAGCAAATTTATGCTCTTCCCATGTCTGATGCCATTGGCCTTCACAAGTTCGTACTAGAAGCCGCCGACTCTGGAGGACTGAAGGCTTTCGACGCATTCGAAGTCTCTGTAATTAAAGATGAAGCCGGGTTTAACCACCAGTTCACAATTTTCCTCAACTTTGATAACGCTACCTTCATGGAAAATGTGCATGTTCGCCTGGCACTTGTGGAGAAGATCGCTAAATTCATCGGTGTCAATTTCACTGCTATCCGTGTTGATAATGCTGGTTTGGGCCCGTTTATGACCTTCCACGTGGCTGGCATTCCACTGGACGATTGTAATAACCCATTACTCCTAAAAATGCAGGAGAATTTTGGCCCTGATGGTGTGTCGCCTGCGTTGAAGGCTGCGCTGGCACCTTATCCTGTTGCTGGTGGTGACTATACCAAAACCAAGCCGTGTGGTGCTACTGCTGGCATCGGGGCTAGTGGTGTCGGTGACCGAGGTCCCGGTTTGTGGTGGACATATGCCCTAATCCCGGCCATAGTTCTAGCTGTCGTGATCCTCACCATCGGTCTGTGTGTGCTGCTTATGATGCGAGCACGCCGCAAGCAGAGGCTGTCAGCAGAGGACAGGAAGACGTTTATCTACAAGCGCAAACCTGTGGTCTTCAAGGAAGAGTACGATGTTAAAGAAGACTTGATCAAACAGCCTCTAGTTCTACCCAACGAAAAGCCTCCACTCCCACCTCCAGCGTATCCTAGGACACCAAACGGTAGTGCAGTGACTACCCCCAATATGGGCGATGAAAGGCGAGCTTATCAGGCACCATCATTCGCTTCTGGTCGTCAGATGAGTTCGAGTAGCAGCACAGGAGGCTTCGGTGGAGGTGGTGGTGGTATGGGTGGCGGAGGGGGGATGGCAGGAGGTGGTGGCGGTATGGGTGGAGGTGGTATGGCTGCAGGAGGCGGAGAGTTTGGAGGAGGCGAAGGTATAGGCGGCGGAGGCATGGCTGGCGGTGGGGGCGGTATGGGAGGAGGTGGAGGAGGGGGTGGGATGGGTGGAGGTGGTGAAGGTATGGGTGCTGCTGGCGGTGGAATGGGTGCAGGTGGTGAGGGTGGAGGTGCAGGTGGAGGCGGTGGAGGATACAGCGCACAGAAATCTAGCAGTTCATTCAGTTATACCAGCAGTAGCAGCAGCAGCGCGGCAAGAAAAGGTGCTTACTCCGGTTACCGTCTCCCTCCTGCGTACGTCCCGCCATAAACTCACTGTGCCTTTACCGTTTTACCCGTGGTTTTAAGAAGAACCTGAAGACATCGACGCGTTTTTAAACTCTAGGAGCAGTTAATACCATCGAGATTTCACTGCCTAGCGCACTCCATGGGAGCATTATCACATTGTTGAAATTAACAAGAGACATCAGTCAGTATAGGCTATAGAAATCTTCCATAGTCGGATCCAAATGAACTTGTATTCACACCGAACACTGTGCCCCCACCGAATGAAAAATTTGGTGCTCTGCGCTTCTCGATAGGAAAAACGTGCTGAAACAAGCAATCCATTTTTAATAGAGAGCATTTACAATATATTGAACTTGTAACAAACAAAATTTTGATCTATGTATCTTTAGGATTAAGGGGGACTTCAAATATGGGTGTATGTTTTTTTTCTTGAAAAAAAGTATTTTAAATGTTTTCAATATATCGCATATAAATTTTATAGAAGGTTTTTTATTTATCCAAGATGTTAAGTTCCACTAACTTGGGTGATATTGAAAACTGCCAGGATAGAATGCCATAACAAAACCGACTAGGATGTGTGAAATTTAAAACATCGAATTCAAAGATTCTGAACCATTGTTTGAACTAAAAAAAACTAAGAAAATCGTGTTCAGAACGATTCTATGACCTAGGCATTACCAAAGGACAAACAATTTTGACTTCACACCTCCCCTGTCAGTATGTAACAGCTGTGTTGAAAATTGATTGTACATAGATGCGCGCAATAGGCGTAAGTCAGCGGCCCCATTTGCTGCATCCCGCCAGAATATTAAACATAAATTGAATAGATTATATGACACGTTATGAGGTTAAACGTTTAGGAGTTAGTATATTTTTGTCAGCGCCATGTTGTAATAAAGATGATGGTTTAGACCTCGAAAGGACTGTGTTGGTGAGTTTACCCATGCAACCCAACCCATAATACCACTGATACGAGACAAGGTACACATAACATTGACATTTTTATTAATAGCAACGCAAGATGTTGTCGCACCCTACGGGACCAATCGTATAAAAATTGGTAATCCTGGTACAAACAGCGCCTGCGTCACCAAGCATTGGTGGCGAAATGGCGCTAAGCTCGTGTAAACAGTGCCGGCACCACCCACTATTTATGGCGAAATTGTTCTAGGCTCGTGCAAACAGCGCCTGCGTCACCCAGCATTGATGGCAGCGCGTTTCTCTGGTTGTTTGCGCAAACACTATTTGCACGAGACGTTAAAAAACGTTGCGCAAAAATGTTAGGGTTTTTCAAACAGCAATACAATATGGTAAGTTTGCAAACAGAGACATTTGTTTCTGCCTCAACAATGGTGCCCGAGGCTTGATCGACTCAGCCATAGAAAGGTAGTCCTATAAAGGATACGATACGAAAAAAATAAAACCAAAAAAGTGTTTTATGTTTAATAGGGTTTGTTATCGTCAGCGGCGGCACACAGGCCAACGCCCTTTCTTGTAAGCTATCGTGGATAAAGATGCGCTTTGCGTCCTAGTAACAACCACATCCAAAATCTCCTTTCTATACGTCTTAAGTTATTTTCTAAACTACAAAGGCAACTAATTGTATCAATCTTTAAAAGCGCTTGGAACTACGAGACTACAATGCAAATAATGGTTTTCAAAAACCCGTGAAATACTATTTAGTTTATTTAGTACTAATACACTGTAATGTCTTTGTCCTCTTTTGTTATGGCTTGGCTAATATACTTCAACAATTACATTTTGTTGCACGGGATTTTGAAAACCACATTATTTCTATCTTAAGCGTTTAAGCTCAGCTTTGTTGATATCAATAGATCTGTAGATGTCTAATAGTTTTTTCCTCTTTTCTCTTGAGAGAAGTGTCGAGTTATTGTCTTCTGAAATTTGTTACTACCGATTATAACGACTGCCTAATGCCTCGCGTCTATCTAAACTAAGTTTACAATGACATTTATTTGCCTCTATGCTACTTGTGTTTTTAGGTGTCTCCAAATATGTTTTACATATTGTTTATATATCTACAAATATGTTTTATATATTGTTTAGACGGTTAACCGCGGATATTCGAAAATGGAAACCTGCCAAAAAATCCGCCACAGATTTACACTCATTTAAAACCTTCTCTACGTCCAATTTCGAAACCGGCTATTTGTGTGATCTTCTCACTTGAACCATCTGGATGCTGCTGATGAAGATGTCCCCTCAGAGGAAGTCGGACCAAGAAAACCGGTCAAACTGGTTTTCAAGAAACCAACAACCGAGCCATCCCCATCCGAGGTAGCTTGATTGACGTTCTGGTCCACACTCGGCTTCTCCCGAAAGAACATCGATCCGAGCAGCGACTTATTCTCTTTTGACGTCGCACCATCACTGTTATCTACCTTTGAACCCGTGTGATTACCCATGATGCCTTGGTGGCCCTTCTGGTCCAGTCCCCCCGGCATTGACTGCGTCACGTGATTATGGTGGTTGGTCTCTGGCGGTTGCTGCTTGTAGCGGTTCTCCTTCTCGTAATCGCTCGTCCAGTCACTAGGAAACTCTGACGGCGACTTGCTTCTCTCGAGCAGGCCGTACGATGACTGGGATCTGACCGGAGGTCTCAAAGGACCATTCGTATAATGGTATGGATTTGTGTAATCTTCGTATTCTGGATCATCGGGATCAGCCTCGTGGTACTCTTCATGTGGGATGCGTTTCTCTTGGCGTTCCGCCTTTCTTATTTGTTTTAGTCTCCATGTTGTGTAGTCCATCACCTCGAGCTCTTCTGGGTCTTCAACGGAGCTCTCTTCATATTCATACTCTTCATACACATCGCTATGCGCATGCGCGCCGTATGGATCAATCCCGGCCTCTTTTGGCCGGTAATACGTAGCAGGGTCTTTGGGTGATTCATGGGGGACCGCTTCTATATTGGGTGTGGCCTCAGTATGGTATCCTGTCTCCAGATTAGACCCAAATTCTTGCCTTGCATTTTGAGATAACTGTTCTATGTAGCCCGTGTATTGTCCGATGCTATCTCCATTAGCGGCCATACCAATTATGCTATCGGTGAGATTCGATAAGCGAGAAACGGGAGAGTTCTTCTTTAAGGCGCTCTTTAGGGGCTTAGCAGGTTTCGTCTGAGTTTCCAAGACAAGTCCAAGATCTTGGTCATGATCACCAAATCCTATATGCGGCATTGACAGCCTTCTGGAAGGCATTCGACTCTTTACTGGCGACATCAGAGTACCTTTGATATTCGGTAAACCTACGAACTTGATCGATTTATAATCCAAGTTTTCTTCATAAACCGCGTGTTCATTCAGTCTCACCTCCGACTGACTTCGTTTCGCCATTCTTTTCGTCCTTCCGGTGGACATGAGTCTCTGAATACCAGCCACGCTCCCCGAGGGTTCCTCCCCTGGGGCAGGAATACGAATCTCACTTTCGAAGGCTACCAGATCCCCCTCGATAACAGTTTTTGTCTCCTGCATTGTGTTAACATCGTTCTCTGCCACACCAGCGACGTTCATCACAGACTTGCCGAACCCTTTTAACTTGCTCGATATGGACTCCGCAAGTTCCGCGAAATTTATATCTATTAGTGGATTGTCTTCTTCAAGTTCTGGCTGTGTAAAGTACACCGGAATATTCAAGTCTGATTTACCCATGTACACCACCTTACTCTTAGGCGTGTTTTTCTCTTTCTCTGCGTTTAAGGTGTTTTGTTGTTTCTGGTTGGCGTTGGGTACGGCGAGGTGTGTGGCGGCAGGAGGACTGCCGTTGGGGATATTCACCCGCAAATTCGAGTTCAAATTCAACTCGTCGTTTCCCTCATCCTCCTTGGAATTATTAGACATTGATAACATGGAAGGGTACCTATTGTTGAAGTGCACCGTATGAAAAGTAAAGCCCATACCATTCTCTTCTCTCTTTCTTCTTCCTTGTCGTGCTAACCGTCGCTTTCTTGCGATCTTCCCAATGATACATGAAATCCCAACAGGTATACCAACGACACCGATCAACATAAAAAGCGGTAGGACATGTCTAAGCCACCCCCAATCAAATCCAACGTTATCAGCATTCTCTTCTTCTAGACAAATTCCAAGATAGTTCATTTTCACACTGGAAACAGGAAATTTTTCACTCATTGCCGTCTGAAAATTCTGATTTACCGCCCCTGTATCTGAAACAAATCTGGTAAGGAGTCGTTTTAGTTTAGGCTTATTGCAAGGTGCGTAAGGCACGGTGTTAAGAGAAATGGTGACCTCTCTTGTGTCCTGGTTAAATGATTTGAGCCACACTGAACTGATATCCTCATTAGCAATATAGCGACCAACTCTAGACACAAATTCAAAACGAACTAAAACATCAGCCATGAAGGAAACAAGATTAAAGTCGGTGTTAATTACAAACTCGTGATTAT
The DNA here is from genome assembly GCF_932526225.1 of Nematostella vectensis. Taxonomy (NCBI): domain Eukaryota; kingdom Metazoa; phylum Cnidaria; class Anthozoa; order Actiniaria; family Edwardsiidae; genus Nematostella; species Nematostella vectensis. The sequence goes on along the minus strand of NC_064043.1, from coordinate 14,562,549 downwards.
ACTGTCCTGTGTTTTCTTTAATGTCAACCTCCATGAAATCCTTTGCGGATTGTCCACGTTGATTAGTCGCCGATACCAGAAATTTGAACACACCTTTATTTCCTGGCAAAGGAAAACCATAAACATTTCTCGAAGACGGCTCGAACTGAATCCATGAAGTCTTGGAAATTTCCCCGCCATTTTTAGTGTACATTGTCAAGCGTAGATTCGACGAGCTCTCCGCGTTATAAGTAGGGTAAAAAGTATCATCCGGGACTTTAAAGAGAAATGCTTGACCAATGAAAGCCGCCAACTGGTCCAGCGGTTTCAACAAGAGCGGCGTGGGCATGTGGGGTTCCTGTGTTATGGGGATCGTGCTGTTTGGGTTTGTGACGTCAATTATGGGAGACTGGGTCGTGTTTAGCGAGACTAAAGAGAAAAACAGCTTTAAAACAGCAAGTGCTTTGGACATTGGAGAAAACTCGATGAAACAATCCACTGCCTGAACGCTTAATCATTGCAACGTCAATTTTCGTTCGCCGTCGATCGATAATACTTCGGCCCTGTCCGATTCGTTCTCCGTAACACTGCTACAAACCTGAAAGAAAAACGGACAAATTTCACAAAAGAACCTTTTTTATAATCATTATTATTATTTCAACAAATAGTTGAACCATCACAAAGATGTGCCTATACCTTTTTTACTTATTCGTTTATTTCAAATTATCAAAAATACACTGGTTATCCGAGTGAAAATTGCTATAAAGTATACTGCAGACGTCAAATTGCTATGATACATAGTAATTTGACGTCTTATTTCAAACTTAATTGTGCGGCGGTCTATCTTGCTTAGGACGGATTCAGACTAGACGTGTACCGCTGTGGTAAAAAAAAAGTCATTTTTGCGCATACTTCGTTCTAGGATTCTACCTCCTTATTCGCCCCTCTGTGTAAACTAGTATATAGAGAATAGTGACTGACGCCAGTGCGGACAAAGAGGTTTTCTATAATTATTACAAAACTTTGGGCGTTTTGTCAACCAGTCGACTGCTCCCAGAAGTAGTTTTAATTCCAATTTTTATGTTCTCAACCTGTAAATAAAAGTAAATTAATCTATAAACTACGTCGTTTCTTACTCAGAAGCTTCACGGATAATGAATAGGAGGGAGGGTTGGGAAATATAAAAAAAAACTCTGCGGTGGCGGTCAATTTGACGTCATCAGCGGTCGATCTTATAATCCTTGCATCGGCACCACTACTGAGATCAGCTAAAATATGGACTGGATGGAAACCGCTTTAAAAAAGAAAAGCCCTCAAGTCCACAAGTCGGAGAAGATCTAGGAGATCTTGCTCAATCAATCCTGTGTTTCTTTGCCGTTAAGAAGCGCATATTCTACCCCAACATCGTTTCAAAGAATAAAACAATTTATTCTATTTTTTACATGAATGCTAGTGATGAATGCTTTCAAACATTGCCTTTCTGATATTCAAAGCCATGATTAATAAATCGCTGAGGAAGATGTGGAAAATTGACACAAAATACATCAAAGTACTTCGTTTTGTCATCCGGGTCCTTTCTGCGTGACCCGACCCCGATCAAAGACAAATCTTTTTCTGTTCTTTCAATGTTCTAGAATAACGTTTATCTCGAAAGTCTCAAAATACATGTGTTGTTTTTCTTTAATTTTAGCGAATGGGATTGCGAATATGACAACGAGGTCGTAACGAGATCTAGTTTGAAACTCTCAAAATAGAACTTTGCTGGGCCTCGCGACTTGTGACTCGGGACATTAAACTCCGAATAAAATACAGATAAAAAATATCTTGAGATAGAAAAATCATACAACTAGGTCATAGCCTGTATGAACAAAGTCCTTTTAAGTCCTAAAAACACGTTTGGCATTTCTATAGATTACATCTCTCAAAAATAATCAAATACAAAGGAAATCTGTTGAAGCCATTCCCGGCAATCGCTTTTGTCTGGGCAGAGCTAAATTTCGTAACATTTTTACGACAATATTCTTGACTGCGAAAACAGTTTAAAATTGTGAAGACGGGGGAGGAAAAAACTCCTCGAAAGCACATGTGAAGCTACATCGGATGAACAAAAATTCGAGACGAAGTTTTTAACACCATTTCCATTGTTTGGTGACCAAATGCATTAAAGTTGTATCAGAAAAAATGCTGAAAACTAATTAGCTTCGAAGAAAACACCCTATTTTCTTTACAAAGTTCCATTTTAGTCCTTCAAGTACGCACGCAGTGTTTTAAACTACTTTTATCATTTCCGCAAAACTTCTTTTAAAACAGTTTCTTTTGGCAAAAATAGAAACAGATCTTATCATCCAGCAAGTGGACAAAGCTCAGATAAATTCAAGAGACCGGTTACTACGGTAATATGCAATTAAAACGTGTCCTTTTTCGAAAGTTAAGAGAAAACGAACGCTATCTACAGGTTTCATAAGTCTAGAATTATTGTTTAAAGAGTTTCGTACGAGGCTTAGATCCCAATATCGGGAGTACTTATACAAAACGGATAACATAACACCTGCGCAAACACACAAAGACGCGGCGACTAACCTTAGAGCGGAGAAGGCTCAGCCTCATCACTCTAACGAACTGGATGATTCTTGTTTAAGCAATATCCCTCTTGCATTGGTTTGGTGGAGGTTTTGAGCGCCCCCTCGCGCAGAAAGTAGAGAAGACAGACTAAATAATTCACCCGGCAAATTGCTATAATCGAGTCTAAGGGCTTGCCTATGAGAATTTCCACCGATTCAATAACTATGCATTAATTTTTAATCGGCTGTGCTGTGATTACGGTAAGGCTAGGTTTCGATTTGTCACGTGACAATGGCAATTTATCTCCATTTTGTTTTCCCGGGTTTGTCAGGAAGTGAATTAAATATTCTAGCGCAAATAGTTATCGGAAGTTAGAGTTATCAAGGGTAAAGCATTTATATAAAAAACATTACTAAAATTGTCGATAAGCCGTGAGTCAGACGCAAACCTTGGTACTATATGCTTCTATCGGTTCATGGATATGATGATGTTCATGTATAACTCTTTATTGACTTAAATATTAAAAATATTTATATATTAGCAAAAAGAATTCTTTAGAGGACTTAGACTTACGTCACATCTATGATCTTAGCATACGATAAGCCGTATCAAATAAGCGCTGAAGATCGTGTTCTCTAAGAAGGCTGCGCTTGGAATCAGAACAGCCCCTCACGGAATTCAGCGAGGCCAGCAGGATTAGAAAGCACAAGCAAAGCTCGCGCTCGCAACAATACTACTACCCTTGGTATGTCGCATTGTCAATGGCAGGGAAGGTGGACGGGGAGGAGCAGGGGGGGGGGTGGCGGTTGTCCCCCCTTTTCTGAGCAGATTTTTTTCATGTTAAAGCGCGGTTTTTATATGTACCTACATTATGTATAAACTCATTGCTAGATAAAATATTCTATCATGATATCTTACATTTTTAAACTGTACTCATTTTTATCTGTATTCTTTCTCAGCAAGCATGCCCCTTTCAAAATCAAAATCATACCAGCACCACCCTCCCCCCCCGGCCATTTCCACCCCCACTTTTGGGACCTCTCCGCCGTCCCTGAATGGACTTATGCCAAAACCGTCTGAAACACTTTTGAAATTAATGACAATTGAAACGTTATTTTAAAGGTCGAAATCTTTACTAAAACAATTTTTACATCCATCTAAAATTACTATATTTAGGTTGATTAACAGCAGCTGATTCTTAGAAAGCTGTATTTTGCAGAAATTGTCTTTAAATTTCGGACCCAATCAGGGCAAAGTTCTATATGGCTAGTTACGCGTTTTTTAAAAGTGTCAACGGATTGATGTTTTTTTTTTACAGATTCAGGTGAACTGTTCCACACACAAGGGCACAACAGGCCCGTACCCAGGATTTTTCTGCTGGGGGGGGGGGGGGGGGGGGGGGGGGTTCCCTGCTAGCAGAGGCCTCTTTTCTCTGTATTTCGCTGGGCTGGAGTTTGCGAGGAAAAGATACCTCTGCCATGGGTCGCAAGTTCGTTTGATCAAACCGCCGTCCACGATCGTGAACGAGATCCAGAGCGCATGCTCCGTTCATTAATTACTGGCCATTATTTGAGCCCACAATGACTAGCGCATGCATAAAATGTATATCCGCTGCGGGATAATAAGCCCGCATTCGAAACGGCGTCCTCCGTAGAAATATCACGCGACGAATTATAAAAGAAGCCATTCAATGCCTTATCTTCATTCAGAATTTTCTCTCTTTTCACTAACGAGTCAATCTTCCGTTTACAGGTTTTGCATATTCTTCTGGGAATAGCTGATCTAAGTTTACCAAAAAGTTTTGTAACATTTTCTTCGAATCCAACTGTGCGATATTTACATTGAAGAAACTCGCCTGCCCAGATGTCTTGAAATTAATCCCACAAACAAGACAAAACTCGTCTTTGCTGCGTTTGTTGTTCAATCTTTGAACAGTTGTTTTCTTTTTTCGAAGAGGAGAACTAACCGGAGTTTGATTCATGATTTCCGACTAAACCCATGCAAAGCATATTGACAGCTTTCGCGCGATGGTACGGGTTTTGGCACGTCGGTCGCTTATTAACGCTCACGCATGCGCAACAGAAACAGTTTCGACCCATGGCAGAGGTATCTTTTCCTCGCGAACTCCAGCCCAGCGAAATACAGAGAAAAGAGGCCTCTGCTAGCAGGGAACCCCCGCAAATAGGTCCACTTTTGGTTCTCAATAGACGTGCTATTATTTGTAGACAAAACTATTAAGGATCACTCTGGTATGTCGCCAAATCCGACAATAAACGTCCCGTGGAGATACTACAAAGGCATGGTCAGATTTTTTATCAGAGAAATCCCTTACCACCCCCCCCCCCCCCACCCCCGCAATTCCCTGCTAGCAGAGGCCTCTTTTCTCTGTATTTCGCTGGGCCCTCTGCTAGCAGGGAAGGGGGGGGGGGGGGGGGGGGGGCGATATCCGAAAAAGTGGACCTAATATTTGCGGGGGTTCCCTGCTAGCAGAGGCCTCTTTTCTCTGTATTTCGCTGGGCTGGAGTTCGCGAGGAAAAGATACCTCTGCCATGGGTCGAAACTGTTTTTGTTGCGCATGCGTGAGCGTTAATAAGCGACCGACGTGCCAAAACCCGTACCATCGCGCGAAAGCTGTCAATATGCTTTGCATGGGTTTAGTCGGAAATCATGAATCAAACTCCGGTTAGTTCTCCTCTTCGAAAAAAGAAAACAACTGTTCAAAGATTGAACAACAAACGCAGCAAAGACGAGTTTTGTCTTGTTTGTGGGATTAATTTCAAGACATCTGGGCAGGCGAGTTTCTTCAATGTAAATATCGCACAGTTGGATTCGAAGAAAATGTTACAAAACTTTTTGGTAAACTTAGATCAGCTATTCCCAGAAGAATATGCAAAACCTGTAAACGGAAGATTGACTCGTTAGTCAAAAGAGAGAAAATTCTGAATGAAGATAAGGCATTGAATGGCTTCTTTTATAATTCGTCGCGTGATATTTCTACGGAGGACGCCGTTTCGAATGCGGGCTTATTATCCCGCAGCGGATATACATTTTATGCATGCGCTAGTCATTGTGGGCTCAAATAGTGGCCAGTAATTAATGAACGGAGCATGCGCTCTGGATCTCGTTCACGATCGTGGACGGCGGTTTGATCAAACGAACTTGCGACCCATGGCAGAGGTATCTTTTCCTCGCAAACTCCAGCCCAGCGAAATACAGAGAAAAGAGGCCTCTGCTAGCAGGGAATTGCGGGGGTGGGGGGGGGGGGGGGTGGTAAGGGATTTCTCTGATAAAAAATCTGACCATGCCTTTGTAGTATCTCCACGGGACGTTTATTGTCGGATTTGGCGACATACCAGAGTGATCCTTAATAGTTTTGTCTACAAATAATAGCACGTCTATTGAGAACCAAAAGTGGACCTTTGGCCGTTGTGTGTGTGTGTGTGTGTGGGGGGAGTGTGTTCGCACCCCATGCACCCCCCCTGGGTACGGGCCTGCACAACGATTAAAATAAGAGACCCTAAAGAGGGACGATTGGTAAATGTGATTTACAATTAGTTAGGAAAATGTGACGGCATTTAACAAGGGTTTACACTAGTATGAGTTCTCAAGTGCCTTTTTAATTTGGGAGATTGAGTAAAACCTTAATCACAATGATCACATTGAAACCGATTCCGATTACTATTACAAGGTCTTCACTCATTGTCGCTGCGCCTCCTCCGAGCAAATCAGCTGACTGGGAAGCCTGTGGTGTGGACACGAAAAATCAGCTTCGTTCGCATATGCGATACCAAGATTAGATTTGCTCTCCGGTCGCTGCACTCCCTCCAAGCAATAATTGGCCAGAAAAAAGACGAAAAAAAGAAAGGAGTTCGACCATGAGAGTATCGTGTAAGAGAACGATGACGATCGTGGAATCTATTTTTTTACTATTGTTCTTGTCAGTAGTAGCATTCATATATAGTGTGTCGCGGCTTTTTTTTTAATCCTGTTAGAGATAATAACCTATTTCATGTGTAAACTGCGGAGCATATAAGAAAGTACCATCAGGAAGGGCTGGACTAATAAGTAGGTGTAAAGAAAAAATTAATAAACACAACTAGTATTAGACATCTCATAAAATCATTTTCTTAATAAAATTCAATTGCTTTTTAAAAAAAGCTTTAAAAAGCTTTAACAATAAAATCAAAGTGGAAATCACAAAAAGGTTTAAAAAAGCTATGCTTTGATTTGTCTTTTCCAACAGGGACTTTAGAATCAGAATGCACTGCAGGATATGTCTTTTAAAAAAGGTTATGATGAAATATGTTCTGGTCCAACGGAAGAACAGCAGAATGTTCTTTCCTGGATTGAATAATGGAAATCATTGGATGAGAATCAAGTTCTACACGAAGCTACAAAGCCAAGAAGGGAAATGATGGTTGGGCTCTAACCGATGATGACTTTTCCATAATAATACAAAGCGAGTTACGAAAATATATGTTTAAAGAAATTTGTGAAGCTGGGATTTCATATGATGTGACAAATCCCCACGATTTCACTTAAACAACACTTCTTGGCATATATGAGTATGGACAAGGGTTCCCTGTGTTATTACACTTTATTCTCACGAATTTCGCGATTTTCAATAATCTATTATGTTCCCTAATAATAAAAATTATGAAAAGTTTTAATGAAGCCTCGGAGTCCCCTCAGCTTTTTACTGAGTTTCCGTTGTCTAGACGATGTCACGTGCACCTCACGCACGCAGGGTACTCGATTCGATCCCGGGTGGAAACATTTGCCTCTGCTTTTGACAAAACCGGATAATCCCTGCCAGGGGGGGCCCTCCTGTTCTCCCATTGGTCACGCATCGATCATGCGCAGTAAACCAACAAAGGGAAATCCCTGTCCTCCCATTGGGTCACGCAGTGATCATGCGCAGTAGCGGCATAGCACTCTTTGATCTGCGCATTTTCCTTGTGATATTCTCAGCATAAGCACTCTTCATCACCGGGCACTCGCGTACCATATCCTGAACGACCTCCCGCCACTGAACCAGCCCCGCCCACTCATCCTCACCGCTCCCCTCCCCACACAGAACCCAGTCTCTCTCTCCCCATGGCTTGGCGCCAACGAAATGAATGACTGCGGGCTCTATCCCAAGTCTATCTTCATGCCAGCGCGTGCACCCGTACTTGACATGCAAGTGATACCACTTTCGCTGGTATAGTTTAGTGAAGAAGTAATCATCCGGTCCCACAAAGCTTGCTTTGTCCCCTACAATAGGCTGGGAACTCGAGAGTAAGTAATCGTCGAGGTTCGGCTCAAGTATCAGTATGCATCCGTAAATCCCGTAGTTATTTCTCAGTGAGTTTTCCACTTCAAGTTCTGGTAGCTTGGTGCTGTGCCAGTGATCATGATTCCTGATGCTGGAACATATACCAGCCGGGGCGGGGACATCAAAAAGCGAGTCTATATTCTCTGTAACCAACATATCCGCGTCCAGCCAGATAATTTTGCTATACTCGGTCAATTTTAACATTCGTGCTTTCGTCATTATATGATTCATCCATTTATTCTCCTCCCTGTATCTCTTCCCACGAAGTCTACAATTCACTTTAGTTTCGATGTAGCTGATGCTAAGAACACGATCGTACAACTTCTTCAAGAGCCTTAGCGCCCGCACGCTGACGTCAGGGGTCGCCATGACCACCAGCTCGTGCTTGGTGTCCTGTTGCCGTAGCGACCAGGCTAGTGCCAAAGCCCCCTGGCTATACTCGTCCCCGCACATGACTAGAGTGACGTAAGCATAACGAGGCTTGGGTACGTTAGTGCGAAAGTCTTTTTCTAGGAATCTCGTGTTTCTTGGTTTGTCGTACGAGGTGGCTTTGGGTCGAGATGAATGTCGTAGGTTGTAGCGTTTGTGTCGAGAGGTTGATGAGAGAAGTTCCGATGATAAAATGTTTCGAGATTTGTGATGAGACATCTCTAGAATGTTCTGCAATGACAAAATGATTCATGATTGTCAATAAGAGGCCTCAAGTGCGGAGGGCCTGGGGAGGGGTAGGGGTGGTAGGGGGGCAAAGTTCTACAATTTTTTTGTACCCTTTCTTGGGTTAGTAAGGGTCCTTTACTCCCCCATCGACACTCACACAGGAACTGACCTGTAGGCTTAGATTAGTCAGATATTTATAGGTTAGGACAACTCAACATAGTCCTTGCATCGGGTACGGAGAAAGCACTCTTCACAAATTCGTGCTAAGAGGGGAGTGTACAGGAGATGAAGGACGGAACCGCATTCCAAATCTCAAACAATAGTACATCAGTATTTTCAAAGCTCGGTGAGGCATAAGCATTTAGTACTGTTAGTAATGCTAGGTATGAAATTTAATCTTGAAATTAGCAGCTCCCTGTAAATTATCTCCTAAACTTTTCCATCTTTTGACACCCAACTAACACTCACTTGACGCCTTACGACTTGTTTTGTCCAGCTAGTCCAGCTTAAAAGCTAATCATTCGAGGATGATTGAAATATAAGGCACAAAGAACCTCTTTCATTTTTTGAACCAAACAGCTTAGTTGCCTTGACCTGTTCTTCTGTCAGCAAGGACTTCTCCCAAAAATTACGCCGACCAATCAAAATTACTAGCTTCTATTTCCCTTCTTCTATATAGCTCTACCACTCAGTATCGAGCTCTGTTCCGGCAATGATCACCGCATTTCTAGCTATTTCTTTACACTATTTATATTCACCAGAGGGGTTTCATAAGGCCCCGGCGGCCGGCGGAAGCGCCAGCTATTTTCCACCGAGCGCCGGCTACTTTTTAAAAAAAAGTCGACTTTAAGTTTTATTTGAACTAAAAAAATTAAAATAACTTCCACCCCCTACTTATCAATCTCAACCAGCCTACTCCGAAAGTTAATGAAAGCCCTGCACCATATACACATTCTTTTTGCAAACTGTCGAAGAGCTAAACGCTTGCAAACATAAACACCTACCAGAACACAGCAGACATTAACGTGAGGCTGATAAATTTACCCTTCTCTGCTCGTCAAAGAACTGAAGGGTAGTTTCATGCTCTGTAAAGTTGTGACAACTTGCTGAAGTATTCCTATCCATTGCATTTGCCATTGTTGCAATGATCAAAATTGTCATCGCTTTTCGCTGCGAGTCTTTAAAACTTCGCACGCCGCATTACCATAATCCTTGCCTTCTACTATCAACAATTCTACCGAAAACAATGAGAACATTTGAAGCCAAGATAATCGCAAACAATCCAGTGTTGTCACTAGCTAGGATTACTCGAGCTTACGACCTGAAAAGATTTTAGCCTATACTGTAATTAATCGCTCTAGCAGTGCTCTGGCTCGAACATCGAGCGAAGTTCAAACAATTGATGAATTCTAGAAACAAATTTCGAGCCGTGACCTCGAAAAGCTGTCTGTTTCTATGGTAACGAGGTAGAACGGTCTTGACCTCTTAAATATTTCTACAAATCGATATACTTTTACCACATTTTAATGCTTCTTATCCATTTTGTGTTTACTTGTGAACTTGTAAATTTCGCTGTAACTTAAAAATCCGGTAACAGAAACAGATTGTGGTGCGCTGGTTGTATCGTGGGCTTCTTTTAGCTTTTTAGCTAAGTAAAATAGCTTTACTTATTTTTTCAATTTATTTTCTAGGGAAATTAATATCTTTAAGTCTTTTACTTCCACAAGCTTACATCTTCGCTTCCCCCTAAATAACAAGGAATTAAATAAATCTACCTTTGAAAAGCCCTACGGATTGCGCCAAAAGCCTCTGCATACCAGGCTCGAGGTACTGACAGGTATAAAAATTTAAAAAATCATGTTACATATACCTGAAGAGGCTGTTGCTTTCCCCAATTTCTAAAGATTATTTTCCTAGTCTTCTTCTGTGCTCGTCCAAGTCTCGTTCTTTTTCGTCCAACCTTTTAGAAATTAGAAAAAAAAAACGGAATGAAATTTTACAATAACGTCCTTACTTCTTTTAACAGAGCAAACCTGGTCACTGTAAGAGAGAATACCTTAAAACTGTTTATATATTGACACGGAAATACCGATATTTCTAAGGACCGGGTGTTTATGCAAAAAGCTGATTAAACAATCCACCTGCTTGCGCGTTTGTGTTATTTCCGCACATGAAAGACGTACTGCGCTAATGACGTCAGATTGATTATATCTGTTTCTCACAATTATAGCCTCACATAAAGTATTTCACATAAAGTAATGTGGATATTTCTTTTATATAACTTTTTCATCTCTTTATCATAGCACCTTCGACAACAGTAGCTTTCACATAAACAAAAGACACTGTAAAAAACAAAAAAGAAGAGACACAAAGCAACAAAACAAAGGAAAGAAAAAAAGACACGGTAAAGAGCAAAAAAAAAAGAGAGAGATGTTTCCGCCCGGGATAGAACCGGGGACCTTGCGCGTGTGAAGCGCACGTGATAACCACTACACTACGGAAACCTGGATGAAATGGAAATTGTCAAAATATTGGGGAATTCTATTAGCTTTACATTTTCATAACAGTATGTCCGTTTTTTGGAGTAACCATCAAACAAAAGCTTCCATTTTGTTATTCACCCGTCAAAATAAGTCTTTAAAGCTTTTTTCCTCTGTGTTTTTACTGATATTCCAGTGTGAAAGACATCCGCTTTTTTATCGTTTTGCGGGTTGCCTGTGTTTATAACAACCCCGTTATGAATACGAGGCTAACGCAAGAAAGACTACAGTTTTCTGTACGATACGTCATCAGCCGGGCATTTTAAAGAGGCTATAGTATCTAGCGTCGCACTGTTTTGATCTACTAGTGTTTTGCGGGTTACCTGTATATAAATAACCTCGTTATGAATACGAGGCTAATACATGTATGACTACAGTTTTCTGTACGATACGTCATCAGCCGGGCATAGTGGCGCATGCCTGTAATCCAGCTGCTTGGAGGCTAGAGATGTTGAATGGCTTGAGGTGTGGACCCCTGATGGCGGTCGTGCTATGTCGATCGGGTGTCCGCGCTAAGTCGGGCGTCAATATGGTGCCTAGAGAGGAGTCTCGAGTCACCAGGTTGGTTAAAGAGGAGCGTACCGGCCCAGGGTGGAAACACAGCAGGCAAAAGCTCCCGCGTTCTACAGTAGTGGGATCGCATCTGTGAATAGGAGGCCGTCAACAGCTATGCCAAGATAGTCAAACTCATCTCTTTTTTTTTCGCAGTAACATTTTTTTCCCTTTTTTTCTGCTGTCAAAGACTCCCCCCCCAAACTTATTTTTTACGTCCTTTTCAAGTTTTCGCCAAACCATCTTCAATATTTTGAAACGAAAAAGACATGAAAGGGAAAAGAAATTAGCTTTATCCTTGGCCTGTAAAGTTGATCTGATCTACTTGATCTGACCTTGTAATAATCTTTAGGAGAAATGGCGAATTTCCTTTTAGGTGAGATAACAAAACAATGCGCGGCAAACAGAATACTATTTTTAGGTCGTATAAAAAACTTCAACAGGAAGTTATAATTTTAGATCGTCTAAAATTCATTCCCGGTCTTTCATGGAACATCAATTTTCTCGTTAGCTGATTGGATGTTCACTAAAACGGCGCGTGCTGATTGGTCAGTTCCACAGGCGCTCCTTTTCCTACCGAATTTGAATACAAGACCACGCACGTCCTGCTTCGATTCGCTGATCTCGCACTAAAGTCCACGTTTTGTTCCACATAAAACTGATAATCCCTCATTCATGGGTCCTGTCACAGGGGAAATAGAGGATGCCGAGTAAGATTACAACTATTTGCATACTGTTTGATTAAGCATTAGAGACTGTCGTCTGCAGAAAGGGCGCCTGTCCGTTTGTGATGTGCTTTTGTTTACTTGCTTCTGTGGTGTAAATTCTCGTCGTTCGATTTCTATAGGTTTGGACAAGTTGGTAAACAAGCTGGACTGGATCTACAACCATGTGCTGAAGTAAGTATTGTACTGTTTTGACCATTTTAGTTTTACTATCTTATACTAATGGTAAAATCATAATATGCGCGTGCGAGTTTAGAAGCCTCTCAAAATACCTCAACATTCTTTCTTACATCAAACCGCAGATTCGATTTACAAAATCTAAATTGTAGTATACTTAATGAATACCAGGGTTAAGCTTGTTTTATCTTAATTTTATGTTAGCTTTAAGACTTTCTTTAGTTTGTTACACCGTCCAACTTTTTAGTAGAATGACGGTTGGAGATTCCTTCTCTTCATTCGAGTTTGACCGACGAATCTGGGGTCAATTAGAGGGCTAACTTTACTAGTTATACCTGAATCAATTTGCATGAAAGTTTGTGATTCAGATTAACAACGAAGCGGGAAACCGCAGTACATGGAACGAAGAAACAGGAGAACGCAATGAGGATACTATATTTGTCACGAAAGGAATAAGTTAATTATGTTATTCTTTGATGGTTTGGACACCAAATTAACAGATAAACTGATTTATAGTAAGATGTGTCAATAGTTTGAATCTCTTTGGCAGCTATGATACGTAATGATATATCAACTTGCCAATATTATTAATGAGTTATTTAATAAAAGAGAATTAATAGATTATACACAAATCATAGATACAATTGTTTATACAGTTTAACACATAGTGTATTATCCTGGTAACTTAAATTAGTCATAGATTTTTGTGAAACTAGCACGCTGTTATCTAAAGCTTATCAGAAGAAGCTTGTTAGATTGAAGAGCGGTGTTTTTTTTTTGGGGGGGGGGGGGGGGGTGGGTGGGGGGGGAGCACCTAACCTCTGTCTCTACCTCAGGGTAGAATATAGGTCTGTGGATGGGAGGGCTATGGGGGGGGGGGGGGCAGGGAGTAGATAGGTTTAAATAAGCCTCTTGAGAGACATTGCCTGCCCTTGGGAGTCAAAGAAATCTGACCTGTAGCCATGGGAGGTTCAGAACCGTCCCACATGCCTGAAAGATCTGTTTGAGTAAAAGAAAAATGAGAAATATTGTGAATTTGGAAAATAGGTGCCGAAAAGTTACAAACTTGGAAAAGTGATCTGTATCTACAGGCATAGGGTGTCACTTGCTTCCAGACGAGCCACATGCCGTGGATTAAATCAATGTTTCTGTTAGGAATCAGGGCATAAATTGTGTTACCACAGTTATTAATTTGTTATACTTATTTACATGTCTGAGGGGGAGGGGTAGTAGGGGGTGTTGCACACAAGCAAAGATTTCATATACAAAATTCTAATTTACAGTAGATTCACTTTTTTCATCTAGATTTTATTTCTTCCTCACTGAATCCTCTATGGATTTTGGCAAATCTTTCTCCAGATTTACTCAGCTGTATTGCTCAACGCAAGTTGCCCAACAATTGACAGCACTATCTGGAATGGTCGACTGCGTCCAAGACAACCATCAATCAGAATCAGGAAATTAAAAGAGGTATTGTTTATTTGTAATAAAAAAAAGTAGTTGAAAAAGCTATTTCTATTCAACCTGTTGTCCTTTTGCATTAATATGGTAAAATTATTGAGGAAGGTGGCAAGAAATTTAGTTTTTCTGTCCAGCAGGGGGATTAGATGTGATTTTGGCTGAATGCTGATATCTCAGACCCTTCATGACAACTGAAACTCCACCTATTCAAACCCTCAAGGAGAAAAAAAACATTTGAGTTAGTGGGGAATTATAGTATGAGTAGGAATGACTGAGTAAAAATGACTGAAAACAAGTCTCTGGAGAGCTTTTAGGCCAGTTGAGTTATTTGAGTTTAAATTATTGGTGTTCCACAGTAAAACTATCAACTATTTGGCTAGAAAACTGGGTGCCTAGCCTCCCCTCAATACCAGAAAACTTGTTACCTAGTCCCCTCCCAATACCAGAAAACTTGTTACCTAGTCCCCTCCCAATACCAGAAAACTGGTTACCTAGTCCCCTCCCAATACCAGAAAACGGGTTACCTAGTCCCCTCCCAATACCAGAAAACTTGTTACCTAGTCCCCTCCCAATACCAAAATACTTGTTACCTAGTCCCCTCCCAATACCAAATCATCCCCTAGACTTACCCTTGACATCATCTTAAGGTCAACCTGTTACCTAGTCCCCTCCCAATACCAAATCATCCCCTAGACTTACCCTTGACATCATTTTAAGGTCATACTACATAAGCATGGGTAATACTAGTGGTAGTCTATATTAAGTAAAAATAATCTTGTGGTCTATTTCAAATTCAGGCACTTTGTTTGGCTAGGCTACTAGTGGTCTATAAGATTGAATCTGCTTTTAATGAAATAATAAAATTTTTCCAAGGGTATGAGTAACATAGTTTGTAAAGCTAAATCCTGATAATGAAGCCACAAAATCCTTTCTAAATACATTGGCTTGTATCAGTGAGCATAGACGCTCGAGTGCTGTAACATAACTTTAACAGGCTTTCTAAGTAAACATAGAAAGTGATGTGCAAATATTGTGCACATATCAGCAAATTTATAGCAGAATTTGTGGCTTTATTAGAATCTAGCCTAATATACCTTGTCTCTTTACAATGCTTTTTCACAGTTATCAAATGAAATCAAAGGATTGCCATCTCGTATGGTTGATTTTTGCTGCGATTGCTAGATGTCAAAGACTTTGTAAATATTGTGAAGCTTTGGGTCACACTGACTACCTGCCAAATAGGTAGTCACAATGCCATTGTTAAATAACTACTAATGCTACCATTATCTATAGGCAAAGCCTTCCAGCCGGCTGAGTTTGTTCACTGTTCAGAATTTTGATCTCAAGGACTTCAGGGTAGGTGAATTCACTACCTTCTCTACAATGCTTTGGGCAAAGGGCGAGTGATTTGTGTGTGGTCAAGAAATGCAGGGTTGAATTATCAGACTTGCATCTTTTGTGTGTCAGATATTTTCAATTGATGACAGCACAATAACAGTTGCTCACTCCCCAGCAGAGTTGGACATAAGGGGGTAAATGGCATCTGCCCCTCCACAACTGAATGCAAAGAATGACAAAGGCTTGCCACAAACACCAGACAAAATTTTCTACATGTTCTTGTCATTGTTGATATAGTATCATTTTTAGGACAAAAATTGAAATCTCCAGAACCCCACCACCTCTTCCTTTTGTCCTTCCTTAAAGTTAAGCAAATTTATCTTTATCTTTTTAGAAGCAACTAAAAGCTGTTAAAAGAAAGCGACCAAAAGATGAGACCCCATTGAAACCTGAGGATTCTGAAAATAAAGTGAGTACAACATATGTATATGAGAGTTGCTCTTTCATATTAAATTAAAATAGAGCAGGGCTTCTTAATTTCACTCAAAATTTGTGCCCTTCACGGGGTGTAATGAACCGTTCATGGGTACCACCCACCTCAGAGATGGGTGGTGCATAGATTGCACCTGATTATGTTGGAACCTCCCACCCCACATATGGGGTTACCAAATATGGAGGAGGAAATTTTATTCACTTTCTATAGCTGCCCACTTGAAATGCATCCCCTCTTGCACAAAACTATTCACACATGGGAGTGCAGCTGGCATTAGAGGTGCAAAGTTGTACTGGTACCAACGATTTTATACCTCGCACCATCACATCTTTCAATCATCTGCTCACT
Source organism: Nematostella vectensis (assembly GCF_932526225.1). NCBI lineage: Eukaryota > Metazoa > Cnidaria > Anthozoa > Actiniaria > Edwardsiidae > Nematostella > Nematostella vectensis. The sequence goes on along the minus strand of NC_064043.1, from coordinate 14,546,400 downwards.
CAATCATCTGCACTTCCGGTATATTTCCACAGAGTACAATAGTGCATTTTGCGAATGGCGATTTAGTGCGATTTGTGCAGCTATAAATGCGGTTAGTTTCTCCAGAGCTATTTGAAAATATATATCCAAATACATTTAATTAATTCAGCTTTCCATTATAACATGACGGCAACTGGGCACAATTGGTGCATAAAGGGTATTTATTAATTTTTTATTCACAAGGGTCTTAGAATTCCCTTTATACATCTATTTCAAAATATGTTGTCAATGCAAATGGCAAATGCCAATTGTTAAATGGCAATTCTACTATCAAAAAATACCATGGAACTCGTCAAATTTCTACTGAATGCAGGAAAATGTGGATAATTTCTACGATTATATTACTTATCATGTTTATTCTTTCTAATAATTATACCAGAAGCAGTGATTGTTCTTAGAACTGCCATTTGCCAATTGCCATTCGCCATTTGCACTGACAACGTTTATTGAAGTAGGTGTATATGGACTTACCTAGTGTCACACCATGATCAAACACGAGGATCTTAGAATCCTCTATATATGGACTTACCTAGCATCACGACATGATCAAACACGAGAATCTTAGAATTCCCTATATATGGACTTACCAAGCGTCACACCATGATCAAACACGAGGATCTTAGAGCCCCCTATAAATGGACTTACCTAGCGTCACGACAAGATCAAACACGAGGATCTTAGAATTCCCTATATATGGACTTACCAAACGTCACACCATGATCAAACACGAGGATCTTAGAATTCGCTATATATGGACTTACCAAGCGTCACACCATGATCAAACACGAGGATCTTAGAACCCCCTATATATGGACTTACCTAGCGTCACGACAAGATCAAACACGAGGATCTTAGAATTCCCTATATATGGACTTACCAAACGTCACACCATGATAAAACACGAGGATCTTAGAATTCGCTATATATGGACTTACCAAGCGTTACACCATGATCAAACACGAGGATCTTAGAATTCGCTATATATGGACTTACCTAGCGTCACACCATGATTAAACACAAGGATCTTAGAATTCCCTATATATGGACCTACCTAGCGTCACACCATGATCAAACACCAGGATCTTAGAATTCCCTATATATGGACTGAACTAGCGTCACACCATGATCAAACACGAGGATCTTAGAATTCCCTATATATGGACTGAACTAGCGTCACACCATGATCAAACACCAGGATCTTAGAATTCCCTATATATGGACTCACCTAGCGTGACACCATGATCAAACACGAGGCTCTTAGAATTCCCTATATATGGACTGAACTAGCGTCACACCATGATCAAACACCAGGATCTTAGAATTCCCTATATATGGACTTACCTAGCGTCACGACATGATCAACACGAGAATCTTAGAATTCCCTGTATATTGACTGACCAAGCGTCACGCCATGATCAAACACGAGGATCTTAGAATTCCCTATATATGGACTGAACTAGCGTCACACCATGATCAAACACGAGGATCTTAGAATTCCCTATATATGGACTGAACTAGCGTCACACCATGATCAAACACGAGGATCTTAGAATTCCCTATATATGGACTCACGTAGCGTCACACCATGATCAAACACGAGGCTCTTAGAATTCCCTATATATGGACTGAACTAGCGTCACACCATGATCAAACACCAGGATCTTAGAATTCCCTATATATGGACTTACCTAGTGTCTCGACATGATCAACACGAGAATCTTAGAATTCCCTGTATATTGACTGACCAAGCGTCACACCATGATCAAACACGAAGATCTTAGAATTTCCTATATATGAACTTACCTAGCGTCACACCATGATCAAACACAAGGATCTTAGAATTCCCTATATATGGACTGAACTAGCGTCACACCATGATCAAACACCAGGATCTTAGAATTCCCTATATATGGACTTACCTAGCGTCACGACATGATCAAACACGAGAATCTTAGAATTCGCTATATATGGACCTACCTAGCGTCACACCATGATCAAACACGAGGCTCTTAGAATTCCCTATATATGGACTTACCAAGCGTCACACCATGATCAAACACGAGGCTCTTAGAATTCCCTATACATGGACTTACCTAGCGTCACACCATGATCAAACACGAGGATCTTAGAATTCCCTATTTAGTGACTGAACAAGCGTCACACCATGATCAAACACGAGGCTCTTAGAATTCCCTATATATGGACTGAACTAGCGTCACACCATGATCAAACACGAGGATCTTAGAATTCGCTATATATATGGACTTACCTCGCGTCACACCATGATCAAACACCAGGATCTTAGAATTCCCTATATATGGACTTACCTAGCGTCACGACATGATCAAACACGAGAATCTTAGAATTCCCTATATATAGACTTACCTAGCGTCACACCATGATCAAACACGAGGATCTTAGAACCCCCTATATATGGACTTACCTAGCGTCACACCATGATCAAACACGAGAATCTTAGAATTCCCTATATATGGACTGACCAAGCGTCACACCATGATCAAACACAAGGATCTTAGAATTCCCTATATATGGACTCACCTATCGTCACACCATGATCAAACACGGGGATCTTAGAATTCGCTATATATATGGAATTACCTAGCGTCACACCATGATCAAACACGACGATCTTAGAATTCCCTATATATTGACTTACCTAGCGTCACGACATGATGAAGCAAGAGGATCTTAGAATTCCCTATATATGGACTGAACTAGCGTCAAACCATGATCAAACACGAGAATCTAAGAATTCCCTGTATATGAACTTACATAGCGTCACGACATGATCAAGCAAGAGGATCTTAGAATTCCCTATATATGGACTGACCAAGCGTCACACCATGATCAAACACGAGGATCTTAGAATTCGCTATATATGGACTTACCAAGCGTCACACCATGATCAAACACGAGGATCTTAGAATTCGCTACATATGGACTTACCTAGCGTCACACCATGATCAAACACGAGGATCTTAGAATTCGCTATATATGGACCTACCTAGCGTCACACCATGATCAAACACGAGGCTCTTAGAATTCCCTATATATGGACTGAACTAGCGTCACACCATGATCAAACACCAGGATCTTAGAATTCCCTATACATGGACTTACCTAGCGTCACACCATGATCAAACACGAGGATCTTAGAATTCCCTATATATGGACTGAACTAGCGTCAAACCATGATCAAACACGAGAATCTAAGAATTCCCTGTATATGAACTTACATAGCGTCACGACATGATCAAGCAAGAGGATCTTAGAATTCCCTATATATGGACTGACCAAGCGTCACACCATGATCAAACACGAGGATCTTAGAATTCGCTATATATGGACTTACCAAGCGTCACACCATGATCAAACACGAGGATCTTAGAATTCGCTATATATGGACTTACCTAGCGTCACACCATGATCAAACACGAGGATCTTAGAATTCGCTATATATGGACCTACCTAGCCTCACGACAAGATCAAGCAAGAGGCTCTTAGAATTCCCTATATATGGACTGAACTAGCGTCACACCATGATCAAACACCAGGATCTTAGAATTCCCTATACATGGACTTACCTAGCGTCACACCATGATCAAACACGAGGATCTTAGAATTCCCTATTTAGTGACTGAACAAGCGTCACACCATGATCAAACACGAGGCTCTTAGAATTCCCTATATATGGACTGAACTAGCGTCACACCATGATCAAACACCAGAATCTTAGAATTCCCTATATATGGACTGAACTAGCGTCACGACATGATCAAACACGAGAATCTTAGAATTCCCTATATATTGACTGACCAAGCGTCACACCATGATCAAACACGAAGATCTTAGAATTTCCTATATATGAACTTACCTCGCGTCACACCATGATCAAACACCAGGATCTTAGAATTCCCTATATATGGACTTACCTAGCGTCACGACATGATCAAACACGAGAATCTTAGAATTCCCTATATATGGACTTACCTAGCGTCACACCATGATCAAACACCAGGATCTTAGAATTCCCTATATATGGACTTACCTAGCGTCACGACATGATCAAACACGAGAATCTTAGAATTCCCTATATATGGACTTACCTAGCGTCACGAAATGATGAAGCAAGAGGATCTTAGAATTCCATATATTTGGACTGAACTAGCTTCTTACCATGACCAACACCCAACATCCTACTTCGTCGATTTTTCTTGAACCGCTTTTTCTGAAACCATCATTTTATGTCTATTTCTTTAATAGTCCCGTGGGATTAACCCTTACTTATTTACATTTTTTAAGCTATTTCAAACAAATCAACCAAAAGGAGATTTTATTCGCGCTTTTTTTCATTCGCATTTGTGTTGTGCGCAGTAGTTTAGTTTGCACATAGTTAACAAGATGTGAAATTGCCGCTGTTGTGCTTTTTTAATTATCAAAAATACTCTAGACGAAATACTAATATACTTAACTTTTCATGCGTTTATCTCAAGAGTCTAACCGCCTACGCGCAATGCTGACCTCAATATCTTCCAAGAGCCTCTTAACCTCACTTTGCCAAGGCGGCAATAGATGGACAGACTCCAAGTGCAGACTTTTTATGACGTTATTTTATTACGTATAGAGTGACCATCTCGAGCGCGTGTTGTCTTAACTTGTTCTTGACTCTTTTAAGTATACTGACCTTAAAAACATCGATAAAACGATGACTGCGCCCTTGTTTACGCGTATGTCTAGTATTTCTAGGGAGTTACTCACGAACAATGAATTTGTAGCAAGAGGTTAATACATCCCTTTTCGTCTCTATCCCCTTTCTTCTCTTCTCGCATTCTGCAAGTTTGGACTAATTAAACTTCGATGAACTGTTCTTAAATGTCACGACAACTTGTATTGAAAGTCGCGCGACTAATGACGCCAGTGTTGCTAACAAAAACAACCGTTGTTTTGACGTTTAATTCGAGCTTAACGATTTGCGGCTAACCCCAAAGTTCGCCTGATACAATATCAGTAGTTTTAGTCCTGTTAGTAGGTAACCCGATGTCAACGCACGCTGAGCATAACTTGTCTTCCGTCGCGTTGTTCTTTTTCTTTGACTAAAATCTTCTGCGATTTTATTTAAAGTCGTCGTGCCCTCTGAACTGTAACGTTACGTGACCGTCTGAATGAGTTGTTAGTCTGTTTTTTTTTTCAGTTTAATTGACAATATTACAAACAAGCATAAATTTGACTGATCGAGAGATATCGTGGTGTGACGAAACAGCAATGGGCCTTGAGGGGCTGCTAAACACCCTTGATTTGCATTCCAAAAGGTCGTGTTTCTCCAGAATTAGTCCGCGACCGAAAAGAATTTATTAATCATCCCATAATCCAAACAGCAGTTCAACGAAAAAGTGTGGAATCGCGTCGAAAAGTAGAAAAGCGCAAAACGGGGGATTTTGACAATTTAAATCGTTATGGATTTTAATGGAAAATAGCAGAAGACATGGACTACGGTTGAGATGGCGAACTCTTGAGATAAAATCACGGTTTTCTCACGTCCAGCGACTGGGCTATTTATCGTTTATCAACGTAAGCTCTTGACCCTGGAGAAACGAAATATCATGAGCCGGTCCATTTTACGAAGACGAACTTTTCACGCGAAAAAAGCTAATTTGTTTGATCCAGCTTCAGTGATGGCTCCAGTTCTAAAAGCTTCGCTGGAAAAGGTTTCATGGGCATTTTATAATTCCCTATCGCCTTACTTGGAGTTTTATGCTGTTTTCTGCTCGTTGGTGCTCGTGTGATGTTTGATATTTGTTTTAATATCAGGAGCCGAGCAGTAAGAAGTTTATGAAGGCCGTGCGGACTAAATCTAGTGTTATGAGCAGCTCGGTGGAAACTTCAGTTCCACAATCGCCTTCACAGCGGCGCAAGGCTGGTGGACTCGTGCAGGTAGGGGAATTAGACCTTGTTTACAACATCCATTCATTCAGTACTCATTTCCATTGCACTATACTTATAGCTATAACAATCTCGCGTAATTCTCACACACCGAATGTGTTATTTTTTCGGTAAATCAAACCAAGATAGAAAGCAGAGGCACAAGTGTCGCTGTTCGGTGGTATTTTTTTCTACCGTTTCATATATTATACACTGTTTTGATAGCAAATAATCTAAATTCTCGAGTTTCACTATACCTGATAATTCATCTTCTGAAATTTGTTTTTTACTCGGACTTTGTATGCTACGGTTATTGCCACTAACTGTTTAAGTCTCCCTAACGTGTTGCTTCAGACAGCATTCCACCAGAACTTGCTTACGACTGCAAGTAATAAACAATTTAGAATTTATCCCAAAGTTATCCAACACCGATAAAATCTCGCGCTATGAGCTTCAATTGACTCTATGGGGATTAGTGGAAATTATTTCGTTGTTCGCTAGACAACAAGCGTCTTGAAGAATCCTGCGCTCTTTTTAAAATAATCAACGTATCCTTTTACTTTGTGGTTTACAACAATAGCAACTTTCTAACTCATGAAAACAAAATCAAATACTTTTTGCTTAAAAGTTTTTCTCGACGCAAACTTTTCGTAAACCAGTTCACTTGTGATCATTCACTAAGTGAGTTAAAGTGTTCACGTAAACGCATACTAGAAGTGTCACGCGATCTTTGACTCTAAATTCTTGCCTTGAGCTATTTCCTCTGCGCTTTATCAGCTGCTCCAGCTCGCTTTGTACAATGCTCTTAGTTTATTAACTTTCAGTCAACCCGCACTCTAGATTTCGTACCCGTGGAGTGATTGGTTTTTCCCTTAGCGTAGCTTCCGCTATGTCCTCTTTCGCGTTTTGAAATAAGCTTGTAGGCATTTTGGTTTGGCGTTGAACCTGAGACTATTATTGTCTTTCCTTCATTAGTTTCTCATATCTTGTATGCTTGATATTATTGCGTTGTTATCTGACTTCTAAAAGTTAATGAGCATTAGGTAAACACCTTAACAGAATTAGCACTTTCCGTCAAGATTGTTTTAGTGGAAAACATAGGCCTGGCTTTAGGGGAGAGGGCGAAACATTGTTCGATATCGGGTCGAAAGGTTGTTCAAAATGACTTTGTTTTTATAATTTCATCAATCTCTGCCTCGCCATTTGTCTTTAGTATAGAAAACAAAAAAAAAGAGGCACTATATTGGCCATTCTCCGACTTCCGCCCCCATTGTGATGGCAAACATAAATACACTATTACTGTATTGCCGTTATATCCATATACAAGAAAAGTACGATCATGTATATAACACTTTTTCGTGATATGGATGTGTCCTCATGCCATGGTTGATAACAGAGACTAAATAAGAATAGCATATTGGGTTCCCGGCGCACCGGCGAATCAGAGTTTCATTCCATTGAAACTAGCAATCTTCAGGCTCTAGTGCTTCCTGACAGTTCAGTTTTCAATCAGACCATGTCGTTATGCACACTCTGCCATGCCTCATCGTCCACCACGACACTTTCGATGGATCCTCTTGATGTATTCCTTTTGCTTTCAAGAAATCACTAGAATGACATGCTTGCAGAAATTCGTAATGATTGAAAATAGACTCTTAAGTCATTTTAGCAGGTACATCCAGGGATGCCCGCGCTAGAAAAATAATCATGTTGCTACTGTAGCCAGCTTTTGCAAAATTTTTATCTTGTTTATTCCCTTCATGATGGCCATCTGCTCGACTTTAAAACCAAAAATGAAGAAGAAATAATTCTCCGTTTTTTACTCTTTACTCTATTTTCGGTGACAACAGTTTTTCAGCTTATATCTTAACCTATTATATATGCTTCTTTAATGCCTATTTTTATTTTATTTCTTCATTCCCATAATTTATTTTTTTCTTATTCCCGTATCTGCTTTATTCTACTTCTTTACGTATTTTGCTTTAATTAACTTCTTCAGGACTTCTTCATCCCTTTTTTTCTTTGTTTGCAGCGCTCCTTTAGTTTGCGGGTTGGCTCAGCCAAAGATGAAGATTTTGCCAAAAAGTATCGCATCGTGCCTACACCAGTCAAAAAGCGTGCGAATAAGGTGACACGATAAAACACGCCACAGGTATCCCAGTAATATCTGTGAACGTGGACATTGTGCTTATGATGCAGCAGCTTTCACACTCATACAGGAAAGGCGTAGTAAAATTGTTACGATTTTCAATTTCCCTCAGCAATCTCCAACTGCTTAACCATTTTTTGGCCTCCGACATTCAAACTAATGTGATCGAAAATTTGGTGTTATGTACAGGTGGAATGATTGGAAATCATATTAGTGTTGAGTAATTTAGTTGTTTGTGAATCATCGGCGGGATTTCGTAGAATATTAAAAACCACAGAAATACTTCATGCAAGTTCATTCAATTGAATGAATGATTACATTTATTATTTCCGTCCCTTGATAGCAAAAGTAACATGACTGTTAAGTCACATGATTATTATCGCTTTATTGCTGCTTTAATAGGTCTTCCCTTGACGGCTAAGAAGTGACTTCATCGTTTGCTAATATTATCCCCGTTGAGAGCTTTGGTGTGTCACGGTCACATAACCGTCCTTGTTTGCAGATATTGCCTCCTTTGACAGCTATGGATTGACACGGTCACATGACCATCTTTGTTTGTAATATCGCTCCCTTGCGCAGCTGTGGAGTGACACGGTCACACTATCATTACCGCTTTATTGCTTCTTACATACGTCTCCTGTTTACAGCTATGGAGCGACACAGTCTCCAAGGGCCATGTGCAGACGCTCTCGCCGATGCAGCTAAGAAGGCAGGAGGTAACGCACATTATTCCAGTCACGCAAGACCTTTTTCCATTTAACCTTCTAACCAATACCGTAGATGACCTAATAAACGCCCGGGGCGTTTATTAAATTTCGATGGTCCGAGGGGGCTGTTCATTAGATAGGAGGCGTTTATTAGAAAGGGGCGTTCTTTACAAACTATGAAAATATAACAAATCCATTGTCCAAGTGCAGTGGGGTTCTAGTCTCAGCCAGGAACAAAATTATAGCCTACGTAGCAAGCGATTTAACAGTGCAAGTATGCGGTAAACGAAAACGAGAATTAGGCCATACCTGGATGCTACACTGCGATGACAAAACGAAAGAAAATTGCTGACATCCTAAGCAATGAGATCAGGAATTAAATAGAGGGGGGCGTTTGTTACAAACGTGTAAGCTTAGGGGGGCGTTCACTAGATCAGAGGCGTTCTTTAGATAGGGAGCGTTTTTTAGGTCATTTACGGTAAGCCGCGAGTCACGCAAGACCTTCTTCCATTTAGCCTTCAAACCAATGAGCCACGAGTCACGCAAGGCCTTTATTCCATTAAGCCTTCTAACCAATGATCCACGAGTCACGGAAGACCTTTTTCCATTTAGCCTTCTAACCAATGAGGCACGAGTCACGCAAATTCATTCTCCTGGCCTTTTCCCATGAGTCCCATGATTGTATATTTACTGAAAGCAATATGATAATTTCTTGCATTCTATAAAACCTTTCAACAGATGTCCATGCAGCCAGGGTTACTTAAAAATGCTTTGTTTCTATTGATCTATCCTATTGTTGTTGCAGTGGCCACATGTATGCTTCTTGCGAGCCTATTTTTAACGGATTGTGTTGATCCATTTAGGCCATATACGAGCTGTCGTCAGGCGAAGAAGATGTTGTCTCAGATCTTACCATGATGCAAGAGGTACGAATTCTAGCCTCGTACAAGCAGTGTAAACCCATATTGCCAAACCATCATTTTTGTGCCGAAAATGCTCTATATGATGTGTACAGCCCAACATTGCTGCATGTTATTCCCACATTATGTTACAGTTTTTATTTTTGTCATTTTAATGTAAAACAACAACGAGCAGCAGCAAAGAGAACAACACGACATTAACCAAATAATGAAAACAACAACAACAACAACAACAACACAGCAACAACAGAAGCGACAACTTCAATTATACGATTAAAGCCAAATAAAAGCAATACCTTCAACAGCACGACGATAGCAGCAGTAGCAACAGTAAACCACTCCAAATCAACACAACATCAACAAGAAAAACACCCCAAATATATTAGATGTGATAAATTGCAACACAAAACTAAAACACAACATCTACCTTAAACACAATATAAAAACGTTTTAGAGCTAATGGCAGAATAAACCTCAACGGAAAGGGAATGCAGGTATATGGCATCCGAATTTAGTAGAAACCTAATGGTCTCTATCTATCTTGGGCTAGTTTCGACTTGCGTTCTGTTCTATTCAAGAAAGAGTGGGAAAATCAATGTTAATTTGCACTCGCACCCTTGTGGAGCCTTAAAGCATGACTTATTTTATGACATTACAGGTGTATTATAAGCCCATGTACAAGTTAAAGCTTATGAGTGAATACGAATTCACGACGATATTCGGCTACATAGAGACTTTATTGGAAATTCACAGTGGTAAGTAGATGGCAGTAAGTAACATTTGCGATGGATCAACGGACTGTACACCACATTATAGTGGAATCTGTTATAACGATACTCAAAATGACAATAATTTCATTTATTATCCCATTTCGCTTTTCCACAACATTGAAATATTATCACGTTTGATCGTTTTCTTTCCATATGACGCTTTTTTTTTCTGTTCCATGCCATATCGTTTAGTCGTTAAAGAATCCCCATTGGGACATTCGTTAACAAACCTTTGTAGTCAGAAGTAGAAATTCTGACGGGTTTTCCACCTCGCATTTGCATGACTTTTGTATTCTAACAGAAAGTTGTCTCGCACATTTTTTCAGACATTATTGTCAAGTTAAAAGCCGCTAGATCATCCGCAGATGGTATGACGGATAGTATAGGACAAATCATGTTAGAATGGGTAAGTGCTGGCAACATTTTATTTTCTGAAAAGGCCGTTTGGAGAAACCTGGTTAGCTATAGCTATAATGATGTCAAAGTACATGGCACTGCTACCTGAATCCGAACCTTTTATTTTACCTTGAAAATCTTTATTTTGCTTCACCATTGTGGAGCCATTGCGGGGGAGACAAAAAGAATGTAGTAGAATTTTTCCGTTAAAAATCATGACTTCAAGGAGTCCTGGTTCTCAATGATTGATACGTCATCGACCGGAAGTAAACTGGTGCGATTACCGCTTTAACACATTGACCCCTCAACCGGCCTGTACCGGCTTTGGGAAGTACCCACAACCCAAAAAATTCATAAATTCAAAATAAACACAACAAGATGAAGATACTCAGGCATCAGTCTAAGGGATAAATGGTCTTGCAGATATGCATCCAACCAAGGTGTTGGTATCTACTCTTAAGCCAAATAATAGCACAGGTTCTTTGACAAATCTCAAATCGAACAAGGAGAGAAAAGCAGAATCACCCCTCTCAATAAAACGCTCAAAATACCACACAAGGGAGAGAGATCAGCAAACACAGCTCAAGACACAAATAGATACTTTTATTCTGATCCTCCAGGTACATTTCCTTGGCCTCAAAACACAATGTCCATTCCTTGAAGGATTGTACAACCACGAAAATATCTTTACGTATTGCAAAGCATTCTGGGAGATCCAGGGGAAAATTCACGAGGGGAGGGCCAGTCAACACTCCTCTCCCCAAAGTCAGATGGTTTTTTATAAGTCTTTTCACCCCGAAGCCAAACAAATCAATTCCAGGTCATACAGACCCAGAATAGCAGTGTAAACAATTTTGGAATCAATTTGGTTTCAGAAAAGACAGCATTTAGGAGAGCTGTGGTGATTCATTAGAAAATTATTTTCTCATCCGGGCAAAGCCAAACAAGAAAAAATCATCATGAATCCACCTTTGCTTGCAAATATCCATAAGCAAAGCACTCAATTATGCCCCAAAAGACTTCATGATGTCCTGAGACACTCTCCTAATATGCTCATAGCTGTATTTTTGATGAAAAATACAAGCAACCACCAACTTGTGCTGGCTTCAGCACATCGATGAGGGATTAAAAGTGGGGACCGCAAAGCACTGTTGAAAACCTTGGATACCGCTGACTAGGTGCAGCTGTGTTTGACTTTAACGGGCTGTATAAAACTCAGAATAGGGGGGGAGGTATCTGTTTTCAGTCTGTTTTTTTGTAAATTCAGCTCCAAAAAAAGCCAGGAGTCAATGGGTTAAGTTACTTACCTACATGTTGTGGTGCAGTTCCCTAGATTGAGTTGTTACGTCAAGTACTGCGCAAACCAGTTCGAGGCCAAGGCCATGTTAGATGAGAAGATGAAGAGCGATAACAACGTCAAGGATTTCCTCCAGGTACGGGGCAAGCTCGAGGACCTTTTTGACCACCTTAACATGGGCACATGACAGCATAGGCATTATCCTTATCTTTTTCATTATCCTTTCCTTGCTGTTCCATTGCCACACTCTCAGCTTCCCAATTCCATCTCTGCCTCCCCTTGCCATCTTCTTTCCCGTGTACTCTACGCTCCCTGCAACCCCCTTTGATCCCCACTTTACACTCCAATCTTCAGTGCCTCTTCCATCCCCATTTACCTTACTACCATAAAAATTTACCCGCTTTGTCGCACCTCCTCCAAGTCTTGCCAAGTTACTTTTACCGCCTTCTCCCTAACATCTTTCTCCTCTCCACTTAGAATTTACGCCACCCCCGTCTGGGATTTGACATACTTCTCATATACTTAAAGATAACTGATTACCATCGTTTAAATGATCTTTCAGAGATGTCAAGCCTCACCTTTCAGTCGCAAGTTGGATTTATGGAGTTTTCTTGGTAAGAAGATTTCATACCCAAATTCATAATTATGTAACATCACGATTATAATCATATTTCCATCTTGATCATCATCATCATCATCGTCACTATCACCATCTTCACTACCATCGTCAACATTACCATATCTTCATCACCTTTACCATCATCTTTGTCATCATTATCATCATCGTTACCATTACTACAACTGCAACCATGATCATGTTAAAATCATCAACATTTATATTATCAATTTACCACCATATCATCCACAACAACAGCAACATCATCGCTACATAGAAAAGGACGTTGAAATTGCACATGCAGTATTCGATTGTAGTGCAACCAGATATCAAATATGGCCTTCTGTTGTACATAAGAATGCTTCCTCAACATACCGCTGCCTGTGAGTTTACAATGGGTTCATGTATCCTGCAGATTCCCCGCGCAGTCGCTTGGTCAAGTATCCTCTCATGCTCAAGAGTATTATGAAACTAGTAAGTACAATTCACCTTAGATTCCCACCAAGTACAACAGGTACAATTCACCTTAGATTCCCACCAAGTACAACAGGTACAATTCACCTTAGATTCCCACCAAGTACGACTCACCTTAGATTCTTACCTAGTACAACAGGTACAACTCACAGGTCTCTTTTGCTTGCGAACGCCAGCCCAGCGAAATACAGAGAAAAGAGGCCTCTGCTAGCAGGGAAACAACTAGTACAACTCACCTTAGATTACCACCTACCTAGTAGAACTAGTACAACTCACCTTAGATTCCCACCTACCTATTACAACTAGTACAACTCACCTTAGATTCCCACCTACCTAGTACAACTAGTACAACTCACCTTAGATTCCCACCTACCTAGTACAACTAGTACAACTCACCTTAGATTACCCTGTAAATGTATTGTTTAAAAAATGACAAGTAATGTAAAGGCTGTTTTTGTACAGCGTTAATTATGAATAAAGCCCTTCACTGACTTTACCCGCCAGTATAGATACTTAGATACTGCTCAAGCAGTTTACAGTCACAATACGGAGTTAGGCCTAGTAATTCCTGTACTTTCACTGTTGTTTGTACCATTGGCCAGTGTCCCCAGTTCCTTTTTGGTTTCTTTAATGGCAATCAGTTGGTGTCACATCGATATTTTATCTCTTGCAGACTCCAAGAGATCACCCAGACCGCAAACTATTGGAAGATGCAGTAAGTTCATGAACGACAAGGGAATCCGCTCCCTAAGCATTGGGCGTTTAGTTAAACGTTTTTGCCTTTGCCTACAGATCGCATGCATAGAAACAATCATCGAAGACGTTGATCAAAAGACGGGCGAAGCAAAGGTACTATTATCAGTAGGCGAAAAGTTATCCTCATTAATAAAATTATTCTCTTATCTCTTCTGCGATGCCTGTATTTTGACTCCTCTTTTTGCTCTAGTGCCAGTGTGTTCTGAGCAGGATTGTCTTCCTCTATGACAATCAGATGTGCCCAGAGCTTTTCAAATCAAAAAGACTCCTTTGCAGTGGAGTACTGAAAAATAAACACGGAACTGTAAGTACAAGAAGAGATACTTCTATTACTATTAAGATGTCATCATCAATTCTATTTTCTTGAAATTTTGCAAGATAGTTAGAAAACAGGGATTATGGGTATCATTTGGAAACTGCATTTTTTAATGTAATTTGTATCAATCAAGAAAAAAGTATTGGAAGAACTGTTTTTTTATACTTCGATATAACTTATTATTCATACAGTAGTATGCCATATCTGCAATGTTTCGGTGAATAAAGGACGCCGTCCTTGCTATCATTGCCCCTTCTTGATCCTTAAATTAGTAGCATTTACGGCAATCAGTAGCAGTTGTGACAAAATCATGTTGGCTAAACTCACCCTCGAACAATTCGTAAGACTTCTTACAGCACTGGAACCATAAGTATTGACAGTTCTAATGTACTCGCATACTTTTGAGACCAATGACCGTCAAGTATCTAATGCAGAGACACTGTTCCAGGATTTTACTCGAAGAAGATGCGAAACATCAAGCAACAAACGGGAGGCTCTTCAAGCGTTTTCAATTTTGTAATGCTCTCATTTCAATCATGAGATTTTTCTTCCCAGATCCCGAGACGAAAGACAGACAGAAACTTACATTGGAATGAATCTGTCTCGCTAGTGTCACGCACGAACTTAGATACAAATATGATTGTTGTTTATCCAACGTTTGCCTTTGAAATTTAACTGCTGTTATTGTTGTTGCCGTTTATATGAGGCCTACAAATGAAATATGCACAGTACACGTTCGCTTGCACGTCATTTATTCACGAAAATTGAAGATTCTACTTATTTCAGTAATTGGTGGAGGGCTTTGAAAGTATGCGAATTCTAACATTACTGCGAATACTGTCCATACTTTTGGTTACAGCGCTGTAAAGCAATGTGATGGTTTGCTGATCAAGTATTTATTTACAAATGATGTTGTTCTGCACAGAAACTACATGCATTTCTATTTGAGAAAGTCTTCCTACTCACGCGGCCAGCAACAAGGGGTGGCAGGTCAAGTTACCAAGTGTTTACAGAGGTAACACACAAAAGTCCTGATGTGAAAGCAGAACTTTGAAAAACAGAAGATCCAACTAACTTATTCTGCAATCATCATTGATTTCCACTCGTTAAATCGCTTTTCTGGCTTCGGTGATTCAGGCGACTTGTACTTTAAGAAATCACGCGACTTTCACAAAATCACAAATTTGCGCGCGCTTCGGCTTTTTAGGGAAAAATAACAACAAAAATCGACCTATTCAGCACTCCGTTTCTGGAGTGACTTTCTGGAGTGACAGCCGCAGACATTAATGTTTATTTTACCATCTAAAAAGTCATGTGATATCTTATTGCAAGTCGCCTGCATCTAGTACCAGTTCGCCTTTCGGAAAGGTGGCGTGATTGGAGTACGTGATATCAGTACTGGCCAATGAAAACCCTTCAAGGATCTTGAATGACGTAAGCCAGAGTAGAATTTTGAAAACTGCAGTAAAACTAATCACTGGGATAGCAAAGCTGCCAAAATAATCCCTCTTTAAAATCCTGTGACACCAAGCCTCTGAAGGCAATAATGCTCATGACAATTGAACAACTCCATGAATATTATATAGCCTTTATTTTCTGAACAGTGTGGTTCTGTCGATTGTTTTAGCCATTGCTGGCAGAGTATCTTTTTGTTGAGGATTTGCCAGATGGTGACGTCAGGCTCGGAGGGTCATTCAAGACAGCAATATCAAGACTAGCAACCTGTAAGAATGCTAAAGGAGTTATCAGTCTGATTAAGAGACCACGATGTAAGAAAACGAATCCCCGTGGCCCTGATGTCGTCTTTGAAAGCTATTTTTAGATTGCGTGAGCTTGTCAATCATAGCATCCATATATGGTTCGTCGCGCCATATTTGGTTATGGGCACCTCGCAAGCTAGTACATTTTCACAAACTTTTTTCCTTCTGCACTTCTTTACTTCGTTCGCTACATGTTTTTCATCCTTTTAGCTGCTCTTCATAACTCATGATCACATTGCTACTCGTAGGATGGTGTCCTGGTATCTGTTGAGTTATCTAATGTTGTTTTCTTAATGTTATTTAAATAATTGAACTGGAAAACGTCGAGCAGACGGCGAATTTGGAGTTCATTCAAGATGCGTCGGGCTGACTCCTAAAAATACTTTTTTTCTCTGCAATTCGGTGGGATAGAATACCTAGGCATTCTCAGAATCTATGTTATGTATTTTAATACAAGAAGGCCTTTTTTCTTTGATTTACGATATTTTTTTAGATGAATGAACTTCAATTCTTCACGCAAATGTTCAGAAATCATGTCACTCAAGAAACCCTTGTCACTGGAATAAGATTCACTTCATTATAAAGATTGAAAGCTTTTATTTGTGAAATACGTGTCTTAAAAGGAAATTGGAAGAGAATTGTGTTGCAAACACAGATTTATGATTGATCATTTGTTTTTATAATTTGCAAATCAGCTGTAAAAACTTTTTACTGGGAAAGTTGATCCCGACGCCTAAAATCACGCACTCTATGCATTTCAATGTCTTTAATGTCAGAGAAACGGTTGATTGGATCCAGCATACTCTATGGAATATCATTTTCACAGCGTTCGTAAACATAGAAGGTATATTCTGTCAAAAAGATTACCCTAACAACCTCTGCCGGTTCACATCGGCTCAAGATGTGATCGCGCGTAAGACTCTTGTTGCTAGGATACGTGAGCGCTACCCAATCAGAGGCGTATATAAAAATAACTGCTTGTTCTAAGAATAGTTTTCGCGGACGACATCATTGGAACATACCCTAATACGGGGGATTCGTTCTCTTACATCATGGTCTCTTGGTCTGATACCCCAGATGACGTATAGAAGATTCTGATTTTCACGATAAAGGAGTTATCGGTTTTCATGTTAAAGCTTTGTTATAATAAAGTCGTAAAGGTTGTTACATTTTCTGCAAAAAAATCATTACCTATCACCATCGACAGTTAATGTTGATACTCCTTCAGAATTCTGCGGCCTGTCAACAAAAGACTGTTACGACTATATGGAAACCAGGTTTAAAGGAGTTATCGGTCTAATGCCCCTTGGGATAGTAATTGTAGTATTTGCAAAGAAATGACACACTTTTTGGCAACCAAGGGAAGTGCACCCCTTCTGTGTATGCGCCTGACCATAATTGCCAAAATATTAATACTTGGCAATGCAGAGGTAGAATTTAGGGATTTTAACTTATCCCAAACATTGACAAAATGGTCACCCCAGTTTGACTTTTTCCTGGATCCTCTCCTCCAGGATGGATTGACAAAGCCTCAGTGATTTACTGCCGTGCTATTTTATAACACAACCATAAGAGTTATTTTTTTCCTTGTTTGTATCTCCCAATGCCTAAGTCATTATAATTTTTCTTACAGCAAGGAACGTCTTAAGAATCTCAAGTACTGACCGACACAATGGGCAGTCTCACACACTGCAAGCATCCAGCGAGCCGGACAAAAGGCAATGGCTAAATGCTTTACGAAGTATAGTGAGCAGTGAGAATTATAAGACTTTTATATAATAGTTTTCCACGTAGAATAATTCTAGTAGCCTCCAATGCATGCACAACTATCTTGTGCTGGGGATTCATTTCCAAGGGAAATGTTTTTTGTACATTTTCATACATTGTACATTTTTTCTCATTTCGATAAAAGACCTTGAAGGTGGAAGAATAGAAAGAATTGGCTGGTATGCTGTGATAAAATTATACTAGTATCTTTGATAGCAGAGCAACTACATAACAGACCTTGACTGTCTATATGCCTACATTATAAGTTTCTTACACATTTTGTAACAGCCCTGAGTTCCAGACAAACAAATGCTAATCAAGGGCAAGTGGAAGCGCTTGGCCTTTTCTTTACATCTTGGGTTTGACCAGTCTGGCAACCAGAGTTATTCAATACACTACACTGACAGAATAGCTGGTAAGATAAGCTGATGCTTATTGAATTTTAAACAATCACAATTGTCAACACTTATGTGCCAAAATCTTGGACTCTATTTGTCTTTTGTTTGTGAGGGGATATCTCAAGAGGGAACCCCCTGATGACACCTGTACCTTGTTTTTCTAAATTCTCTGAATTCTCAGTAGCTAAGACATTTTCTATGAATAGAAAATGGTTCGACAGTGTCTAATGTCCTCTCCCTTGACCAATATTATACCAAATCATTTTCTGAAAGCATTTAGTAAAATACTTTAGCCCGATTCCATGTAAACAGTAAGATAGCAAGAAAAAAAGATGGAGTATCTAGATAAAGAAACATTTCCCAGTTATTAACATTTATGAAAGTATGTTTTCCAGATGATATATTTTTTATTACCTGCTTTATAAACAAGAATATTTGCAAAATAACGAATGGTAAAAAAATAAGAATTCTTTTGAGAATAAGTGGCAATTTATTAGGGAAGGAGGGGTCATTGAAGCACATGACGTAATGCTACCCTTTCTTCAATTCCCTCCATAACAGCAAACCATATAGACTGTTATGATACATGAATAGGAATATGGACTACTAGCTTAGTTTGTGAAAATATTCAAATAAGTAGGATCTGTTAAATGCAGGCAACTGTGATAAAACAGTGTCTGTTTTTAATTACAAGATAGTTAATGTCCATATAATTTATGTACAACATGGAACATTGTAAGACAGTTATTCCCCGAGTCAGATTGGCTGCATATCTTGTTAAAGGCTAGAGATACCAAATTCTTAGCCCACATTGAGTAAATGTTACAGCAAAATACTTTGTAACAGCTGGCACTACTAAAAAAAAGGCTGTCTTGGCCTTAATTAACAAAACACTAGTATTTGACATTTTTTGTCTCTAAGTCAAATACCACTGTTCGATTCTTCTCAGGTGTTCATTCTCAGTTCTCAACTACTTGGGTGTGATGATTATCTGGCTAAATCTACTGTTAGTTAAATTTATACTGTAAATAGTCTAATTATATAGTTATATGTACAAATGATGTGATGATGGCAATAAAAAAGAGAAAATATGTTTGTTGTACAAGAAGAGATTTCATTTCAAGTTGGGTTGAAAGCTATGAGCTTGAGTGGGTCCAATGGCAGTGACACAGCACTTAGTGGCTTGAAAAAACCTGAGGGATGCGAGGCTGTAAAGACCAGAATAGTGATGTGTTAAGGCCTAAAAAATAATAATAAATAATAATTTATAATTATTATTATTTATCATTGACTTGGGATCAAAGTGAGTCAGTGAATCAAATTCACTGAAGTTTAGATAATTTTTTAACTATCAATTATTTTATAATTATTTATTATTTTATAATTGACTTGGGATAATTACTTGGTTTCTTATAATGAATCAAATTCACTGAAGTTTAGGTAGTTTTTCAATATTCTTGGGATGGGAAGTTCATTGATTTTTCTGTGGTACTGAGGAATCATAGCTCTCCATGCTGCAATCCTGCTACAGTGAAGCAATGTCCATGGAATTTCTGAAATAAAGAAAAAGTTATAACTTTCTGACCTAAACAAGTAGCTTAGGGTATGTATGGGAATTGTTGTAGAGACAGTTTAAGAGATCTACAGTCAAAAGAAAAATGAATGAAAGAAAGACAAAAGAGAGAAAAATAAAATGATATGAAAAAAATATATACTGTCCGCGGTCCCTGTAATGTAAGCCTTAAATTTCCAGAGCAATATTATCCAGGAACTCTGCTTATTCTCTGGCAATGTTGCATGTTCGATTTACCCATTGCATTTAGAAGAAATGCTTTGCAAGTTTCATCAGTAGTGATATCCACAGCTCTTCTCCCCTCAACATCTCTTTTGTGTAGATCAGCCCCAAATTTCACCAGCAAAGTGATACACATTTTGCAACCATGCTTGGCAGCAAGATGCAATGGCGACAGATGATGGCGGATGGTATTTGGGTTTGCCCCGGCTAGTAACAAGATCCTTGTGCATCTGCAATAATTCTTCAAACATGCAATATGTAAAACAGTTCCATACTGATTCTCACATTTATCTACTCCGGCCCCATACCTCACTAAGAGGTCTACACAGTGCGCATGACCTTGTAGCACTGCCTCATGCAGTGGTGGAAAAGCCGTAGACAACTCTGAATTCACATCAGCTCCCATGTTAAGAAGCAATTGCACTGTTTTGAGACAACCCCTACAACTTGCAAAGCAAAGTGGCGTACTTCCATCAATGTTGCAAATGTTAACCTGGAAGCAAATGGAGCAAACAAAAAAGGTAATTTCCATAAAGGTAAGTACCACCTTTGTGTTTTCGAAAGGCTTTCAAATGATTGTGAATCATAACACAAATATTATTCATGTAATTACTACCTCCAAAGTGATTTGTACAGTATGGGTATCTGGTTAGTTTTACAATTGAAAGTAAAAAGGGAGGGGTTGATTGACATTTTTTAACATTTAAATTATAGAATGACTATCACAATCTTATTCTAGCAGGCTAGAATTCTTATTCTAGAATGGCTTATTACTAATTGTGTTTGGTTACATTTTGTTCATCTTTTTTTTTCATTTAACAAATTTTGAAATTTATGAACCAATTCATATGATCAATGCAAAAGAACTATAAAACTTATAATGCTACATAGTTATGACTAGAGGGGGAGGAGGAGAAGGGCACTACAAGATGTTATAAGGTGACTGGACACAGGTGAATCATTACTTTGTAGGTGGATCAGAGGGTACCAGAGCAACATGACTTTCACATTTTACTGACTCCCCCCCCCCCCTAAAACCGCTGGAGGTATAGGTGACTTGCACTAACAAGTCACATGGCTTTTTGAGCATCAAACTCAAGCCAAAATAAACACAGAAATGGCTATGTATGTCGCACCAGAAAGTGCTGGAAAAATAAAATATTCCAATGAAAATAAGCCCTTTCTGACAAAGAATCTTATTGGCTGATTATGTAAGTGCCGAATTGGTGGTATAACCAGAAAGACTGCAGACAAGCTTTAGATTGAAACAAGGTTAAACAAATGTATGCTGAACACCTCTGTGAAACAGAGTTGTTGGGCTGATATTTCTAGTGTTAGCCCTTTCATTAGATGCTGAATAAGTGGCTTTTCATGTGCAAGTCACTGATAGCCTGGCTGCACCTCACACTAGCTATCCCCACGGCATAAATTTACTCACATCAGCTCCAGCACCAATAAGTATCTCCACACATCTAACATGCCCTGCAAGACTTGCTTCATGCAAGGGTGTCATCATATCTGCAGATCTAGCGTTGATGCATGCACCATGCATAAGCAACACCTTGATGGCAGTGTCATTACCACGGATTGCAGCTAAGTGCAGTGGCGTCTCAAAATTTCCTGGATTACTGTAATTAACGGAAATTCCTTCCTGGTTTAAAAGCTTATGAAATGATTCTGGGCACCCATTGCCCTCTCTTATCATTTGAAGAAGGGCCTCGTTTGGATCCATTGTATAATAATAGACTATCAATTAGAGGCATTTGGGGACGATCCAAGCAGATAAAGAAACTAGTGAAAGTGCTTCCGAGTTACTTGATCTATCGCGATGTTCGCTTCTTCCAGATTCACGTGTAGTTCGTGATTAGGTCAGCAGCGAATAATGGATTGTTCTGTATAACAAAGCTCTGTGTCGTTATTTGGACGAAGCCGTTTACATTGTATGCTCCCGCTTGCGACTTTTCAAGTTTAATATCCGGCGTACATCCTCTTCTTGGATATGATTGTAGCAGCCGATTTTATCAAAACAAACATGGACGGATAATAGATTTGACCTACTGTTACTTACCGGGGAGGGGTGCGGAGGAAATCAGACGTTAAGAGCTCCCTGGAAAAGCTTGTTTGAATTATAACCATTACAAAAGACTTCTTTCGCTTAAGGAACTATGTTTTATTATTTTCAAAACACATGTTAAATGTTGAATTTATGTGCTTTTTCCTACGGTTAAAATTTCTCCACTATACCCCTCCCCCTGACAGTTCTGAGTTAGTTTTGTTTATGACGTCATAATTCCCGCGCTGTCCCTGAAAGGCTCCGTCGTAGTCTCTCTCAAGTATCGGCCTGCGGACCTCAAATAGACGAACGTGCTAACTTCCAACATTCACTGGAAACGGCCGTTCAAATGCTTCACATAGCATCGGTAGGCTTTTTTAAAAGACACAAAGCCCGTGTACGACGATGATAGCTGTAAAAGAAGCAGCTTCCAATGAAAAAGTTGCAAGAAATCAGAGGCGGAACGAGACAGATGCTCTCCCCGGTTCCCCCATTTCAGACTTATCCGACGAAGATACTCCGCTAAATTCTCGCCTCTCCACGAAGAATTCAACAAACCCAGGAAGGATTATGAATAAAACACCATTAAAGAAACCACTGATAAACAAAAAAAACGGTTTCGTCATCCCGAGAAAGAAGAAACTGGTCAAAGGTAATATTGCGTGGAGGATTTCAAATTCGCGACTTCACTACGCCACGAGGTCAATAATGCCGACTCGTATGCTGATTCGGATAAATTTATGCTGACGTTTACCCCCAGTTGGTGGATACCTGATTATTCCTTTGTATTTTTATTAACAGAGTTGCTTCAAAAACAAGGTTTTAATACTCGGGAAGGTAAAGATTTACTTCGAAATGTCGAAGTAGCAGTGCGAGATCCGGGAAGTTGGTCGTCTATCAAAATCGAGAACCTCGAGTTTGTACACAACGACAAACTTTCAAGCGAGGTAATTTTTAAGCAGTGATTATCAAAGGATAATAATTACCGGTCTAATTATTAGATTCATGTCTTTTTTATTTTTATTCAGTTCAGCGCAAAGAAAAAGAGCATGCGGCTCGCCGAGACGAAGGGAAATGATGACAAGCTAGCTTTCTTGTTCAAATCGTCACGAACCGAGGTAAAGGTGGCGAAAGATACCTTCATAGAATTGTATTGGCCTCTCTTGCAAAGGGAAATCAAAAGCAATTGATAAAGAGCCTTTCCGTTCTCTGAGCTTCAAGCAAATAAGGTTTAATGAAAAGTGCGTGTTGTTGAGATAATAGCGGCCCTGGTGTATACAAGTCCCACTTGCATGGAATGCGAGTTGAGAGTTGCATACACCATCACAACACAACTATGTATCTCCACATAGAAGATGAGACTGGAATGCACTATGGTCACCGTTCCACAATGGGTGACGTAGATATTGGCCCAGATGAAACAAAGGAAACTCCTCATAAGACAGCTGCAGACAATAACCAGACTGTTTAGCTGGGTGACCTATAGTGGAGGTGGAAAGAACACAAGGAATTTCTCTGAAGACAGTTACAGCCAATGATCCAGACTGAATAACTGGCACACAGAAGGTGTGGATGAGACTCATCATGTGAATTTCACAATAGTCAGCTAAGGAAAATGCAGCAGAGTGAAAAAGCTTGGCATCATTAAGCTATGACTGCATTCTACTTACTGTGGAAAATATATGTAAACAAATCCTGCCATCTAACAATAAGCTATCTTTCAATAATTTATGTTCATCATCTGTGCTCAAAGAAGAAGAATGGGTGAAGTATGAAATAACCAACCACCAAGTACTTATGTTGACAGATTGGTCAACAGATTTGAAGCAAAACAAGGGATTTCTCTGAAGGCAGTAACAGCTGATGACCAAGGCTTAATAGCTGACACACAGAAAGTGTGGATGAGACTCATCATGTGAATTTCACCATAGTCAGCTAAGGAAAATCAACAGACTGAAGAAGCTTGGCAAATCAATAAGTTATGACTTCATTCTACTTACTGTGGAAGATATATGAAAACAAATTCTGCCACCATTCAATAAGTTATCATTCAATAATTTATGTTCATCGCCTGTGCTCAAAGAAGAAGAATGGGTGAAGTATGAAATAACCAGCCACCTAAGTACTTATGATGACAGATTGGTCAACATATTGGAAGGAAAACAAGGGATTTCTCTAAAGACAGTAACAGCTGATGATCCAGACCGAATAACTGACACACATAAAGTGTGGATGAGACTCATCGTGTGAATTTCTCTATAGTCACCTAAGGAAAATGCAGAAGATTGAAAAAGCTTGGCAACAATTAGTTATGACTGCATTCTACTTACTGTGGAAGATATATGTAAACAAATCCTGCCATCATTCAATAAGCTATCATTCAATAATTTATGTTCATCGTCTGTGCTCAAAGAAGAAGAATGTTGGAAGTATGAAATAACAAGCCACCTGAGTGGAAGGAACACAAGAAAGACAGGTAAAGCCGATGATCCAGACTGAATAACTGGCACACAAAGTATGGACGAGACTCAATCCTGTGAATTTCACCATAGTCAGCTATAAGGGAGATGCAGCGAACTTAAGAAGCTTGGCATCATCAAGATCTATGAAAACAAATCCTGCTATCTTTCAATAATTTATTTTCATTGTGCTCAAAGAAAAAGAATGTGGAAAAATGAAATAACAAGCAACTTGAGTATTTTTGATGACAGATTGGTAAACCCATTATGAGATCAATTGTTAACATAGGCATTGCCCATATACCAAAGGACTGGAATAACTTTTAAAAGAGGCTTCACTTGTGATGTGAAAAATTTGGAAGACTTGTTGCCCTATCAACGAAAGAGAACCTGCATTTAAGTGAAATGAGTAATCAGAGACATATGTTACAGGAAGAGTATATTCCAACACATATATTGCCAAATACATAAAGCCAAAATATGATTATTAGAAAGTCAATGGAAGCAGTGGATTCTGTCTACTGATGAAAAGCCTGTTTCCATGCAGATGAGCAGTGCCAATCAAAGTTGCAACTAGCAAAAGAAAATGAAAAGAATGATTGCCAAGTCCTTTGAATTGGAAGTAATCTAGACATTGGCCAAAGATTGATTCAAATTAGTTTCATACAGTGCATATGACAATGTCCATAAGCACTCAACATGAAACTTATGGTCTATATTCTCTATACAGTGTGTAATCTCAGTATATATTATCTTCAGGGGTTCTGAAGAATGATAGTGAAAATGATTTAACAGAAGACAGCCTTTGAGCCCATAATGTCTTCCGTGCAACTCTTTTGAGGATCACATCAAAAGAGCTGCTGAATACTAAATGCAGTGTAGAATCATTGCTGTAAATATGTTGCAAACAATTGGCCAGAGTGGTGGAGAACCAGGTATTCTAAAGGAAGAGTGAGCTGGATTTGTTAAAAGCAAATATTTGTAAGGATATATTCATCTTTGCTTCACATTTAACTGTGGCATTCAAATGGAATGAATGGTGGCATTTAATGCTCCACTGCTGTATGATTGCACTAGTTCCATAGCTTTGTAGATGAATTGAGGAACTCCAAGCATATTGAATAGAAGTACCTGCAAGTAACTGCAATTAATTGTATTCAGTGCGAAAGACTGATATAAAGATCTACCAGGTTTCCCACAACCAAGTGTGCATTTGGTGTACCACAGACAGATTTCAACAGCCATTCTTTTATATCTGAGATTACTGGTGGGAGAACTATGGTTCTATCATAAAATCCAGAATAGTCAAAATTGTGAAACATCCAAGCAATACTACAAATCCCAGAAGAAGAAACAAGTAAAACTTTTTGTACAGTAAAAAGTCCTACAGCATTGGAACAGCTTTCATAATGGAACATAAGACATTTACAAACACAAGCACAATCACTGATGAACTGCTGTTACAGCAGAAGAGAACCACTGTTGCAGTGGTTGCAGTAACTGCTGTTGCAGTGGCTTGGTTACTGCAGATCAAATGTCAGTCCCAATTTATGTGGGATATGCAAATTGCACTTTGGCTAATACCTCAATACCCATCTGACATTAAGAAGTTCAATCAATAGTTTTGAATAAACACATCTCTGTAGCTGGATTACAGTATGGAGGTCTATGGAGGTCCCTTGGAGATACCAGCTGACATTGATGTTCTTGTTTTTGTCCAAGCTTGAATTGCAATACAAATGACTAGTCACTGGATTGTAGCCCTGTTACTTCTGCTACTGAGGAAGACTAATGCCAGTGCCAATTACTGATATATTGAATCCAGCATCTCCTTGGGAAGTCATGATGTCAAGACGACTGAGATTGGAGTGTCTTTTATATACATTTAATATTTTACCTTCATCTACTCAATAAGACCAATTTGCACAGCTAAGTTTACAGCAACTATAACACAAAGCAAGAGTATCAAAGTGATCTACTCATCCATTGCAGTGCCACAGGTTTCCAGGCAAAATGCCTCTTTTAACCAATAAATACTTGGGCTGACTATAAACATAGCAGGAAATAGGGCAGTGGAAAATAGTTAAGGCATGTTTGCTTGAAGCTCCCTTGGGAAATTATTGTTGAAACCATGCTGTTTTATTATAACTGCAAACCCTCTGGTTTCATACACCTTAGTTTTATGCAAACTGATATATTCTTGACATGGTTGTGTTAGAGCTGTCTTTTTGACAAGGGTCATGGTCATAGCTAGACTTTCTGGTCATGAAAGGAGCAAAGCAACAATAGGGCATGTAAAGAGAACAGCTTGTTCCACTTGCACACTTGTTATGCACTTTTGAAGCAGGAAAAGGGGTACAACCTTGACACTAAGATGCTTTAGGAGAAGGTCTAAGGATTTTACTTCCTTTAGTTGTACATGGGTAATTTTCAAATATAACAAGCATTAATGTTATTAACATTATCTAATAAACATTGATATACACCCATTTTAAATCTCATCATCACTTCTTTGTTTTCAAGGTAAAGGATATATGTGAGAATGGGCTCGCTACTGGATCCAGCAAAACAGTAACCCTAGGGGACCCAAGTATGGGTAAGAACCACTTTTTTTCTGACCATAAAGAGTACTATGTAGTCACTTTTATGTATGATTCTGATCATACATGTATTTCCTTTCTCAGGGGTATATGCTTGTCGGTATGCTGATGTAGTCCAGAAAAGACCCTTCCAAGCGGGTGATGAGGGTTATCTACTTGTATTCAAAGTTTGTAAGGTAAAAAGGGGCATATAACATGTGCTGCATTTGAAAGGTTTTTTTTCTAATGTATCATTTATTCTAGGGCAAAGTTAAGCCAGTCTTCGAGACTCCTTGTGGTAGCGAGACCCTTCTTGAGCCAACACCAAATTATGATTGCCATGTCTCCAAGACCATGCACAATCTGCCACCCCAACCACCATTCTCTTCTCTTTACTACTCTACACAAGTATGTGCAACCGGTTTTTGTTGTGCCCTTTATATCTAACGTTGTATACTGTGCATTAAAAAATCAGAAGCTTAAAGCCTTGTTTGAGCAAGCAGTGATGTGCTGCTCGCACATGCTGTGTATGCATGCTGCTGTCACCTTTAAACAGCTGTAGAAAGGCACTGAATTAGGTTGTTTGTACATACCTTTGACATTTGTACAACATTTTACCAGCATAGATGCCGCAACAATTTAAAGCAATGTCCATTGTTTGCATGAGTCTTATAAACCAACACATCAACACTTCATAGTACATTGCATGTTTTCCTGTTGTATAAGAAAATTTTACATAATACATGTAATACAATCTGAGCATAACACAACCGTTATGATCCTTTGGGGACTATTATATTAATGATTCCTTAAAAGCCTCCTATTAGCAAGAAACTTCCCTATCAAAGAGCTTGTTCAAAGGAGCATGTTATTAACCAAATCCTAAGCCATTATTTACAACCTTTTTAGCTGAGGGCAACCTTAGGGAGAAAGTAACCCTTGGTATTAGCCTTTATGTTTTCTTCTAGTATTATTTCTACGAGTTTGATGAGGAAGGGGCTGATTTTCATGTGAAACGGCCAAGGCATGTCTTGCCTTATGCTGTTCTGACACTCTCAGTACCTGTGATTGAAGAACCCAAGCTTATTCCTCAACAAAAGACCAAGAAAGCTTTGAAAGGTCCACCACATCAAAGACATAATGCAAGAAAGTCAGCCTACTCCAGCATAAAGACCATGAGCCGTAAGTTTTATTAGGCTATGCCTAACCCAGCAGACTAATGTTTATCAACTTTGGCAAGGTAGAACACTGTCTGACTCAATGTGACTATTCTCTTGTTAAAGTTTTTAAGTCTTTTTACTGTTATCAGAGCTACTGCTTTACCGAGCAAACGGGTTCTTTGTTCACCAGTAACAGACAGGTAGAGCATTTCCCAGCTGTTTGCTGTTCCCTATAATTATTTGGCAGAGCAAGGCTCCACTAGATCTTCTGTCCTAAACCTTTGTCCCATACTACGTTAAAACTGCATGAGGGGTTTCATTCAACTGTTTCGGGGGTATATGAGTCCGTTTAGATTCCATTTTTATATTCAGTTTTTATTTCAGATCCTGCCCCTACTGAGGATGTTGTTGGAGATCCACAGGTGGTGTGGACTGGGAGGTTAGCAAACAAGGAGAATAATGTGGCCAACATATCTCTGGTTAGCTACTCAAGAAAAAGACAGAAACTGCCATTCGACATGTATGTAATTTTTGCTCTTATTTCTTTGTATGGTTTAATTATAAATGATCATAGAGCGTTCCTGTCTTTTTTTTTTCAGTGGAGAAGAGATCAACATAATTGATAAGATTGCATTTGAGCTGTTGAGACCATTGTTACCCTGCCCGCTTTTCAAGTCTGGTATGCCAACCGTCACAAGAGTTTGTAAAGGTACCTTGAAAGACCTCCACCATTGTTTATTTGAAAGTCACTTCACAATCCAAAGTAGAGTTCTCCTTAAACTGTTTCCTGTGTTCTACAGAGCTTCTTCCTGGTGGCCAATACACCTATTTTGAAGTACGCTGTTCTGATGGCAAAGAAAACAAACTTGTGAAGCTGGTGTCATTCTTAGAAGCTCATGAATGGGTAAAGGATCAGTCCTATCCGATTTCCTGGACTTGCTGCAAAATGCTAAATCTTGTAGAAAATGGTAGTCGAATCAATGGTGTCTTTGCAGATTGATTTTTGTATTGTTTGGTTCTTCCAGGCCAGTGTTTTGCAGTACGAGGGTGGTGCGTACTATATCTATCTTCTACCGACGTCACAATTGACTCATGATTTAGGTAAGCCATATCATTGTCATTACTTTTATAAGCAACAGCGGACACCTTTTATTATATCGCTTTCTTTTTGTTGACAGCTATCACGGATTATCATAGCCCCAAAAGACTGCATGTTCTTATGTTTGTCAAGAGGGAAAGGATGCTTCCTCCTTACCAAGGTAACGAATTCTCAAACAGCAAAGCGCATAAACTGCTGAAAATCACTCCTGCAACTGTTCTTTCACCTTGCCTTGAAAAATTATTCTTTTATTTCTAGATGTCAGCTTTGAAGAGGTCATCAGTGAAATAGAGTTAGGGAGAAAAATGGTGGTAGAACTTCGCACCAAAAAGGACATTGAGCTCTCTATCTGCAGGAAACTTCAGCAAAAAGAGAAAAGCGTTCGGGTGGAAGAAGCAAAGAGTGCCAAAGATGTACTGCCACTTTTGTCTCAACTCAAGGGTGACATTTGCAGGGAGCCCATGAATGTTGAAACTCCATTAGACGGCAAAACGTCGAAAAGCTTAAATGGGGCTTATCTACCACGTGTTTTGGTAGATAACACAGAAATGAATGCAGTGGCAGTCGAGAACTCTAAAACTGATACAACTACTAGACTTGACTTCAAGCCAATTCTGAGTATTGTAGAAAAGTTAAAAAATATTCTTGCCGATTCCCCAGGAAATGACTCAGAACCCATAAAAAATGTTGTGGTGTCATCTACAGCAAGTGATATCGTAAAAGACCCAGGGTACCATACAGCCTTGCGGCAGATAAAAGATTCTTCAGAACGTTTGCTAGTTCTTTCCACAAAGCAAGAGGATCGCGCAAAAGCAACTAAGCTATTAAAAAACCTTGATAGCCTCGAGGAACTTGTAGCTGCGGAGAAAGGAGTGGTATCTTCTTGTCTTGAAAGTGACAAAGAACCTGTGACATCTCCCGTTACACTCCCAGACTCCGTGCCTGGTCTACCAGCTGTGCCCTCAATAATGCATCAAGCAAGGGACTCCCCGCCATTACTTACATTTTTTTCCAGGAATGACATTATTCCCGGCCTTGATCTTAATACCCAGTCAACAGAAGATGAAAAAAGTGATATTCCATTCCCGGTAACCCCTGCCACTACAACCAAGAAAGACAAGCCAAAAAAGAATAATGCAATAGATAAAGTAAGCACTGTACGAAAAGACGTACAAGAGAGTTTCAAAGAAGACGCTATACCTGATATTCCATCAACAACATACGAACGACAATTAAGTGAAAATGCCCAAGAGGTGAACAAAGGTAAAACAGCAAACGAAACAGATACAGGGGAAAAGATCAAAGGGTGGGTCTTACAGGGGGAGATGAGTGATAAACCGGAAGTCCATGAAAAGCCGAGTAATTTGGCGGATCTAGGCACATCTTCCAAGAAAACACTTGCGGAAAAGCGTGGTACCCAGGCAATCCAAGCCGTCTATGAAATACTAGGACTAACTGCCTTGAAGGCAAGCCCTTCAAGAACACCCGATGAGGATAAAACTCCTGTTTCTTTAAATCTTGAGACTGAGCATTATAGAGGACAACAAATTTGCTCCACAACAATAACACAAGATAATCATGTACCAGAAACTACATTAGCAGAAAAACGAGGAGCTGAGGCCATCCAAAACGTGTATAATATCCTTGGCCTCAATCCTGAGGGAATGTCCAGTTGCGATGAAAGCAGTAACAAAGAAAATGAGGAAATACAAAAAGATGCCTTCAAGGAATCAGATAAGGTTTCCACCTCAGATTCTAAGAGGAGTTCTGTAAAGGATAAGAGTCAATCTCCTAGCAAAGCGGAGTCCTCAGAAAGAACACCGAGGAAAACGACAGAGAAAAGTCCATCAGGGAAGGGAGTTAGGGGCAAGGATGAACGTAAAGACAGCCCAAAAGAGGCGAGAAAAAAGACTTCTCCTGAAAAGCGTTCTCAAGGGGCAAGGAGTTCCAAGGGAGATGAGAAGCGTGTAAATAAGAAAATATCCCCAAAGGATCGCTACAGGGACCACTACAGACCAGCATCCACAACACCTGAGAAGCAAATTAATGATAGATCAAAAAGGAACGGACCTAGGAGTGATCCTTCTAAACACCGTGAGTGGGATGCGCGTGCACACTCAAGGGAACGAAGCAGTGAGAGAGAACACCACAATGGAAAATCAAGACGAGACCTATTTAGAGAAAAAGGGCGCAACAGATTACAGCTAAACCGAGGACAAAGTAGAGACCTTGAGCCATTTGGGCGGTCTGAGAGTCCATCGTATGTACCAAGACGTCACGATTACTATAATACTTCTAGGGGGAGTTCTAGAGATTCTTCTAGAGATAGATCACCTCATCACTACCAGTCACCAGCAACCAGCGATAGATCACCCAATTACTACCAATCTCCTACAAAGCCAGGCAATCACCAGCTGTCTAGGGGCTCCTCACTGGAAAGAGATGCGGTAACGTACAATAGGCTGAGTGCTGCGCCTTATAGAATTAGAAGTAGAAGCCCAGAATCACGCCCTTCCGATCGTCATCCAAGACATGGGTATAATGAGCCAAGAAGTCCTCAAATGGAAAGGCCCTCCATGTCATCTCAGTGGCCAGTGGGTGATGCATACCGGACAGAAGGTCCAACACATGGTGATGCATACCGGACAGAAGGTCCAACACATGGTGATGCATACCGGACAGAAGGTACAACACGTGGTGCATACCGGACGGAAGGTCCAACACATGGTGTATACCGGACGGAAGGTCCAACACATGGTTATAGCACACAGCAGCGGACAAGTGATATCAGCCACGACACGTATGCTTCAAATGGCCGAGTAGAATTTCTTGATTATGAGAGAGCAAGTATGGAAATCAATGGTCATAGCTACAGATATACTGTTTCAAACCACCCTGGTAACTTTGCCACTCCGCAGGATTTATCCTCCGACTCTTATAAAGATCCTATGTTATATAATACTGGTACACACCCAATGTATACGTACGGCACCAATGAGGGACAAAGCTACTGTGATCCAGTTGAGCAGGAGTGTTTGCGGAGGCACAATGATTCAAAGGAAGAAACGGAATCAGTTGTATCACAAACAAGTAACTCGCTTTCAGGTAACAGAGACAGCTATCGGCTCTGTGACATGGATATTAGCGATAATGAAAGCGTGACAAATGACCCAGGGCATCACATAATAGCCCTACCGACAGAACAAAGGACGTACGGTGGCGAGTGCAAAAGGAACAACACTTCACCCATTGATTTCTACGGTCCTGATCCGAAACGACCATGCTTATCTGATGGTTCGGCAGATCCAACCAGCTCTTATGAGGGTAATTGAAAAGAAAAATGAACGGCAAATGGCGATTGGCAAATGGCAGTCCTACGACCATTAGGAAATATAGATCTCAATATGTTTCTACCAAATGGAAAACAATATGTAAAAATCGTGAGAAGGTCAACAATGCATCGTAGAACTACCATTTGCCATTCTCTATTTGCACTGACAACGCATCGTAGAACTACCATTTGCCATTCTCTATTTGCACTGACAACGCATCGTAGAACTATCATTTGCCATTCTCTATTTGCACTGACAACGCATCGTAGAACTACCATTTGCCATTCTCTATTTGCACTGACAACGCATCGTAGAACTACCATTTGCCATTCTCTATTTGCACTGACAACGCATCGTAGAACTACCATTTGCCATTCTCTATTTGCACTGACAACGCATCGTAGAACTACCATTTGCCATTCTCTATTTGCACTGACAACGCATCGTAGAACTACCATTTGCTATTCTCTATTTGCACTGACAACGCATCGTAGAACTACCATTTGCCATTCTCTATTTGCACTGACAACGCATCGTAGAACTACCATTTGCCATTCTCTATTTGCACTGACAACGCATCGTAGAACTACCATTTGCCATTCTCTATTTGCACTGACAACGCATCGTAGAACTACCATTTGCCATTCTCTATTTGCACTGACAACGCATCGTTGAACTACCATTTGCCATTCTCTTTTTGCACTGACAACGTTGTTTGTGCATGATTGTAGGGAAAAATGTTTTCCAACTTATAGATCTTTATAGTTTGTGGTCTGTCCTCAGAGGCTGATAACGATGGCTTCACAGTGTACCAAAACTTTGTTTCTTCTTTCCTTAAATCTTCTTCTTTGTCTGTTTTATTTGATTCGTTATAAGCAAAACTATGACAAAGATTCACGGTCTATTACCGACGAGGATGTTTTCCTATTTGTGTTCGCTGCAAAGCAGAATCGTTCTAGGCCGATTTTGGTATGAACTGTAGTTATTTTAATAGAAAGGAATTTATAATTAAGAAATTAGCGTGAAAACCTTGTTTTGGTCACATTCCCCTATTTGTTGCTATTACCCTCGCTAACACTCCTTAATTCTTGATTCAGACGCGTGCCCGCAGTATGAACCATACGGCCCAGTCAGCCCCACGGTGTCCAATGAGCCAGATGTGAACTCCAGGTGTTCCTCACCTATCGAGCGCACTGTCAGCAGTCAAAATACCACTGAAGGGGGACTGGCTGTCACCATCTCCCATGGTAAAGTATAATCTAGGAGCCACAGAGAGAGAGGGTCCCTCATCGCCCAAATTTACTTCCGGTTAATTGCACAATCTGGCGGCCGAAAAAAACTTCAACTGACAAAAGACAAGAATCTGTTAGAAACCGCACTATTTAACAGGCCATTCGCTCTAAACTATAAGTCCGATCCACATCGCTTTTACAATTTTGAAATATTTTTCTTCAAGGAGCCCGGGTGCTCGGAGATTGTTACGCAATCGAACAGATGTAAACTGGTGCGATTAGCCTGATGGTAGCACGCGGGAAAGTATCAAAACAATCAAGCTCGATCACTTTATCTAATTTCTTTTAAATTCTTCTTTACTGAGTCCATTCTGAATACGAACATTTATGAAAGATAGAACGAGTTTGTGAGAGTTCAGACACACTTAATGCTAACTTTATGCTGTGTATAATTGATGCCAAAGGAGCAATCCTGGAGAAAACTGATAATCAAATTTTTTTAGTAGTGTCCTGTTTTGATGTTTTCACTTCGTGTTTCAGGCCCGTACCCAGGGGGGGGGGGGGGGGGGGGGTTGAAGGGGGTGCGAACGCACCAAAGCAAAGGTCCACTTTCGGTTCTCAATAGACGTGCTATTATTTGTAGACAAAACTATTAAGCATCAGCTAGATCACTCTAGTATGTAGCCAAATCCGATCCTGCAAAGACATAGACAGATTTTTATCAGAGAAATCCTCTCCCACACCCCGGAAATATTAGGTCCACTTTTTCGGATCTCGCACCCCCCAAGAAAAATCCTGGGTACGGGCCTGTGTTTCGTACCACAAGGTGTTGGGTGGCACCAAGAGACCATGATGTAAGAGAACGAATCCGCCGTATTAGGGTATGTTCCAATGATGACGTCCGTGAAAGCTATTTTTAGAACAAGCAGTTATTTTTAGATACGCCTCTGATTGCTTTAGCGCACACGTTTCCTAGCAACATGAGTCTTACGCGCGATCACATCTTGAGCAATGTGAACCGGCAAAGCTGTTTTGGAAATCTTTTTGACCGAAAATACCTTCCTTTTTTACGAATGCGGTGAAAATAATCTTCCATAGAGTACGCTGGTTCCAATCAACCGTTTCTGGGACATTGAAATGCATAAAATGCGTGATTTTTGGCTCTGGGATCAACTTTTCACTGCTGATTCGCAAATTATAACATAACAATCAATCATAAATCTGTGTTTACAAAACACAATTCTCTTCCAATTCCCTTTTAATGAAAAAGATACATCCAGGACTTAATACCATTATATTCACACCGATATTGTGGTTATAAAGACAGGTATTTCACAAATAAAAGATTTCAAGTGACAAGGGTTTCAAAGGTGACATGATTTCTGAACATTTTCGTGAAGAATTGAAGATAATTCCTCTAAAAATATTGTAAATCAAAGAAAAATAAAGGCCTTCTTGTATTAAAATACATAACATAGACTCTGAGAATGCCTAGGTATTCTATCTCACCGAATTGCAGAGAAAAAGAACTTCTTTGTCTTTTAGATCCACATGACGATTTACAACAGTGGTGTACTCCCGACCCACAAACTATTGTAAGTAGTGTCTTTCTCAAAAATTATATACCCTGCTGGAATCAAAGAGCATCGGTTACTTTTTATAACTGTCTCTTTACCGTTAGAACACAATTTGCTAAATTACAAAACACCTCCTTGATGTGTTCTGACACTCCTAAATTTCAGGTCTTCCTAACATTGTTACTTCTTTTCCTCAATAACATAGCATTTGTACCAAAACGCTGAGTTCTACGAAGACCCAGGAATAGAATCAGACTGGGACCGCATCGAGGAGGACAGGACCTCTCAGCAAATAATGTACTGCCCTGGGTCTCCTGGCACGCCCGAGACAGCCCTGCCTTCCGAAGACTTCACTCATCCAAGCATTAACTATTGGTCGTATCCATTTGAGAGCTCGGCTCCACAACAAAGCATAAGGCTTCTCAAAGGAACTGATGTGGAGTTCTCAAGACCTTTACCTGCAAGAGAAGGCAAGTTTCAACAAAAAAATCCACCCATTAACTGGGCTTTTGCCAAGTGCGCGCCAGTATTAAATTTTACTTTTGGCGAAAAAATAGAGATAATACGTTTTTGAAATATTGCCATTAAAAGTATGGTTTCGCAATAGGGATAAGGGTCTCGCCATTTTAATCGTGGATTGTGTTTCTTTAAACTTCAAACAAGGGTCTTTTCTGATTTTATTTGTGGACCGTTTGCGCCTCCCTAGGTTGGGCTTTTTATTTTATTTTATTTGTTTTTCACTTTCTTTTAAGATATTCACGATGTTCCAAGATCAACTTCCCTAGGTTAGGCTTTTTATTTTATTTGTTTTTCACTTTCTTTTAAGATATTCACGATGTTCCAAGATCAACTTCTAGATCACAACGGAAGGATTTGGGTGGAAAAAGCGACAGGTAGAGTAATTCAACTACTTTTCTATTATACACAGCATATTTATTTGCTATAAACCGTATTTTCTTGAATGGCATCCACTGGAAAAAAACATAACTCTGTTCTCGATTGTTCACAGTAGCTCCGGCGTATTACTTCCCGCTTTCCAAGTATCTTATATTTTTACATCGACCCTTTCCTGTCTTCGGTCTGATTACGTATATGGGGCTACTCATTTTCTTTTGATTGCTTTAAAAGATGCTTATGTTAACGTGTCTCTTGTATATACGCCTCCCTCGAGAAGAAAGGCGAAACAGGAAAACGTTTTTGTGCTGCGTGCCTATTTGAGTAGATACAGTTCCTTGGGGTTTTAGTGGAAGTAGAGAGCGAGCGAAGGACGCGCTGTCACCATTCTTCACGTGGCCATACTCTTCACTCAGTTCCTATTTCCTTTGAAAGCCCACTGAAACGTTTGCTACGCAGGCTAAAACACGTGAAATTCCATATTTGAATATAATTGTGTTTTATGTAAACTTCGTTTGATTCTCGTTATTTTACATTTACAGGCCAAGAAGTGCCGAAAACAGAAACAAACGGGACAAGCGAAAAATATCTCCAGCACGATCCGGTCAGTCCGGTAAAACGTCTAACAAACAATCCCCGAGGCAAACAAGCCGTAGGAAGAGACCGAATACCGAAGAGGTAGATCTCTCCCATAAGCTGACTAACCGAAAAAGGCAGCGGAAAGTAACGGTATGTGGACCTTCAGGCGTTCAAACTACTCACGCAAAGTCCTCAGAAAGCGAGAAAAGGCATGGTCTCCCCAGGCTTGAGCGGAAAGATAACGCTGGGTCTTATCCTCGACAGGGCTCTGAGGTTAGCTCGATAGACACCGGGGATGGAGAGTTCTCTGTCGGGAAAGAAAGGGCGCTTGATTTGAAAAACTCGCTCGATATATCCTCTGAGACTGAAGATCTTCGAGATGCGTTAACAAGAGCAAGGGAAGGAAAGGCGAGGGCTGATACTTATGAGAGAAGATCGTCATGCAAAGAAATGGGGAGAAGAGGAAAAACTAGATTTTTCGATATCAGTGACAGAGAGAATTCAGCTCGGAAAAATGATGACTGCAATTCCTTGCAGAGATCTTTAGGAGAGAGCCTCAGCAAGAAGAGTATTAGTGATGTCATAACTGCGACTGGGAGGAACAGTGGGGAACAGACGGCGACAGCAAACCTGGAATCAACAAACATTTATCACAATTTGGCGACCGCGTCAATATCTTCTACCGTGAACGTTCTTGACCAAGTTATGTTAAATGGAATACAGAACTTACAGAATTTACAAACAGAGAATGATATATCTGATAAATTGAACGTAGGGCTTACCACTGGAATGCCAAATGTAGATTTAACTAGTCCTGAAGGAAATTCTGCGGGACCTGCTCATACGGATTTAAACTCAAACATTTTAGGGCAAGCGCAGAGCATTATAGCGAATCAACAGACAGGGAAGGCCCGAGACCCTAGGATCAAGGGAAGTATTGTGACAGTAGAAGAACTCCCGCCACTTCCACCTCTTCCTCCACCTGATGCTCAACCGCCTTCACTGCCTCCGCAGCCACCCCAACCCCCGCAGCCCCAGCATGCACCGCAGTCACAAGACATATTGGCCCTGTTTGCTGAAGCAATTAAGTTCGGTGTTGAGCAAGGAATGGCTGCTAAGGAAGCTGAGGCGCAGGCCAAAATGAACAAGAAAAAGCGCAAAGGTAAGATCGAGTCACTCTTGACTGATTATAGCGTAACGTATGTTCGTGTGAGCTCGTCGAAGAAACGCCCTACAAATTAGCCTTCCATCTAGAGTATAAAATATAAAATCAGCACCCTATCCCCTCCAGCATGCCCCTCCCTTTATCCTAAACAATCAGGAATCTACTACGGATCTAATACAGACGTTCGACGCGTTTACTAAACAGTCTCCTCTACTAACTATTATCAAATCTGATGTTTTCCGACATTTCCAATATTGAATTGATGATTGTCATAGGTAGCTATCTGTAATATAATCAAAACTGTTGTTGTCTCCTGCACTAGCTCCCATAAAGATATTGGAATGTTATTTGAAATAAGCGGCTAGTTTGTGTTTATTCACTTCTCAGATGACCAAGCGCTCAGTCGTTCCCAGAATCGAAAAGACTTTTGCTTCTTCTACGTGTACAACCCTGAGGTAGAAGCAGACCAAGAGTGCGAGAAAGTCAAGGTATAGTTATATGTCATGGATGTAGATGGTGGCGGGGTGGCGAAGTTGGTCATTGATTTTGAGAGGCAGAGTGGCCGGATTTCAAGTGATGTTTTTTTAGGGGGCTGCAGGGTTGGAGAAAGAAGCCGATATCACCCAACGTTTAATTGTAAACGTTAACCTTATCGCAAACCACAAACAAAAAGTTGTAAATCACACGTATGACACAAATGTTGGTGCACAATATTACTTGTTTTTTTGTCTTGTTTCGTCTGCAGGAACATATGGTGAAGAATGGTAAAACTTATCTTGACATCACCAACCCTGCCAACGTACCTATGCTCGACACTTGTGAGCTACGGGTACTGGCAAGACGCAGATACATCAACTCCATTCACAGGTAAAGGTACAGGACACCTTCTAAAGGTACCCTTGGTAAAGAAAATCGAGTCACGCCCTGTGGCGGATCCAAGGATGGTTACCTTGGCTAGACCACCCGTTTTAAAGGAAACTGATGATGTTCGTATCTATCGTTCGTATCTAAGGGTAGACATTGGAAGAGTAAATAGAACCATTATCCGGAAAATCCTGAATCCGCCACTGTCATGTTACAACTTTTGATAAAGCGACTGTGTTCTCATTTTGGAACTCTGTGGTGAGACTTTGTACACCATACAAACTGTTGTAACAAGGTTTGGATGTCCTCGTCAGGTTTTTTCCCTTACCTTACTCACCTCCTTGTGCTACTATTTTTATTTTATTTTTTAGAATTGCCCATCTATACAAGCTTAAGCAAAACCCCTCGGTCAAGTTTGCACTATTCACTAGTTCTCATGGTAAGACGTTCGACCATTAAGGGGCTCGTGATTGTTATACTCGGATAAAAAAGCTGTTTAGTATGTCTGGTGCATAATATTTGTTGGATACATGGTATGCAAAAAAGTACCTTCCAGTAGCTAATCCGTCTGAATTTTACAGCGCGAACAAGAAAACCGTGAACACCGGAAATATGTATGGAATATTTGTTCCGACCAATCACTCGCGAGATATTAAAACAGTCAACTAGAAACAAGTCTCAGTGTCTGAAGACAATAAACATTCTAAACATATTTTAGGTGTTCACGGTTTTACTGGTTGCGTTGTAAAGAGATCCTCCCTATCTTTCGTTGCAAATAGACGACGATTGGCTAGCAATCTTTTTTTCTTTCACAAAAAAACAGGTGTTTTTCCAAAGAGGACCAAAATGGGCTATCAAGGCAGCTACCGAAATATATCAGCAGCTATCAGATTGAATAGACTCTTACCGAAAGGCGACTTGCAATAAAAAACACATTTTTGAGTGGCGTATTCATGCCAAAATAAGCACAGAAGTGCCTGATTATTTGCTTTTTTGTTAATTTGCCGCCAAATACCGAAGCGCGCGGATTTGACACTCGTAACGTCAAGTGATTTCTTAGAATAAGTTGCCTATTGATAGTAGTCAGGCATACTATTCAGTTGTTTAATTGTATTGTGCCCCTGATTCACAGATGTAGCGTCCCATTCACGCCATTACTCGACCATCTTCCCGGGTGTAGGAGGGGTACTGCTACCTGACGACGGCATCTTACGTACATGCGATCCAGGTAATGTCAATTTCATCTAATGCGCTCAGCAATTGCGTAGAGGGGAACCAAGGAAAAACATAACATTGATTGTAGGGAGTTCCGTGCATCTCTAAAAACCCTGTAGCGGTCATGAAACCTTCAAGACCATACTATGGTGCTCGTGATAGTGTAAGGGCCATTATGACAGCAGCATCGTTCGGACATCGTGCATTTCATTATTTTGCCAGGGATTTCTCTATGAGAGCCTGTTATTATCTATATCAAAAACCCATGGAGGTTAGTTTTTTTTTCATATATTACATCGTCTGTTTCAGCGGAACTGGAGGCGCTGTTGATGCTTATCGAGGAACAGAACGAGCATCACCAGAAGGTACTCTGGGTGATGAACATTAGGAGTCTTGCCTACAAGAAGCTTGCCAGTACCAGGTAATGCAAGTACCACTTAATGCAAGTACCAGGTAATGCTAGTACCAGATAATGCTAGTACCAGGTAATGCCAGCACCATTTAATGCAAGTACCAGGTAATGCCAGCACCATTTAATGCAAGTACCAGGTAATGCCAGTACCAGGTAATGCTAGTACCAGATAATGCTAGTACCAGGTAATGCCAGTACCAGGTAATGCCAGCACCATTTAATGCAAGTACCAGGTAATGCCAGCACCATTTAATGCAAGTACCAGGTAATGCCAGTACCAGGTAATGCTAGTACCAGATAATGCTAGTACCAGGTAATGCCAGTA
Source organism: Nematostella vectensis (assembly GCF_932526225.1). Taxonomy (NCBI): domain Eukaryota; kingdom Metazoa; phylum Cnidaria; class Anthozoa; order Actiniaria; family Edwardsiidae; genus Nematostella; species Nematostella vectensis. Next base: position 14,505,355 of record NC_064043.1, on the reverse strand, counting down.
CCAGGTAATGCTAGTACCAGGTAATGCCAGTACCAGGTAATGCCAGCACCAGGTAATGCCAGCACCAGGTAATGCCAGCGCCAGGTAATGCCAGTACCAGGTAATGCCAGTACCAGCACCAGGTAATGCCAGCACCAGGTAATGCCAGTACCAGATAATGCTAGTACCAGGTAATGCCAGTACAAGGTAATGCCAGTACCAGGTAATGCTAATACCAGGTAATGCCAGTACCAGGTAATGCCAGTACCAGGTAAGCTCAAACATACATTTCCTTTCAGACCCCTGACATGGAGGGATTCGTTTGTTCTCGATTTGCTTCGCAAGTACCGAGAGCGTCGCTATGTTAACATCTTGAACAGGGTAAGCAGAACAGAGATTATGCTGTTTGTATCATCTGAGAAGAAACCCCTACAGAACTCTTCTAGGTATCCGAGTTCTAGTTATCTGTGTTCTATTGCTTCTAACGGTGTTTATTTTACTTGTCTTATAATCTGGGCGGTGATACAGGACGAGATTTGGCGGTGGAAAGTTTTCAGGCAACCTGTTAATTGACCTTGAATCATTAATGTATTAGAATTACGTTTCCGAGAATGTGACGTCGATACAGCGGTACCTGGAAACCACTCTGAAGCAGCAAAGCGAGCTGATGTCCTCCTACAGGCACTTCATCTTCCTCTCAGGTGAGCACAGCCGTCATGATATTTGATAAGTCTTCTCACTTATAAAGGTTCTGGAGTTTGTGAACACAGCCGTCGTGATATTAATCTTACGAGTCACAAATAAGGAACCTTATATCTGCTTTTTGTTTTCAGAAAAGAGACCGGAAAGGCAGTGGTTTCTATCAAGAGGGGTAAGTTAGGCTTGCAATGGTCTTAATAGGCCATTCCGGCTATAAGCGTGCGCGTGCACTCACCATGGAAACCTACCTCAACTACCGTCATGCAGCGCGCGCTTCGTTTGGTGCAAGCTTAAAAATGCGCGCGCTGCATTTTGGTCGTTGAGGTAGGTTTCTATGGTAATGCGCGTGCAAACTTATAGCAGGAATGGCCTATTAATCGATCATTTACCCTCGTTTTACCCTCGAAAAGTGTCCAAGTCCTTATGATTCAGAATAAAACGACGTAGAAAGCGAATAACGTGAAATAAAGGACTAAGCGTATGTTCTGAAGGCAATAGCTTTGATGAAGAGAATCATAAAGTGGCAGTCCAAAGAATTTCTACTTTTGAAAGAATTGACTACATTTGTTGAGGCAAATAATCAAGGTTTGACTTTCGCTATTTTTCTGCAGATAGGCTTCATGTGTGTCAGGGAGTACCTTCATACTTACGCCCGGTAAGTGTTTACCAAAAACGTATTTCGATATATCAGTCACTTAGGTAAATGCCCTTGTTTCTAACGAAAGTACATCTTAATTTTTAAAATCTGTTCTTTCTGCGCTGTGACTCAGCAGTTATTCTAATTCTTGTATCGATCACTAAAGTTGATAAATTTGTCACCTTCGCAATTGCAACTATATTTTCAAATATCGTTTACTTTTCCCTCAGCACCGAGGCCAAGACCCAGCAGCTACTCTCCCGCTGTACGTACAAGCCCCATGAGTGCATGACAGACGAGGCAATGAGACGTTACCAACAGACCATGTCACGCGAGGGGATCAGTACGCCTACTGGTAATGCCTACTGCTGCGTCACCTAGTCATAACACCACGAAGCCTTGTGTGACCTCGTACTCACATCACCCATGAAACACCTTCCACGAAGCCTTGTAACCTCGTACTCATATCACCCATGAAACACATCCCACGAAGCCTTGTGTGACCTCGTACTCATATCACCCATGAAACACCTTCCACGAAGCCTTTTGTGACCTTGTACTCATATCACCCACGAAACACATCCCACGAAGCCTTGTGTGACCTCGTGATCATATCACCCATGAAACACCTTCCACCAAGCCTTGTACTCATATCACCCATGAAACACATCCCATGAAATGTTGTGACCTCGTGATCATATCACCCATGAAACACCTTCCACGAAACGTTGTGACCTCGTGATCATATCACCCATAAAACATCTTCCACTAAGCGTTGTGTGACCTCGTGATAATATCACCCACGAAACACCTTCCACTAAGCGTTGTGTGACCTCGTGATAATATCACCCACGAAACACCTTCCACTAAGCGTTGTGTGACCTCGTGATAATATCACCCATGAAACACCTTTCACAAAACATTGTGCAATCTCGTGTTCATAACACTTTTTGTGTTATAAATGAACGCGCTGTAAGAAGCCTTTATGGTTTAGACCCTAAGAATATCGCTATTTTGCGCTAAACCTGTTTACCTTTATTCAAGCAGACGACTCCTCGACCGTCAACACGCCATCGTCGGAAATCTCGGAAAGTCCTCAAAACACCCCCTCCCGAGAGCTAACAAAGTCTGTGGACTCGGGTGTGTCGTCCGGCCCGCAACCCAGGCGCACGTTCTCCCGGTCGCTCAGCCTCGGGCCGAGCAGCGCATCGTCTCAGATGGTATCGCGATCGCGAGAGTACGACTCCGGGATGGACTTCAAAGAGGAGAGGCTCCGCATCTTGTCATCCATTAAAAAGGTTAAGACCAATTTGAGGAGTAGCATAGACGAGAGACCATCAGGCGAGGGTGTGGGCGGAAATAGTTAGACGAGAGACCATCAGGCGAAGGTGTGGGCGGAAATAGTTAGACGAGAGACTATGAGAAGTGGGTGTGAATAGAAAGGAGACTGCGCAATAATGATAAGATGAAAGGTAGAGTACGATAGACTTCTACATTCTTGTCTGTTTTCTATGAAAATTCTTGACTGTTTGTCTTCTACTCTCGCTCGTGATTCTCATGTCCAACACAATTCATACCTTTTCGCGAATTTTGTAAATCATTGAACACCCTATGATTATGCATACTCTACATGAACCATTTTCACCGTTGACTACTGTTGTGTTATGTATTTTCGTGATTATCCGCTCAGTGAGGCTTGATTATTCACCATTTTTACCAAAGTATTTTAGAGATCAAAAGTTGTAAATAAGAGTTTATTTTTACAAATCAATTTGAGATATATCACAGAGCCTTAAATAAATCAAAGGTATAATTTTCAAATTCTGATTTCGTGTTATCTTTTGCGATCTGCTCCTACTCTACTAAGCTTGCCTGGGGGGGCACGCCCAAAAGAGCGTCGATTGCGCGCCAGATGTCGACAAGCGCGCAACTTTTGAGCAACGATTTCTAGTCTCATTGTCGTTTTGTTCACATTGCGCGAAATAAAGCAAGAGCGGTGAGTCGTGACATCAATGGGAACCCCATGTGTTCATTTGCTAGACCGATTCAAGACCGACCTCTGGATACCCGCATGGAAAGGCAGGGACTAAGGGGCAGGGACGCCACACAATTGGAAAATACACCATTAGTCGAGGTTATCCCAACTAAGTCATCAAATATAAATAGTAAGATGTTGTTTTATTATAATCTATTGTATTCTTTGAATCATTTTTGGATACGCAAATGTATGATTGCCTTTACGCCTCGTTATTTACACTTTAATTTTACACTATATTATAAAATTTTACCTAGAGTAGCGATAAAAAGGCTTTAATTAGCGGGATGATAAAATACAAGGTCGATATCTGCAAAGAAGATATTTTTTTTTGCTAATTAAGAAAGCACAAAAAACCTATACAAAGTCGCAAAGCCAATCTAGTGGGTCGTTGCAAATAGAATTTGAGGCAGCATCTTCCATATAACCTGTCTCTCCTGCATTCTTAAGATACTGCTCACGTGTCACGTTTCGAACCAAAAAGAGATCTACATTTTGTAATATCTACGGGTCACATTCTACACGTCACTACTCGTCTCCCATGGCGGAACTGTGTAGTTGAGGTACATGGGGGGTAGCCGGTAATTCGGCGGAGGTGTCTCCCTGTAGTCTGGTTCAAATCCCCCATATACTGGGGGTGGAGTCTCGTATATAGGTGATGGCGGGAATGAGCCGAACTTAAAATCCTCCTCGTCATCACCATCATCATCATAATCATCATTATAGTACGAATATGGTGCCTTGTCAAGAGACGTATCAGATATATAAGAAGGAGGCTGACTCGGATCGTCACTTGGAAGAACTAATGGTTTACCAGGAAGTGGCTTCAGCTCCATTTCAGGGTCCAGGATTATCGGCTTACGCTTCTTGTACGTCCGTCTTTCTGGGTCCGCAGGTTTAGGGCGTTTACGCCTGAGGTACAAGAACAGAAGGATTGCGATGATGATAAGAATGAAGGCCACAAGGACGCCAGGAAGCACGTGCTTTACCCACAAGTCACTGCTCTCCTCGGAGTCCCTGGCGCCTGGGATTGCCGAGGCAGGGATAATTGTTCTGTTGCACACCCCTACGAGGGAGCTGTAAGCACTCATCACCGGAAATCTTGGGGCCAGGGCTTGGCGAAATGCGTTAGTAACCTCACCATCTTCCTCCACCCTATTCGACACTCGAGCATTTTTCTCTGGGTCGCATTCACTTGTCGGTAGCGTATCATTTGTCCAGATGAACAAAACCGAACCTTCTTGGTAGCGGAGCACACGTATGTATCCCGGAGAGGCATCACCGTAGAAACTCGCAATCGCAGATAACAGAAGAAGTCTTTGCGTCAAATTGTTACTGAAGATGGTGTAGTTATTATCTAAACGTGTGCTTAACTCAACTGCATGTTGGGTCTGTGAATCCAAGACAAGAATCTCGAAGGCATCATAGGCAATATCTCCACGACTATTCCTCGCTTTGAGAATAAACAATTCTCCTCTTGTCAGTGTTTCACTCGGGTCCATTGGTAACCCAGATATCGTTTGCGTCTTATCATCAAACTGAAGCCAGCCTGGAATCTCCGCCTGAGTTGATTGCGGCCCAACTAAGTACAACTCTAGCGTTAAATTCCTTGTGTTTCCATCCTTCCTATCATGAAACGTGTCGGCAGGAACCTGGTAGTTGAAAACCTTTCCAGATGTCACGGTGACGCGCCCGATATCATTGACGACGACCAAGTCAGGCGGTATGACGACTGTTGCCGTGCTTGTTGGTATAACCTTAGTTACTGTAGTCGGAGTTATGGATGAGTCGGTCGCTATTACCGTTGTCATTGTCACCGTTAGCGCAGGGCTGGTTGGGGGCGTACCTACAAGAGAAAAGGGTGGTTAAAGTGTAACGGCTGCCTTGAATGCAAAGTTGCACTCGTGTTAGTATTGCGAAAGGTTGGAATGTGCGTTGCGATGGATAAGACGGTTAGTTTTGTTAGCAGTGTCATGGTGTTCAGTGGGGACCCGATGAAATGATTAAAGCTGGTCCTGGCGATGATCGTCCGGATAATGTTAATGATGATACTGATGTCATCATGACATGATGATATATTTTTTATTGAAGGTTGTGATGTTAATTATAGTAATGATGATGGTGGTGGTGGTGGTAATGATGATATTTTAAAGCTTAAAGTAGATGTCACTGCAGATGACAAACTAGTAAAGAAATAAAATGATGGCGAGAGGATTGGTGATGACGATAAAAAAGATGACGACAATAATGATGATACAAAGTTACAAAGATGATGTGATGCACGACAGAACAGATTAGTGATAGAAATGAGAAAAAAAAAACTAAGAAAATACTTAACCACTTAAGTAGGAAGACGAAAACGTAGAGAGTGAGAGTCCAGAAGGAGAGGTGAAGACAGAGGTAAATGGGTATGACGGAATCAAGGAGGAGAAGGGAGAAGAGATGAAAGATCCGCTGTGGAGTTGACTTGATGATATAGCAAGAGGTGATGATAGCATAATAAAGGAAGAGATCGTAGATGTTGATATGGTCGTAGAATGTCCATTGATTGCAGTAGAGAAGCGGAGAACTGTTTGTGATTCAGTCGTAGAGAAAAGCGAAAGGTCGGAAATACTTGAAAGTCCAGGTGTGACATCTAAAGCCGAGAAAGAGGACGTGGATATAGAGACTAAAGTATGTAAAAAAGTAGTCTTAGTCTTGAATGTAGATAGAGGGAATAGCAGCGTTGTGGAGTAAAGCTCGGCGGGTAATGGCGTCAGAAGAGACGAGTTCAAAGAATAGGTGGACATAACGATCGTTTCTACTTCTTTGGTAGATCGTAGCAGTGACTCAGAGCTGTCGACAGTCTTCGTCATGTTATTATCACCACTCATTTTATTAGTCGTAAAAGTCATTAACACTTTTTTCGTCGTCCATATTAACTCACTTGATGGCTCGGTTGTCTGCAAGATACTGGTTGTCGTCGCTGTCGGGGAAGGAGCTAACGAGGAGGCACTCGAAGAAGACGTCTCTACAATAACAGTACTTGAGAAGTAACTGCTTGGTAATACAGATGTCCGAAATATACTGCTCTGCGAGGGATAGATGCTCGTTTGGAAACTTGAGCTCTCTTGTGTTGTTGAGTTTATTGTAGCTGCAGTCCTTGACTGTGACGATTCTACGACACTCGATGAATCAACACTGTCCACACTTGAAAGAACCGTTGAAGTGTTGGGTTGCATCGTAGACTGTATGGAGGTCGTTTCTGGTAGAACACTTGTTGAAAGGATACTAGTAATATCTAATGCGATGGAAGAACTTGAGACATCTGCACTACTTTCAAACAGCACCGAAGTAGTTGGGGAACTTGTTGAAGTGTTGGGTTGCATCGTAGACTGTATGGAGGTCGTTTCTGGTAGAACACTTGTTGAAAGGATACTAGTAATATCTAATGCGATGGAAGAACTTGAGACATCTGCACTACTTTCAAACAGCACCGAAGTAGTTGGGGAACTTGTTGAAGTGTTGGGTTGCATCGTAGACTGTATGGAGGTCGTTTCTGGCAGAACACTGGTTGATAGGATACTAGTAATATCAAATGCGATGGAAGAACTTGAGACATCTGCACTACTTTCAAACAGCACCGAAGTAGTTGTGAAACTTGTTGAAGTGATGGGTTGTATCATGGACTGTTTTGAGGTCGTTCCTGGTAGAACGCCGGTTGATAGGACATACGCCGAGCTTATATTCAATGATGAGGACGAAATAAGGCTGGTAATGTCGGCAGAAATCGTACTGCTATTCACGGCGGCAACTGAGGAAAATGTCACCATGACTCCACTACTAGCAACAGACTGTGTACTGGGTGTGTCAGCTAGACTTGATGTTGGTAGGACTGGCAACGTCGACGAAGCTGGCAAACTAGTACTTGGGGCTGGGCTTGTTACAGGAATTGAGTTCGTTTTCAAGGTTAACATTGAAACATTTCCAGTAGAAGACACTTCCACAGTGGATGTGTGTAGTGTACTGATAGACGGCGATACGATTTCACTTGGGGTAAAGGTTGTGTTTTTGATGCCAGGACTGCTCAACGACGTGTAGACACCAGTGGTGATGCTTAGGGTCATGTAGATGTCTGGTACAGACCAAGTGGTACTTGACGCAGCATCATGTGTTGTAGTCACTTCTGTGTAGTTGTCAGGTACAGATGTGGTTTCCATATAAACCGTAGAAGGTGAAGGCAAGATGCTGCTTACGTTTGCAATAGTTGTGCTCTTGCCAATAATGGAAGTTTCGACCGATGATTTGACGACTAGAATGGACGTCTGTATCGCTAGAGAAGAAACGAACGCTGTGGAGTTAGGGTGTGTTATAATTGAAGATGTACTGAGCACAGTGGTTATAAGGCCTTTACCCAGCGTACTATTAGCAAGCGAGTTTTGCCAAAGCGACGAGGTCAACAAAGACGTCTTGACTACAGATGAGTTCAATTTAATGCTGGTGCTAGTTTCATCGACTGATGCGCTCAATGTTGATGTGCGGGTGGAGTCTAAGGAGATGGATGTGAAACTCTTGGTGCTTAGTGCTGGCGTTACGTCCACTGGACTACTAGCGAATATCGTTGAGTCATTCACTAATGATGTTGGCGTGACAAAGGATTCGGTGCTTATGGTGCTATATGTGATAGCTTGCGTGACACTTGACAGAGTTAACACAACAGTGCGTGACAAGGTGCTTCCGGGACCTACGAAGAAATGAGTCTGTGAGAACATGCCAAAGATCATCAGAAGACAACGAAAATAGTTTGATAGGAAAAGCTGAAATAAAATATCTTTTTATACCAATTTCTTGATCCTTTAGCAATAGAGAGGAAGGATAAAAGGAAACAGATTTAGGGAATTTACTTTTATCTTTCAATTAGTCACGAAGGAATAAAGCATAGAAAATAGATTATATTTTACTGTTATGTCTGAAAGAAATTAAAACAATTCTTCTATAAGAAAGAAACGAAAGAATGAAAAGCAATCTTAGAGTATAGATAGATAAAGAGTCGTTGACATAGCGCATGGTACCTGATAAAGCATGGCTAGTTGCGACCATCGAGGAAGGAAAAGTAAAGAAGGCAGATGAGTAAACCTCAGTACTTCCTGAAGATGCAGAGGGCAGCACACGGGAAGAAACTCCATTCACAGAAACAGAAAAGTGATGGAGGGTATCTCCATATGTTGACATAAGAGTTGAAGGCGCTTGCAACAAAGTTGCTTTGGAAACAGTCTGTAAAAATGTTTGGATGTTACTCGACGAAACAATAGCTAATTGAAAGACCGAGGAGAAGTTTAGCAGCGAATAGTTCACTGTTAGTTTTACAGAGGAGTCCGTTTTCGTAGTCGCATTTGAGAGGTCAAGGAGTGAAGAAGATGAAAGCAGAAGGGAAGCGCCATCACCAGAAAACACAGTGAGAGAAGTATTCGCCCCCAATGAGGACACAGGTACCACTGTTGATATTACAAAACCTTTACCAGCTGTTCCAGTCACAATAGAAACCAAGGAAGCGGCAGTTGCGTCACGAAGAGAGAAATTGACATCAGCTGAGATGTAAATAGTCTCGAGTCTCGTTGAGTTATTGACGAAATCCTCTACTACACTGGGGGAGATAGGCGTGCTAGGAGAAAGGGATCCCAGAGAGTGTGGAAGTTTTGCAGTGCTCAGAGTCACATTGTTGGTCATGGCATCCTTTACATAAGCTGATAGCGTGCTGTTTTCCGTATTGCAGCTATCTACAACTACAGAACAAGGAAGGCATTACATTAGAAAATTTGTTCTTCTGTCTTTTAGCACAAAACACACACACGTGTAGCCTGTATACGCTTCTAAATGCAACACCACCAGACGGACATTCCATCGCGCAGTTGTTTATTTACAAGGTACATGCGCGTATGCCATAGACGGTGAAGTTTTTAGGTTTTCGTGCGATTTGAAGAAGCTGAGAAGTGAAGAAAGTAAGAAAACATCACTGTGCAAGAACGTATGTGCGGTAAATTTGACGTGCTTGTTAATTTTAATGGATTTTATGTGATACAGTGTTTATACCGTTAGAAGTGACTTTGTTCCGCGTACAAAGTTTTGCACACCATAACTTCCATGCTTTGTGGGTGTACATTATAGTTTTATTTATTTTATTAGATTCCAATGTTTTACTTTTACGGGGAGTAGTAATTATGCTAGTAAAATGAAATGTAGAGTGACATGCCACATGATGCAAACATTTAACTGTTTTACTGCATTTAGTGATGTTTTCTGTTTATATGCACGTGCTTTTGAGTAGTTATCATGCTTTAATTCAAGGTGCTACAAATTCTTACCTTCAATCGAGCTTGAGTTCACAATACTATAAGAAAATGAATAAAATCAATATATGCCTCGACCGTCTAGACAGCGTGATCAACAAAAATTGCGCAAATAAAAAATAGCACGGAATTCTTATTTTGGCTAACCACAAGCATCAAGGTCGTGCAGGCCGGTCTACCTCACAAACAATTGTGCAGCAAGAAAAAAAAAACGTGGAAACCTGTGGCCTTCCGAAAAAAGTAATCGAGAAGACAAAAAATCACCCACCCCTCCCGTTACTTTTCTACAAGTCCGTCCCTTAGACATTCTTGACCAGTCAATTCGTGTCCTTTATAATGCATGACATACCTTGCAGATGACATGTTGACAGATGTCATGATTGGTGACGTCACAATTGATGGCAAAAGAGATAAGATAGTAGAGCTGACATTGATTGATGTTGTCATAGAAACCGTTTCAGTAGTCCTTAGACTTTTCGAAATCAGAAGCGTTGTATCAGTGGTATTAATTGAAAAGGCACTATACACAGACGATCCACTAGCTGATGATACTATTGTGGTCATCGATGTTCTCGAGGCATTTATTGTTGGTTCAACAATGTCTGTTGTCAACATTGGAGTCCCTGTCCAAATGGACGCTGTCTGGAAGCTTGGGGTTATGCTGCTTGTGCGATTCATGTCAGAACTGCCTGTCTGGACAACCGTTGTAACTGTTGGAATAAAAGATGATGAATCTGGCAAAACTGTTGAGTCAATGGAAGGGACAGAGATTCCTGAAGACAACATAGTGCTAGCATTGGTCTCAAGCGATGCACTTGGTGTTGCTGTTGCCATAACAGACGCGTTTAAAGTGGTGATAGTTGTGGAGCTAGAAGATGGTGGTGTTGTAGGACTTGGAGCAATGGAATCTATGCTGACAGTCGCAGGTGTAGAGTTTAACATGGAGGTTGGAGGTAGACTGTAGATTGTGGTAGACGCTTGAACGGTACTGTTAATAGCAACACTGACATTAGAGGTGCTTTCATTAAGAGGCACAGATGAAGATGACAATAACAGGGTGGTCGTGCTCTCCTTGACTATAGTAGAATTCCAGCCAGAGGAAATATTAAGAACTGGTGTTGAACTTGTGTATAAAACCAAGGTGTCTTGAACAGTACTGTTTGTGAAAACAACTGAGGTGTTTTGGGGAGTTGTCAGTGAGGAGGTCGGAGTAACTTTGATAGTTTCCATAATTGATGAATTTCCAGGTAAAGACACAGTGCTACTGGGCATTTTTGAGATATTGGCACTCTCTGATGGTGTAAGCATGATACTCGAATTCCAAGAAAGAAGCACTTCTGATGAAGACATATTGGTACTAGGAGTTGGCTGAGGAAAGAAACTTGTATTCACTGGTTTTGACAATTCAGTTGTCACATTAGCACTAAGAGATGGCTGGAGCAAGCCACTTGTAGTCAGAGAGGGTGATTTCACATTAGTGACATTGATACTTGGATCAGGCAGTAGACTCAAAGTTGTATTCATTGTTTCTGTTGGCATTATAGATGTCATTTCAATGCTCACAGTAGTGACATTGATACTTGGAGTGGGTTGTATGCTGAAAGTTGTATTCATTGTGTCTGTTTGCATTATAGATGTCATTGAAATGCTACTTGATGGTTGAACAGAGCTTGTATTGACAACTTCTGTTGAAGTAAGTGATGCCTCTGATGATGCATTCATTAATGGACTTGTAGTCGAATACACCAAAATGGCTGATGATGCAAGACTAGACATATTGATAGTTGCATTAACAACTACTGTTGAATTTAGAATAACTGTGGGCTTTATGCTCAGACTTGCTGATAAAGTAAATGAGGGTGTAGCTGAAACAATGGTTGTAACATTTAAAGATGCAACAGCTGAGCTTTGAAGGACTTCAGTGGAATTCTGGATGATAGTTGGCATAAGAGTCATGCTCCCAGTTAGAACAGTCGTCAGGATACTTTTAACTTGAGTCGGCAGCATGCTTGTCTCAGTTGGCGTTGGTGTAGCTGGAAGAATTGCTCGTCGCCCCCTGTGTCTTGCTCTTTGCACTCCTGATGTCACATGCCATCCAATAACAGGATGTCCAAGAAGCATACTGATGGTCCCATCTTTTGATGATGTCTCAAGATCCAGTAAGTCACTATTAAGCTTCAGTGCCCCACACCCTAGTGCCCAAGTAAGCAGACTTCTCTTGCCCTTACTATATCTACCATCACCTGCTCCAGATTTGATCACAGAGGGATCTTTTAATTGAGAGACCAAAGGGTGATCAACTTCGCCTGAAAATAAAGCCATCTTTTCTGTAGTAACCTTCAGATGCTGAGCAGTTTTGTTCAGAATCATCATTCTCTCGTGTCCAGATACCTGCTGCAGGTTTGCGCTGAGTAGAATAGTTCCTAATATTAGCTGAGCACCAGGTGTACAGAATAAGTTCTCATTCATCCTCCCTGATCCAAAATGCAGTACCTGAGATTCTAAGGCAACACTGCTAGCCATCATGATCACAGAAGCATGAGGTTGATGGTGTACTGCCACAACATTAATGGTAAATGACTTCATTCCACATATTCTTCCTGTGTGCAGTGAGTCATCAGCAATAGCAACTATCAAGATATAAGAGGTGCCTATATCTTCCATTGATGGGACTCCATAAAGCTCTTGTTTGTGTTCATCATAGGCTAGCCAGTTGGGAAGAGTTCTGGAGCTTCCCTCAGATATCTGCATCCAAAAACAAGTACGAGAGTTTAAAACCTGCAAACAACTAATTGTACCAACAGGGAGTAGCTTGTGGGAAAATGTCAGAGGGTACTTACAATAAACAGTAAAAAAAATAATGTGGGGAGCAACGTCCTTTCAATGTCCTGCTATGGAAAAAATTCCTGGCCATATGCCTGGTAAAAGTTTACAAAAAACTCCAAAAATATTTTTGACGACTCAAGCCAAGGTAAGTGCAACTTGAGAATATTCTAAGCGGCTGAGTGGAATTGAGGCTTCTACTGACCACATTCTAACTGACTTTTAATGGGCAACCTTGAAAAGTACACCCCTGCCCCTTCCCAAATCCAGTTACAGGCATGTAACCCCAACCCCCCACCCCCCTTTCAACAAAAAGCTACATTTGCCCATGTGGGAGTTCGAAAGCAAAAGTGACAATCATTTTTCTGAGATGACGATAGTCACATAATTTAGCATTTGTTATTAATAAAGTGTACACTTTAATGTTACAATATTGAGTATGAGTTATGTTTACTTTTACTTACCTCGATGTAGTCCAGCTTGCAGTTAAATATCTTGCTTGGTATCTTGTATATGAATGCCATGCCAACATAGGTTATAGCATTAGGTAGTTCTAGTTGAGGTTGTGATCCAGGTGACAGTGATGTCGACTCTGCAGTCACATAAGGACCACACCCACTCAATAATGCACTAATAGCTAAAACAAAAACTAACACCCTAGTAGTCTGTTGAGTACTTATATGTGTGTTTATAGTTCTCAATATTGAAGTAAAAATGATGTAAACAGCTGTGACTAGAAGTCTATTATTCACAGAAGACGGCAGGCTCATTTCCGGCAATAAACAATAGTCCTGAGATTTATCTGAATGAGCTGGACTCCAAGACACAGTACTGGTCTTATTGTATTGTAATTTTCTTTTCCAAGGTGTGCATTTGATAAATGGTCTTCTTGAACAGTACTGTTCCATGGTTCTTTTATCAAATGTTGTTGATGTTTCATAGCATTTTCTCTCATTGCAGGTGAAGCTCTGTTTCTTAAGGCAGGAAACACAGCTGTCAGTTGTCATGACTGGATGATGTTTGTTTACTTTCGTTTCCTTGTAGCTTGGTTGACTTTTTGCAGCATACCTTAAATGCAAAATGAACACAGTACTTAGAAAATGAAACACAAACAATGTACTAAGAAAATCGGGCATGAAATTAACAGTTACATGATAAATACCCCCCTTTGTGTCTATAATAATTGCTGGGAATATGCTAATAGAACAAAGAATCGTCAACAGTTGTATGCTAAAGATATAAACATAGAGTTTACAAGTGATTAATATATATATTAGTATCCATCAAGGTATTAGCAATAGAATATGGACATATGCTTGATACATAACAGTAAACATTGGGGTTCGTTAGTTTATATGTAATGGAATCTGTCTGGGGTACAATGTGAATAATTTCTATGGTTGTCCCACAAACAATAACAATGGAACTATTTATAGTATATGAACTAAGCCAAAAGGTCTTATAGCTGTCATTTCACACATAATACTTCGTCCAGTTGAAAATAATTTCTGTAAAAACCTCTTTGTTGCTGCATCAAGCAATAGGAGATTGAGGTGTTTTTCTAAGTAATATTATAGAGAATTCTTGTGGTTGCGGGTGGATCAGATTTGAATCTATTTAGCACAATAAAGTGTTTACATAAATTCTATTAATTCAGTAAAGCATGCCTAACGTCTTTCTAAATGCCATACGATTCTGATTTCCTGGCGAACAGATTTGACGAAGCGCGTTCTGAGGCCTCCATTTAAATACGACAAGGATACTCTATGCAGTTCATAATGCATTTAGTAGTTAGACTAACCATACATTTATATCGTGAGACAATCGGAAGTAACTTCTACCATTCAAATATTCCTTCAAAGAACATCGAGATAAGATTGAGCTATCGCGAGAAAATTGAAGCTGTGTGAATTGAACTTTCTGCTTTAAAAATTCACGGATCTCAACGAATATGAACACTGCACAGAAACCAAGTGCATTAGTAGTTTAGCTACGGAACAAACTGGTTCCTCTGTTCGTTGAGCATCAAAAACTACCCGTTACTTAACTTTATTAATTTGAACCAAGCTCTATATGACGTGACATTTGGATCATTCAGAATTTATAGTACATGCAATTTATCAGGGAAGGTATAAGATTTATGATTTCTATTCTTTTATTCGGAGACAAAGATTTGTAATACACGCTGCATAAATACAGCTGGAAACGGAGAAAACGCGGTTGTTGTTTGAAGAGGCACAAAAATTGAAATCAGCGAGAACGAATAGGCCTAAATACAAGTAGAATAAAGAACGCGGTACTTACTTGATAAAATCTTGCGTAGTTTCTATCTTTTCGCTAGTAACCAAGGACTAGGCACCAAAAATTTATCAAGTTTTCCTCGGTGCATGCCGATCGAACGTTCGAACTTTTTACTGGTTCTGGTATTGGAACGCTGTCGGTTACCCTGGCGTTCGAAAGCCGAGCGTCATATCCAAATATGGATATGTAAATTTGCAATGGTAATAAAACTCGGTGCGTGAGCTTCACGGGCTCTAGGATAGTTAAAACAGGAGGCGCTATACTATCCCAAAGTCCCTGGCTAAATCGAAACGTATGAATTGGTGAAATGCGATAGACTGTACTCCAAAATGCAGTCTCTACATTTGACAATGTATAGCTAGTGGTGGATAAAACTTGCTGTATTCGCCACGTTTTCGCTTGCTCAGTACACATACTTCTCACGGCCTTTCAAAGTAACTTACCCTAAGCGCAAATTTTTATTTTAGCGAAAAGTTGTTGCACCATTTTCTTTTTCATGTGCGCAAGAATAAGACCGCACAAAATGTAGAAAAGGAGTGCGCAGAAATATTTGCGTCACGATAATTTACAGGCGTTTCTAGCAAAATCGAAGATACTTGTGAACACATAAACATTATACCACAATATGAAAAATACCACAATATGGAAGGTTGATATGTTTTATTAAAGAAAAACACGAAAACACTTCTATACATTTGTTTAAAATCCCGGAAAAAAGAGCAGCCAGTGAAAACTGGGATACAGCCCCCCCCCCTCCCTCACCCCTCTGGATGGAACACTATCAATAGGTATTTTTCCTAAGGTAAGCCAAATTTCACCAGAAGCATCAAAATCAGATCCTTGCTTTACCTTACAACATTTTGAAATCATCAATACATCATATACAACCATAATTACACAGATTGGACGATAACCAATTATTCAGATTTCATAGAAAGGTTGTAGTCATTTGTCAAACCTAAGATATGGGGCACCCGGCAGCCCTGATTCCCTCTTGGGGCAGACCCTCATATGCAACAGACATGTTGTAGAGTCTGTAGGGGGTCCCTACTCAAAAAGTCTTGTGGTTTCTAAGGGTACCCCCTGCCAAACCACCTTTTCAAGAAAAATGTAAAAAAAAATGTAACATAATATAACGTTATCAAGTCATCTATACCTGTGTGGCAAAGGAATAAACTTGTAACACTTGTTGTATAATGGGCATATGCCATAAGGTATTGCAAGCAGCCTAGAAAAAAAATAGTCTCGCCTAACTAACATTTTCAAATAAATTAAAGTCAAATACAAGTATACTCTCAATAAAGTAAAGTTTAGAATTGTCTCAAAAACTAGTGTATTAGAGCCTGGAATCATAAAGTTCATTTATCTACTAACAAAACCTGAATATCCATAACATTAGTACCTGTTAAACCAGTAACAACATGGTCCCGGCCATTCAAAAAATTGGAATAAAAAGTATAGGAGTCATTATTATCTATGAACTCTTGAGCACTAAGACCATGTTTTGTCGCTTCATTCACTTGACTGGGCGTCGCCAGTGCTCCTGCAGCAGGAGTTGGGCCATCCTGGCCATCCGTCCCAGCACTTAGGAATACCACCCCATCTTCCTTGGAAAATATTTGCGGAGCCTGTTGCATTAATAAGGCTGAGGAAAGCACCATCTCCTGATTGCGACCACCTTTGCCTGTCCCCTTAATGGTGACTGTAGTTTCTCCTGCGCCAATCACACACAGCGGCTTTTGAGCACCTTTGATTTGGTTTATCACGTTTTCACTGGTCAGGTCCTTGTCGGCCACAGGGGAATTGCCTGGAATGGGGTTTCCAGTGAGAGCGATGCTGGCAAGATTAGCAAAGGACTTGCCCACCTCACCTGCTTCACCTTCAAGTGTGGTTGATGCGATAATGGGAGTGTACCCAAGATTAGCTGCCTCTGCAGCTGCCGCCTTCACCGCTATCCTATTGGTCCCAACAAGGACATTGTGGACATTAGCAAACTCTCTATTATCTTGAGACTCAGGTTTTGGCTGGTCTGCCATTCCTTGTAAGTATTGCATGACAGATTTAGGAACCTTTTCTTCAGCCTTGAGTTTTCTAAATATTTCCAGGCAGTCACGTGGGTTGGATTGATCTGGAACAGTTGGTCCACTAGCGATAATGTCAAGTGGATCACCAATTACATCTGATAGGATAAGGGTGACTACCTGTGAAGTAGAAGAAATATAAAGAAGTTGCTGTGAACTTAATTCTATAACTACTTTTGAGTCAAACAATGCATGATGTATCACATTATAGGAAACAAAAAATTAGGTTAAATCAACATAAATTGTGAGGTCTTTGTCCATCAAATGAAAATGAGGCATAATAAAGGAAATAAATTTGATTTTTAAATTAATGTATATGGGGCTGGAGGGGCCTGATAAAGGAAATTAATTTGATAGGATTCTTGAGTCAGAGGATTTGATTTTAATTTCCTTATTCTGCTTAAAGTGCATCTGAAGGAATCAAAGCAATATCCTCCAAAATGGTTCATTCATTGATATCTCTAATCTCCTTATGCTATCACTTAAATTCAAAATTTTCACAATTTAAAAAAACTTTGATCTAACTGTAGCTGCTGCTAAGGAACAACATTTTGGTGTTGCAATATATTAGTCTTGTTTCAGTTATTGGTGAAAATAAGTGTTTTGTTCTTACAAAAAATAAAGTGACTTAAATTATACGAACTTTAATTTTAAAATAGCTCTTAGCTTTTGATTTAAGAATTCTACACGAATTGTCAAAGGAGGAGATGATTGTTAACAATACTTGACTGTTCAGACTTGACCACTTGGCTTTCTATGAATCCAGCCCTGGATCACGCAAGTTTCATAACCACATCAAAAATCTTACCTTAGCGGGATAGGCTAACTGTGCCAACTTCCCTCCCTTGAGTTTTGACAGATTTTTCCTGACAGTATTAAGATCAACAATTGTCCCTCCACTCGATGCTACAGCCTTTATTGTCTTGAGCTTCTCTTGTAGTGTAATAGCATCTATGGGTGACGGAAGTAATGCAGAGCCACCACCGGATATCAGGACCAAAAGGATGTCATTCTCTGTCACTTGAATTGCTATGTTCTGTATCTCAGTGGCAGCATACTGCGCCCTGTCATCTGGGAGATTGTGCTTTGCTCCCTCAATGATGTGGATAGGGCTTCCAGGTCTTAGCAGGGTGCTCTTGATAAAATCCTCATTTCCAGATTCCTGGACAAAATCAGAATAGAATGGTGTTTTTGTAATTCTTGCATGGTGCTTTTTGTTTATGATAATAAGGACAATATAAACATTATCTTGATTATTCCATGGACCACTACCATCTCTTTGATTTGTAAGCCATATAATATTTGATGGCCAAAATAAAAAAAAACATCTGTGAATCGTGAAAATTTTCATTATCTTTAATTCTCTATTATTTGATGATTGTCTAGGCTCATGAAGTAAGCAGAGAACCTCCGACATGCACACACATACACACCTACACCCCTTCCCTGAGCATGCCCATGGCCCTGAGGAAGGTCTCAATGAGAAAAACACTAAGAAATTAATTACCATTGTGAGTTAGAGGACGTGTAACCTAAGAGAAAATGGTCTGCTTAATGGGTGAACAAAAAGCCCCCTGCTTCAAATCCTGCCAAGAGGCAAGCAGTAGCCAGTCTGGGTCTGGGCTAAGTTGGAACATGACATCAGAAAACAGGAACTTTTTTTAAACAACCTTCCACAAGTTATTCCTCCTACAATGCCTTAATCTCATCCCTGCTGAGGAATCATACTACCAGTAAAGCAAGAATATGTCTAAACAAAATCATCATTTCCCCTTGTCATTTGTAGTCATCATCAACCTTTACACTTTAAACAATAAGTCTGCTATATACAATCAAAACATACCTTTATCATGCTAATTTAACTCTAACACTAGTACATTAAGGGTATTTTTTTAAACGCGGAGATAATAGCGTCAAATGGCTCTTACTTTAATAGCATCTTGGAGACCACAGGGAATGCTTGCGACGCCACGAATAATGTTGTGTCCGAGAACATCTTCGACTGCCCTAGCCATTCCAAGGACTGCTTTCCCAAATGCGACAACGTAGACGTTTTTATAAACCATATACTCGCTTCCTTGTACACGGAGTCTTGTTTTGCTGAGTGACAGCGCATTTTTCACCATTTCCTGTGGAGTTACGGCTTTGAGAGCCGAACGAAATATCCCAATTGCATCTGAACGAAGATTTGGAGAGTGAAATAGTCGTCGGGAGGAATGGAAGAATCGAATTTGTCGGTACATTTTTGGGAAAATAAGCAGCGAACTTGTCCAATTAATAATAAAAAGCTAAGCTAGTATCTAGGTTAACGTGTTGAAAATACAAGGCAAAGAAATATAAACGAAACTCGGAGAATTAACAAAATATAAGGCCCACTTCATCTAAACATTGAGACTGTTGTGACATTCTATATCAAAAAATTTAAAGTGGGGAGGGTGTTAATACAAAATGTCTATCCAAACTAATTTTCTATTCTGTGATAGTTTAGTCATTGAATTTTACACAGAAGGCTCATTTATTTCACATTCCCACCCTTAAAGGATATTTCGGTGATCAATTTAGAACGATCCAGTTAGATTTTAGACTATATTATTTAACTAGATTACCCCTCCCACCCATGGTTGAATAGAGGCCGATGTTCGGCCCAGTCCCTCGGTTAGTTGTGTATTCTCCTCACATGATAGAGAGTCTAAGTCAGGGCTCAAGCTCTTTACTTCTTTCCCGCTACATTGTTTGTTTTCTATGCGAATTCCTTTGTAGATGCGTTGCCCTAATGGCTGCCTAATTGTTGACCAATGCAGTTATCAAGCTATCCCCCTGATAACATGGATTTTCTTGTGAGCTGAAAGAGTTTGGCGCGGAAATTCGAAGAGAAAGTTGTGGGATCGCTTTCCAAGATGACTCAAGTAACTTCGTTCCTTCATATTGGGGATATCGTCTCCCTGTATGCTGAAGGAAATGTCACTGGTTTTATTAGCACCCTTGGGTAAGCTCTGAGGCCGTAGACAACTCACTGGAGCTCGGATTATCGCTATTTATGGCAAAAGTCACAGCCTTTGGCTTGTTCTTTTCAGACTAATTGATGATCGATGCGTCGTTCAACCTTGTGCCGGTGATCTTTCAAATCCTCCAAAGAAATTTCGCGGTATGTTTAATTCTTTCCTTTTTTAGAAACTTCCCTTAGATTATCTACACAATAGATTTAACAGCTCTCAGCTAAGCACTGTAAAATGAACCAAATTATAGTGTTTACTTTTTTTTTTGCAGATTGCCTCTTCAAAATTTGCCCTATGAACAGATATTCTGCCCAAAAACAGTTTTGGAAAGCAGCAAAACCAACCACTTCGGCAACAGACGCCGTCCTGTTAAAAAAACTTCACGTGAGTATAAGGAAGTCGAGTCTTTAGTTTTTTCCCGTAATCATTCACATTTCATTTGAGCTCCAATTGAGATTAAAATTTAGATGGGTGAAATGAATACATAATGGGACGCGCACACTTTATGATTAACTTATTCCTAATATAAGTTCGCGATATGGCGTATTGAAATTGGTTAATCTGTTTTTTATCCACCCTTTGAAAACGTTTAGTTTCGCCTATTGTGTACACTAATTTACTGTGCCGTGTACGAAATGGCTATTTGCATTTGCACATCTTTATCTACAACTGACTATTTCCACTCTGAAATAAGATCTCAAAGTTGCCTTTTTAATCCTATCAAATTCTGGCCTACGAAATGTCTCTAGCTAGGGGCATGGTCATCTATATATGACAGATAGATATCTATTTTTTTTTCAAAGTGACAGATATATGCAAAGAATGATTTAGATTTAATAGCTTATATAAATGGTAGATTCTAATTTACAGATATGCCTTGTTCCTTTTTTTATTTGCTATAGGGTGAAAGATTGTGTGATGTGATCATTTTTTCTTTTCTTTTATTGTTAATGGGAATATAAATGGAATAGAAAGTGGAACTGTGATTTTTTCTCAGGGAGGTGTCTCAAAATCATTTGCATTTTATTTGTTTACGTGATGGATAGAAACTTTGCTATTTGCTCATTGTTATCTCTTGCACTGCTTGATTACATGAAATCCAGGAAAATAAGTCTGAAATTTTGTGCATGTTTTGTCAATATCCCCTACTTCCTGCATACTCTAAGTCAGAGAGTGCCACAATATCTAAACACAACAATTGATATCTGCTTATATTAAAACAATACAATTTCTGACAGTGTTCTTATTATTTGTAAAATTGCTGTGAATATAACACTGGTATTCCAGGTATAAGAGCAATTAAATATTTGAGTTTACGTTGATTGTCTTTATTTTTCTTGTCATTAGGAAATATTAAAATGGAAGAGAATTTGTTTTTCCTTTTAAGTTATTTATAAGAATGTTATTCAATAGTGATAAGATTTTTTAATGTTTCATGCATTTGTAAAATGAGTAGGACATTACGTCAAGTTTGAGACCTATTTTGCTAGAGAAATCTCAATTTTTGGGAAAAAATAGGATTCACTATTTTCTGCTTTCCAGCTGAAGTTTTGTCTGTTTTACAAAACATTTATTATTCTGGCACATACTTATTTAGCATTTAAGTCCACATTCTAATTATATGCAAATATGCTGAACTACCATTGATTTAAAAACATTGCTTATTTTTACATAAAACCAAAATTATGTCCCACACATACCAATTCAATGATTTCATGTGTTGATAAAGTGGACCTTATGTTAGATTACAAAGTTCTGTGCTAGTTAAACATTCACTGGTTAGCCTCATTAAAGCTCCATCATACACCTACAGTACTCATTGGGGTTCCAAACAGACAACACATGAGTTAAATGGTCCACAACCCCAGACAAAGAAATATTTTTAATGAATGAATGACTGTGTAAAAAGAAACAATCTATTTTGATGACATAATTTTGTAGACCATGAAGAAATTTGAATTTTGAAATCCAGCTAAATGTTTTTTATGTCTATTTTTTTTAACCAAAACAAAATGTTCAAATGATTGGAAGTTTAATCACTAGGGCCTCATGTCTCATTAATCACATTGTGACTGCATTTGATAGTTTTGGATATAAAGCCCTTCCATCTCCAATAATTTCCCTCTTAGAGGTATATTAGTGATATCTTTCAGCTAGGAAAATGTTCAGAGCTATGGCAGAGAGACTAGTATTGTGTGATTACAACTTAAGAGGTTACAAGGAGACTAGGCACTGTGGATTTTCAAGAACAGTTATAGAGCATGTGCCATTCTGGTGATCAATTGTAAAATGTGAAACATTTATGGTAGTGAGAGATTATTCAAAAAAACATGGATAACGCAAATGTGCCAAAAAAACCTCAAGTTGCTCTTGGACTAGACGTGAAAAAATGACTTCCATTTCAATAAATTACCCATGCCCAGAGATAAGCTTTTGTCACATGAATGGTAATGAACTTGAAAAATTGACTCCAATCTAATACACTACTGCAATTCAAAATCAGGAATACAATTCTTCTTAGGCTCAGGAATAGGCTTGCTCTCTGGCTCAGGAATAGACTTGCTCTCTGGCTCAGGAATAGACTTGCTCTCTGGCTCAGGAATAGACTTGCTCTCTCTGGCTCAGGAATAGACTTGCTCTCTGGCTCAGGAATAGACTTGCTCTCTCTGGCTCAGGAATAGACTTGCTCTCTGGCTCAGGAATAGACTTGCTCTCTGCAGGACTTCCGGAACTACGCACTTGTGCGGAAGCGCGTAATTAGGCTTTCTCCGCGTAATCCGCGTAATCTACAAATTTCCGCGTAATCCAGCGTAATTTGGCTAAATTTTGAAAGACAAAACATTTAAGTGTACAGCTGATGCGTCTTTTAGGGTTCTCACCTATTTCTCGTAAAAAAAGAGAGAGATTCTTAGTAAGAGTGCGATATTTTGAACTGAATTTCTAAAACAAATAAAATGACTAGGCGTTCTTTGCTAAACCACGAAGGCCTAGGACTAATAATAAAATAAAAATTAACCTTTTCAAGTTATTTCGTGCTTTCCTTTGGTACAAAATGTAGTCTGGGCATAACAGTTGATATTCCTTGTAATTTAGCGCGTAATTCAGAAAAGAATCCCGCAAAATTTTGATTTTTAAAGAAAAATGTATTGCAAAATCCTGTGTAATTTAGCGCGTAATGATTGATTTTCCGCGTAACTTAGCAAAGAATCCCGCATAATTTTGAGTTTTTTTCCACGTAATTACATAAGCCCTGTCTCTGGCTCAGGAATAGACTTGCTCTCTGGCTCAGGAATAGACTTGCTCTCTCTCTCTTGCTCAGGAATAGGCTTGCTCTCTGGCTCGGGAATAGACTTGCTCTCTGGCTCGGGAATAGACTTGCTCTCTGGCTCAGGAATAGGCTTGCTCTCTGTCTCAGGAATAGGCTTGCTCTCTGGCTCTCTGTTTTCGCGTCTGAGCCGAAAAAATGTAATGTAACACTTTTCCAAGAGGAAGGATTTTTGCTTGGTTTAGAATTTAAAAAGGGTATGAATATGAAAAATTCATGTAAGGGTAATTATACACTAATACTCCATTCACACCAACTAAACCAGTTTAACCAAACTGGTTTAACTTGAACTGAGTTTACACTAACCTTGTTTTACTTCGAAGGCGTTCACACCAAAACTAGACTAGTTTTGCCTAAAAGATCCAAACAGCGCACGCTTGTGGCATCATTCCAGTGCAATGTCAGCACACGCACAGAAGACAGTTTGAAAATTAAATACTTTGGCTTCAAATTCTAACCAAAATTTACTTCATTATTCAGTGGTTCTTCTTTTTTAACTTAGTTTTTAGACACACATCTCCCAAATAATAATATTTTGAGTGTTAAAATGTAAGAGTTTGTGGTTTGTTGACTGGAAATGCACAAATTCTCCTCTCTTGTTTTTTTCTCATACAACCTTTCAGCCACTGCTAAACGTTTTTCTTGCTCCTTGCTTGATAAATTGTGCCTTTCCTCGTGTTCCCACGTTCGCCTCCTCTTCCCACACTCCTTTATCTGCCATCTTTGTTAGACAGGGTTTAAACTACCTCGCAAGGTATTTTAGTTTAAACACGTTTAAACCATGTTTAGTTGGGGGAGCGCGCGGTGTGAAGGGTCCAAATTCTAAACACGTTTAGTTAAACAACCTTTAAACATGTTTAACTTTTTGGTGTGAATGAGGTATAAGTTAAAGCTTCATGTGTGCTTTTGTAAGGGCCAAAAATACATAAGTGTCCTAAGCAGGAATGTAAGATTGTAGAATAAGCCCCCTCTCTCTATTAAGGCCTCCTATACCATTCAAGACAAAAGAAAAAAGAGACCTCCTGAGGCATATAGCTTTGACGGTAGACCATAATGTTACGATTTAGAGTATTTTATTGATATTGTCATTCATTATTTATGTACTTATTCACAATTTCGTTTTTTTCTTCCTTTTCTTTATTATTTTTTCATCTTTTACACATTTATTATTATTTTAATTTGAATATTTTCTTTAGGGAACATGTATGTAAGCTTTTCTAGTTGTGACAGCTTTTCCAATTGTGTGTTTGTTCAGCAGTAAAAACTTCAATGTTACTGATAATATTGCATCACCCATTTTTATGTTGTAATTGTTTTTCCTTCCTAAATTTGTCATTTTGTTACTGTTTTTTTTTCTCAAGATTTCTAGTTTATTTCTTGTTTAAATTTCTATTCATAGAGATTGTGTCTTCTCTGCATTTTGCAGTAAAGTTAAGACTTCATCCCTTTCAGTGTTTTGTTTTCTCTCATATTCCTCATTTCTATTTTATTGGAAATGGGAGATATAGTGGAGGAAACCTAAGTTAACCTTTCGATCATGCTCAGCGTTTACTAAAAATAAACTAATTATTGGCAATCTAGCTAGTGACTTTTAGCTTTATATTCATGCTTTTGATCTCTTCTTTTTGCAGCCTCATACACACTTTTAAACAACATTTTCTTTATTTAGGATATTTTATGCATAATTGTTAAGACATGTTTGCCAATATTTATAAATTTTACAGAAATCAAGCTGGCAGTTATGAATATTTATAAAGAGCTATATCAATTAAATTTTTATTTCATTATCCCAAGGTATCATTTTCTATTTTGGTGTTTAAATTGTTTCCTTTAGTATGCTGTATTTATATGGCCAGATTTATGTGCCCTTCAAGTTTGATGATTGTGAAGGGTTTATTTTCACTTTATAAATTCTCATTTCCGTTTTTTTTTATTATTGTTCAAATCCCCTTTTTGTTTTTCTAAGTAAATGCTCTTAAGCAAAGTAAATAGCTATCAAATTTAATCAAGTTGTTCAATTGGTGAATAATAGAATGTACGATAAGAACAAGCTTTGTAGCCATTTTATACTTGGAGAAAATATTGGAATTTGTTACATATCCAATTAAATGTACACTTGTTCCCTTAACTTCAACTGTTTTTTTTTTTGTGTGCATGTGATGTTTTTCTGCTTGAAGGGCAATGATTAGCTTGTGTATTTAGTGTCACATTTTTTATTGCATTGGTTTTGTGTCCTGGCAACAGTATTAAATTAAGACAAAAATAATTTCCCATACCTTTTTTCAGAGCCTATGTTTTATAGATTAAACTTGCTTATTTAATTTTAATTGTCAATGTGAAATTAGAAAATGTTTTTGTTTCATGTATTATTTTGTCAAGTTAAAAGGGCACTTGCATGGTGAAATATGTTATTTTAGCTCTCTCAATAAGAGGCAAAATCCTGCAGAATACGTACTTAAAATAACTATTCAAGTTTATTAAATTGCATTTGATCTTTAAGATAACTACAGTATTGTAGTTTGAATGCCTCACATTGTGTGGATAGAAAATAGTGCTTTTAGGTTTCAGAACAGGCTGTATATTATGCAAACATTGAATTGCATTAAAACACCAACCAAAATCCCTTTTACAGAGAATTGGTTTATTTTATTATGCTTGGGCAAAGTAATCGGGAATATTTTACTTGTTTTGTTGCACAGTTTTTGATATTTTATTTTTAATTTTTTTTAAACAAGCTTGAGAGTGCCCCTTAAAAAGTGAGCCTTTTACATTGATTACAAGCACTAGAAGAGACATTCCTACAATAAATGCAGAGACACCTGCATTTCAGACTGTTATTTTGTCTAGTATCAATAGATTTTCAGAGACTGTAGTTGTGTAGCCCATCATTGGGCTTACAATTATAAGCCCATAATTGGGCTTACAATTATAGACTCATAGGAACATTATTTGATGAATCAAATAAGGCTGCATTTAAACAGACAGAATTATCCTCCTCATTGAGGTGACAGGTTTCTCTTGCTTTGAAAATCTGTTTTAAAGAAATAATTATGCCTTTATTTTAGAAACAACGGCAAAAATATTGCAGCATAGTAGATTTCTGTATTTACTGAAGAAAAACAGCTCCAATGCAGAATTGCCACATGATATTTATTTGAACCAGATTGGTGTATTTAGTTCCCCCTTCTAAGAAAACAGATGTGCTAGGACAGGATCAAGACAGCTGAGTCATACAGTAGCTCTTGAAATGTTTTTACATATTCCTATATTATGGACAAAAAATACTAGCCTGTTTTTTGCAGGTTCTAACAGAATTCTGTATTCTATTTCTGTTATGTTTAGCTTCTTCTAAAGGAAATCTGTATTCCCTTTCTGTTGTGTTTAGCATGCTGCAGAACTTGAGAAGAAGCAAAATGAGAGTGAATACAAAAAGATGCTGAGTAGTGTTGTACAATATGGCAGTGTTATCCAGGTAAGATTCCAATGATTCAAATGATGCACTCTACCTCAAGAAGCAAAGAAAAGACTTAATTGCAATAGTAACCATCCCAATTTTGTTCGGATTATCCCAGTTTTACTTGAATTTCCTGTAACCCAACATCTTCTATGGCAATAGGATATCCAGATGTTTATCCTCTTTTCTGTTAATTATATACCCTTCATGTATATTTTCATCTCAGTTTCTGTTGAAGTAGAAACCAATTAACAAAATGTGAAAAAAATGGATTATCAATATCATCATCAGTTTTCTTTCATGATTTTATACAACCCTGAAAATGTGGGATATACTGAGGCTTGAGTTTTCTGTTGGAAACTTCTGTATAAGCTTAACGACAAGGGCTTTATTTTTCAAGCAACAGGCTCAGGTCTCAACTTCGTGTCATGTCTGCTTGTGAAGATAACAAGATACCATCTCAAGTGAAAGTGATTACCCACTAACCCTCATTCTTTCTGTTGTTAAGTGTGGGGAGTAGTCTGTATCTTTACTGACGAGTTGTCAGGTGTGTCTAATGCCTGAGTATGCCTACATAGATACTTTTGTTATAGAAACACATCAACATTTGAATGTCGCACCTGAATAATTCAATTCTTTAATCTTTAATAGCTGCTTCATGTTAAAAGCAACAAGTTCTTGACTGTAAATAAGCGGCTCCCTGCACTACGAGAGAAAAATGCCATGCGTGTCACCTTAGACCCAAATGGAAATGAGGTTGGTTAAAGAGGCCTGCCTGGAAAGTGCACCGCAGAATGATGCCATGTTAATAAAGGATGTGGGGTAGAGCAGTGTTAAGTGAAAAGTGAATGTGTTATACGGGTATGACAGGGTAATGGGGATATGTAGTTTATTCAACTCTAGATATCACTTTGAAGTAAAACTATCCTAGGGGTTGGTGAGACAAAGGTATGACTGGTTGGGTAATGTAAAAAGGGTTATATAAAAATTATGTGATTTGATGATTTCTAGTGTTATTTTATATGATATTTGCCTTGTTTCAATCCATTTCAGGGGTCTTGGTTCTATATTGTGCCATTTTATAAACTAAGAGCAGCTGGAGATAATGTGAGTTTTTTTTAAATTTGTCTCAAACCCTCGTCCCTTGAATCATGATAATCATGGTGATAAGTGTTTCATGCTAATGGTAACATAAAAGTTTTTGTGCCTTTTACCAATTTACCCAGAATTAAAAAAAAACTTTTAAAATTGAAACTGTCACCAATATTAAACAAAACGTTGAGTGCACAGAAATAAAAGCTTACCAAATAGATTAGAGCTGACTTTGTGGTGAAAATTACACACACAAAACTCATGTCCAACTTTTCTGAAACTTTTGGTTGAATAACGTGTTTTTTCCGAGGTTGTTGTTGGTGATATGGTCATTTAATTGAATGACATGTGTTTTTTCCTAGGTTGTGGGTGATATGGTCATTTTAATTGAATGACATGTTTTTTCCAAGGTTGTTGTTGGTATATGGTCATTTTAATTGAATGACACATGTTTTTTCCCAGGTTGTGGTTGGTGATATGGTCATTTTAAATCCTGTCAATGCTGGCCAACCCTTGCATGCAAGTAACCAAGAGCTTATTGACAACCCAGGGTGTAAGGAGGTAATCTAAATGTGAATAAAAATGCAATTTTTCATTTATAAATAACTCAGCTTGCTTACTACCTGTAATGTATTAATTCTGAAATTACTTTTTCTGTTGTTTTGGGACTCCTATGGAAGTCAAAAATACAAGAGAACAAGCTGTCTCTCTTTTTTGCAAGCCACAGAAATCCTGAATTCTCAAATCTTACTAGAAAGCAAGCTAGCAGTCTTTGAATAGATCTGTGACATTTATTCTCCTTAGGTGAACTGTGTGAACTGTCAAACTAGCTGGAAAATTTCCCTCTTCCTCTCTTATGACGAGAATGATGAGGACATTCTTAAAGGGGTAAGAGTAAAAACATTCACTCACCTGAGCTTAGAAACAATGTTAAAAAGGGCCCATCTCGCCATTATTTTATGCTCCTGTTCAATGGCGAGTCACACAAAGCATCCATTTCCATCCGCTAATTCAAGCATTTGACTAAGATATTTTCAATCAAGTATAGTCAATATCAGACTTTATTAGTTATTTTGAAGTTTCCTTGTGAATAAACCGTTGTATTTTCAATGATAAACAATAACAAAGGAGTGGCGGTTGATCAACATTCCTTAACACCAATCATATTGATCATATCTAAAAGCATGGTATCTAATTGTATAGCAAAATAATATGTGTTTGTAGGGAGATGTTGTACGCCTCTTCCATGCTGAGCAAGAGAAGTTTCTTACCTGTGATGACTTCAAGAAAAAATCCTATATCTTCCTCCGAACCACTGCTAGGCAGACAGCCACCTCGGCCACCAGCTCAAAAGCTCTCTGGGAAGTGGAGGTACCTACTACCCTACCTGTATCCCACCCACTAACCTACCCACCTTCTCAGAGGCAAAGCCACCCATGCATGCTACCAACAATCAGGGGCAACCCACCCACTAACAATCAGGGGTAAAGCTACGCACTAACAATCAGGGGTAAAGCAACCCACTAACAATCAGGGGCAACCCACCCACTAACAATCAGGGGTAGAGCCACCCACTAACAACCAGGGGTAACCCACCCACTAACAATCAGGGGTAAAGCCACCCACTAACAATCAGGGGCAACCCACCCACTAAAAATCAGGGGCAACTGACCCACTAACAATCAGGGGTAGAGCCACCCACTAACAATCAGGGGCAACCCACCCACTAACAATCAGGGGTAAAGCCATCCACTAACAATCAGGGGCAACCCACCCACTGACAATCAGGGGCAACCCACCCACTAACAATCAGGGGCAACCCACCCACTAACAATCAGGGGTAAAGCCACCCACTAACAATCAGGGGCAACCGACCCACTAACAATCAGGGGCAACTCACCCACTAACAATCAGGGGTAAAGCCACCCACTAACAATCAGGGTAACCCACCCACTAACAATCAGAGGTAACCCACGCACTAACAATCAGGGGTCAAGCCACCCACTAACAACCAGGGTAACCCACCCACTAACAATCAGGGGTAAAGCCACCCACTGACAATCAGGAGTAAAGCCACCCACTAACAATCAGGGGTAAAGCCACCCACTAACAATCAGGGGTAAAGCCACCCACTAACAATCAGGGGCAACCGACCCACTAACAATCAGGGGCAACTCACCCACTAACAATCAGGGGTAAAGCCACACACTAACAATCAGTGGCAACCCACCCACTAACAATCAGAGGTAACCCACGCACTAACAATCAGGGGTAAAGCCACCCACTAACAATCAGGGGTAACCAACCCACTAACAATCAGGGGTAATCCACCCACTAACAATCAGGGGCAACCCATCCACTAACAATCAGGGGCAACCCACCCACTAACAATCAGGGGTAAAGCCACCCACTAACAATCAGGGGTAAAGCCACCCACTAACAATCAGGGGCAACCCACCCACTAACAATCAGGGGCAACCCACCCACTAAAAATCAGGGGCAACCCACCCACTAACAATCAGGGGTAAAGCCACCCACTAACAATCAGGGGTAAAGCCACCCACTAACAATCAGGGGTAAAGCAACTCACTAACAATCAGGGGTAAAGCCACACACTAACAATCAGGGGCAACCCACCCACTAACAATCAGGGGTAACCCACCCACTAACAATCAGGGGTAATCCACCCACTAACAATCAGGGGCAACCCATCCACTAACAATCAGGGGCAACCCACCCACTAACAATCAGGGGCAACCCACCCACTAAAAATCAGGGGCAACCCACCCACTAACAATCAGGGGCAAAGCCACCCACTAACAATCAGAGGTAACCCACCCACTAAAAATCAGGGGTAAAGCCACCCACTGACAATCAGGGGCAAAGCCACCCATGCATGCATACCCCTTGGCCCACTAGGATTGCACTTTCCTTGAAATGGCAGGCCATGCCATCTGGGCCCTTTTTACATGACTTGGCCAATTTTGTGCAACTGTAGCTAAGGGATGTTCAAGTGTAGGAGGTAATGTATTCTTTTTACACCAAGTGTGTAATATATCCCCCACAGCACCCCCCTTGGGATAAGGATCTTACCCCCACAGCACACTCCTTGGGGTAAGGATCTTGCCCCCACACCATCCTCCTTGGGGTAAGGATCTTACCCCTATAGCACCCTCCTTGGGGTAAGGATCTTACCCCCACACCATCCTCCTTGGGGTAAGGATCTTACCCCCTCAGCACCCTCCTTGGGGTAAGGATCTTACCCCCACAGCACCCTCCTTGGGGTAAGGATCTTACCCCCACACCATCCTCCTTGGGGTATGGATCTTACCCCCACACCACCCTCCTTTGGGTAAGGATTTCAATCCCACACCATCCTCCTTGGGGTATGGATCTTACCCCCACACCACCCTCCTTAGGGTATGGATTTTACCCGCACACCACATGGATCATTTTCAAACATTTCTGTTTTCAGGTTGTGCAACATGACCCCTGTAGGGGAGGGGCAGGGCATTGGAATTGTCTTTTCCGGTTCAAGCATCTCGCAACTGGAGACTATCTAGCTGCGGAGGTAAATCAGCTAGCCTGCTAGGCAGCTCTTATTTGGTCATAATTATTTAGAAATGTTTTGTTTTCAACTATCGGGAATCCTGTGGCGTGTAAAGGGACGACGAGCACTGGGTCGGCTTGCATGCTGAATTCCTTTGTACCCACGGCCCCAATGAACTTCGGCATTTTCGAGCTCAAAAAAACTGCTTAGAATATGCACAAATGAGAGCCGGCTAGCAGACTGTAAAGAAGCTTGCATTCAAACCCAACTAGCACATGTGTATTTTAAAATTCATTTATGTTCAAGTATAATATATCTCCTGTGTTTCTCGAGTTAGTGATATCGGGAAAGTGTTTTTGTAAAGAAAAAAGCCGAGCACTTCTCTAATGTGCTTTATTACTTTTATTATCGACTAACGGTAAAAGAAAGCTTAAGATTTGTAAAAAATTACACCGACCTTTGAAAGTAAAATAATCTACCGACCAATCTAAGCTTAAAGGCGAAACCTTCTAGTGTCCAGGAAGCCTTTTAAAGCAAAACATTTAATCCTAATTGACGGTCGTTGTTAATAGGCAGCGACCAGTAGTGGCCGCTACCACTACTATGGATAAAACACGCCTGATCATGTCTCTATTTATTTACCTTACAGGCTGACGATGACAACACCAAAGACGCTACTCGACACAAACTCAAGGGGAGTGACCCCGTCTTCCACCTCGTCCCAGCCCCTCACGGTAACGACATCGCCTCCATCTTTGAGCTTGACCCTACGACGCTGACTCGCTCTGACTCACTCGTCCCCCGGTGCTCCTACGTGCGGCTTCGTCACCTCTGCACAAACACGTGGGTCCACTCCACAGGAATCCCGATTGACAAGGGAGAGGAGAGGCCGGTTATGCTGAAGGTGAGTTCATTTCTGGATATCATACATTCGTAGGCACATGTTCTCACGTTTGCCCTTATTTGTTAAGACAATAACAAAAGTTTTTACTTCCAGTCGATAACGAACGTTCTGGCGGGCCGACGGAAACATCAATTGCCGCCGTAGATTATCATGCACATCCTCGACAAAACTTTCAATAGACACAATGCTTTTACAGAGAGTGAATAGTCAATCACAACTCCTTTTCGTCATAAATTTTATAGCATTTTTTATAAATATTCTTTTGGCAGTAATTGAAAATGTGTCGGAGTCAAGATCCAAGGAAAACAAATAAGCATACAACATGCGTGATCTGTTTGGCTTAAGGAATGAGATCGTTCAATGAAATATGAACATATTAGTTGCGGACCTCACTTTCAAAAAGAAGTCAAATGACATAGTCAAGTCATGGATTTCTTTCCTTTATATATTTCTCAGAGAACAAGAAAGACTAAATAGAAGATATTCAAACGGTCGACTGCGCATTTGGGGAATTAGGTTGTGCGTTTTTTTCGAAGTTACAATAACTATACCAAAATCTTTTAACTTTTTCCATGAACCCACCCTTACTCCCCTGCCTTTGTTGATAGTATAATGGAAAAACAGTTTGAAATAGGGGATTAAGCCAAACAACATAAGTGCACCAGAGATGAAACTCGTCTTGGGTATTTAGCTTTGTGAAACTCCTATGCTCTGGTTTACCCGCAACAGTTTGTGGGGTGAAGGTAAAACAGTAGCCAAAAAAAAAAACATGTTAAATACAGAGCAGTTTTCCCGCTCTTATTTTACGTATCTCTGTGCTGTTACTTACGTGTCGTAATATGTGCTTCCCTATCCATATTTCTCTAAGTTTTCCACTCAATTAGATCGGTACCGCGAGCATCAAAGAAGATAAGGAAGCGTTCGCGATCGTTCCCGTCCCTGCTTTGGAAGTCAGAGATCTCGACTTCGCTAACGATGCAAGCAAGGTCTTGGGGACTTTTGCAAGCAAGCTAGAGACTGGGAACTACACACAGCACGAGAGAAGGTATATATACTGCTTTGTGAGACTCGAAGCTATACACAATACGATAGAAAGTATGTAGACAGCTTTGGGAGACTGGGAACTACACACAGCACAAGAGAAGGTATGTAGACGGCTTTGGGGGATTGGGAACTATACACACCACGAGAGAAGGTATATAGACGGATTTGGGAGACTGGGAACTATACACAGCCAAGAGAAGGTATGTAGACGGCTTTGGGAGACTGGGAACTATACACAGCACGAAAGAAGGTATGTAGACTGCTTTGGGAGACTGGGAACTATACACAGCACGAAAGAAGGTATGTAGACTGCTTTGGGGGACTGGGAACTCAAACAGCACAAGAGAAGGTATGAAGACAGCTTTAGGAGACTGGAACCCAACACGAAGTATTATGTAGAAGAAGTAAATAGACAGTTCCACTGTCTTGTGTGTAATAACTCATAAAAGTCCCTCTACCTAGGCAGTACGATGTATGCCGTGCAGGTTAACTGTCTTGTGTCCAATGGTGTATGTACAGGTTTGTGACGCAGCTCTTGACGGACCTGGTTTACTTCGTGACGGAGCATGATACAGGAGGCGAAGATGTGCTGAACATTCAAGTACAAGACCCCAACAGAGACAGGCAGAAACTAATGCGGGAACAGAACATACTCAAAGAGGTCAGAAGTACCCCCCCCCCCCCCTCTTACCCTGGGTGGCAAGAGACCGTCACATCGCCCAAGACCCAAACGCATGTCCCAAACGATATTGTTAAATACATTGAGAGTTTCTCACAACGCCGGACACCAGAAGACGTGACGAACAAATACCGAGGCCACTTGGCTTGTTATCGTAGACTTGACTTTGTTACCCAGAGTAAACATTTCCTTGATGTTTGGATGTAATGATCAGCTCACACACAGACTTCAAGACCGATTTGCTCTACTTGATGTTGAACACCCAAGCACAACATCCCTTTACCGAACAATAAGCGACTAATAAGCACTAAGAAATCACGTGACCTTTGGTGGTCGTCAAACTCCAACGTGTTCTGACTTTTAGTGACAAAATAACAACAATAAACAGCAACCTATTCAGCGCTTGCGAATCAGTCAGAACATTTCTCTGCCTCTCTGTGTCTTATGTCAGTTGTACCGGCGCTCTACATATAACTGCTAGTACTATGTGTCTCTGCCGGAAAATCTGTCGAAAGACTGAATTACAGTCACATTGCGGTATCTCAAAATGACACGTTTCCCCTTCTAGGTGTTTCATCTGCTCAAGGCTCCATTCACTGACAAAGGAAATGGTCCGATGCTACGTATTGAAGAGCTGTCTGACCAGAGGAACGCACCTCTCAGGCACATCTTCCGGCTCTGCTACCGCGTGCTGCGTCACTCTCAGCAAGATTACAGGAAAAACCAGGTAACGTTACCGCGTAATGTGCCACGCCCAGTTACATTTGGCAGTTAAACCTAGGTACATAAGACTAATACAACCGCTTACAATTAGCCTGATTGTTTTAAAGAGTGCCTTTGTTGAGTTTATTTTAGCGCTAGAGGCATTCAATTCTCAAATAAGTAAAACTCTTGTGAGCCTTTGTTGAAACGCTAAAAAGCTTACCTGATTGCTGAGTTACATATGACGCACGCACCCTTCTCCTTCTATCCAACTTGCGCGGGGCACTATGGGTATCTCTTGGCTCGTAAAGCCCTAAGAAATGGTTCGGTGCGGGCTTGAGGTTTGGCAGACTATCAAAGCTTTCTTTATTGAGGATGGCACTTTATATCAATGATTAATTGTACTATCCTGCGTAGATCAGTAACAAAATGTGTAGTTTAGTTTAGACATGTTCGGATAGACTTAATAGACAGGCAAGGGTTTCTGAACATATAATTCCACCCGTAAAAGTATATCGCCAAGCAGTTCGGCTTCATGCAAGCGCAGATGTGTAGTTTAGTTTGGACATGTTCGGACGGACTGAATAGACAAGCAAAGGTTTCTGAATATATGATTCCACCCGCAGGAGTATATCGCCAAGCAGTTCGGCTTCATGCAAGCACAGATCGGATACGATATCCTTGCCGAGGACACCATCACAGACCTGGTCCATAACAACCGGAAGCTGCTCGAGAAGCACATCACGCGCACCGAGATCGAGACGTTTGTCAGCCTGGTGCGCAAGAAGAAAGAGTGCAGGTAGTGCGTCTGTCTATCCGTCCGTTTGTCTGAAGTCTATCCGTCAGTTTGTCTATCCGTTCATTCGTCTGTTTGTCTATCCGTTCATTCGTCTGTTTGTCTATCCGTTCATTCGTCTGTTTGTCTATTTGTTCTTTCGTCTGTTTGTCTAACCGTCCATTTGTTTGTATATCCGTTCATTTGTCTGTCTTCCCATCCATCCGTATGTTTGTCTGTCTATCCGTCCATTTGTCTGTTTGTCTATCCATCCATTTATCTGTTTGTCTATCCGTTCATTCGTCTGTTTGTCTATCCGTTCATTCGTCTGTTTGTCTATCCGTTCATTCGTCTGTTTGTCTATCCGTTCATTCGTCTGTTTGTCTATCCGTCCATTTGTGTATCCATCCATTCGTCTGTTTGTCTATCCGTCCATTTTTTGTTTGACTATCCGTTCATTCTTCTGTTTGTCTATCCATCCATTTGTCTGTTTGTCTATCCGTTCATTCGTCTGTTGGTCTATCGATCCATCCGTATGTTTGTCGGTCTATCCGTCCATCTGTGTCTTTCTGTTTATTTGTGTATCTGTTTGTCTGTCTATCTGTCCACTTCTCTGTCTATCTCTCCACTGTCTGTGTTTTTCTGTCTACCTGTTCGTCCGTATTTGTGTCTATCTGTCTATACGTCTGTTGGACTGTCTACCAGTCCGTCTGCGTGTCTTTCTTTGTATCTTTCTGTCCGTCTGTCTGAGTGAATGTCTGATTCTGTTCCCTTGTCTGTTATGAAATAACACTAGAATAACACTAGTGATGTTCGCGCGGCGATTGGTCGGAAACTGAAGGGGAACAGAGTTTGTTATCAGTTACGAAGATTTTCTTGTTTTGTCTTTGTGTAGGTTTTTGGACTACCTATCCGATCTTTGTGTATCAAACCACACAGCCATCCCAGCAACTCAGGAGTTGATCTGCAAGACTGTGCTGCACCCCTCCAACTCTGATCTTCTCATAGAGACAAGGTACAACTAGTCGTGGTTACGAGCATCTTTCCTATAATTCCCATTTGGCCATTTTTAGATACTGATTCGCTTGTCAGCATGGGAGATGTTTTACTGGTCTGGGAGATGGTAGAAATTCAAACGCTTTGTAACCTTACATTTATTCGCTTGCCAAGATAAAGGGGGAGGGTAGAATTTCAAACGCTTTCTAATCTTGTCTTAATTCGCATGCCAGAATAATGGAAAGAGATGTGTTCCTGGTCTGGGAGAATGTACAAATTCAAACGCTCTCTTACCTTAGCTTTATTTGCTTGTCAGGATATTAGAAGGAGATGTATTCCTGGTCTGGGAGAGGGGAGAGAAGATGAAGGCTCAGAAGGACATTGCTAAAGGCGTGAAGATGATGGTCAAGGAAGACATCAAAATACTTGACTACTACCGGTAAGATGTCGAGATGATGGTCAAGACAGACATCAAAATACTTTACTACTGGTGAATGATACTACGATGGCCCGATTTAGCTGGAATAGCGAAAAATAGGTTAACGATATGATGGCGATTATTTGTTAAATGTTTGATATGGTTTTCGGTTAAGGCCAGTCCGAGGGCGAATAGGTTAACTCTGACGTTGGTTTTATTGCAGATACCAGCTGAACTTATTCTCTCAGATGTGTCTCGATCGCCAGTACCTTGCCATTAACAGCATCAGCAAACAACTCGACGTCGACCTTATACTAAGGTGCATCCTTGTGTATATTACCCAGAGGGCACTCCCCTTGTCACATTAGCTCGTGAAAACCCAAAGGGGTAACAAAGTTGGTGTGGCCTACATCAATTTTGACGCCTAAAAGATAACAAAAGGCTCGGTTTCTATATGTTAGACCCTAAGGACCCTAGGGAACTTAGACCCTAAGGGATAGCAGCTAATTTAAAACAGACGAGTTATCAATTTTATGAATTATTGAAACTCGCCTAATACATCCTTTGGGATAGCAGATTTTCCCGAAGGAAATTTTCTAGAAGACCCTTAGGGTAAGAAGAGCTAATATGTCATTTTTGGGATGGAGTCACCGCCCGAGGTATTGTATAAGGTTTGAGTGATTAGTGTCATCTAAAACTGCTGATTTTATTACAAAACATCACCTTTTTAAGGGATCATGAAATTGTTAACCTCGTGTTGTAGGTGTATGGCGGATAAGGAGCTGCCATGTGATCTGAGAGCGGCGTTCTGTCGCCTGATGCTCCACATGCACATAGACCGGGACCCTCAAGAGACCGTTACACCCGTGAAATATGCGCGACTTTGGAGCGAGATACCTACAGAGATGACCATCCATGTGTGAGTAGCATCTGTCAATCAATCCACCAATTAATTAACTTATCAAGCGATTGATCAATCAATGACCATCCATGTGTGAGTAGCATCAGTCAATCAATCAATAAACCAATCAATCAAGCTATCAATCAACTAATTAATAAACTAATCAATCAATTGATCAATCAATGACCATTCATGTGTAAGTAGCATCAGTTAATCAATCAATAAACCAATCAATCAAGCTATCAATCAACTAATTAAC
Organism: Nematostella vectensis; assembly: GCF_932526225.1. Lineage (NCBI taxonomy): Eukaryota > Metazoa > Cnidaria > Anthozoa > Actiniaria > Edwardsiidae > Nematostella > Nematostella vectensis. Next base: position 14,467,379 of record NC_064043.1, on the reverse strand, counting down.
CATTTTATCATTCAATCTATCAATGAATTACCATCCATGTGTAAGTAACATCAGTCAGTCAATCAACCAATCATTCAACCTATCAATCAATCAGTGACCGTTAATACGTAAGTAGCATCAGTCAATCAGTTACCCGATTGTATCCCGATTGTTACCCGATTGTATCCAGCTTCATCAACACTATAGTTTTGTGTGCTTGGAGGTTAAAGCCGCATTGTCACCAGTTTACTTCCGGAGGTCCGACGGAAACCTCAACCGTTAAAAGGCAAAAGATTCTATTAGAATCCGAGATATTTTACAGGCCATCCGCTCTAAATTATCAATCACATCCTCAAAGAAACTTCCAATAAACACACTGCTTTCAATATTTTGAAATATTTTTCGCGTTTTCCGTTAAAAATCATCGGAGATTGTTACGTAATCGACCGGAAGTAAACTGGTGACAATGCGGCTTTAAGAGACCCACGCGATCCTTTGCTGTTATGAGCTGATGGAGGACTTTTTTTGTCTCCAGCTACGACCAGCACGAGGCAGTCGGGGAGGAGAGGGAAGATATTCGCCGGAGATTCGAGGGAGTCATCCAGTTCGTGGAGAATTACCTGCATAACATCAGCAGTAACGTGTTCTCCTTTAGCGACAAGGAACAGAACAAGCTCACTTTTGAGGTCAGAGGTCCCATGTCAATAAGGATAAGTCCCAGGGATACAGGGGGGTCGATTGCGTCGATATCTAAATCGCTTTTTGAGGATATAGACCCCTTTTTGAGTAATAGTAATAATTAGTCTCATTATTTGGAACAAAACAACAAATAAAATCCAACCCAGGGCGAAAATCTGCTACTCTAATGTCTTCTGTGTCCTTATCCGAAGAAAGGGTTTCAATAGCTCTCGCTTAGTAGCTCTTCGTCTCAGTTCTATTATTTTCGACTTTAAGGTTGTTCAGATTGCACGTCACCTGATCTATTTCGGGTTCTACGGATTTAGTGACTTGTTACGACTGACGCAGACTCTTCTGTCTATCTTGGATTGCGAGCAGAGAGCGTTCACACGCATACACAACGGCGGAAAAAATGATGGTGAGTCGGCAACGTAAAGTGTGGAAACTCAAACTCCAAGGTTCTTTTTTCTTCCTCAAGGCTTGAGCTACTACCGGAGGCTTATTTCCAGAAATTGTTCTACCCAAAAATCCGAATTCCTACGAAACTTCAGGATATATTAAAGAAGTTATTAAGGTTTATAGAAAAAATATTTGCGAGTCAATCCGTGGGAAAATGTGAAATCCGATAAAAGGCGGAATTACTTGAAAACCAGCGACGAAAAATGTTTTAGTACGGTCTTTCATATGGATATACTTTAAGCGATTTGCGGCGACAAAATTAACCTCCGGTATTACCTTAACTGCTATTGTAACAAAAACGAATCCTCTCCTAAATAATGTAGCTATTTTAGTATACAATCTAATTAACGATGTATACATCACATCTTTTTTGTGTCTGGTTTGACTACCATCGTTAATCACTATTAATGAAAGGTTAAGTTTTGTTTACCGTCCTCACACAATCCCTTGTATCTACTACCTCGTATCAGTTTTGTGTTTGGTTTTGCATATGAACTCGGTGTTTGGTTTTGCATATGAACTCGAAGTAATTTGATGTTTGCTGAACTAGGTGTTACTCCCAATCCCTGTTGTGCTTTGCTCAATGTTTTAAAGCTCGCATTTCATGAATTCGCGCGAAAAAAAGGGATTTTGAACTCGCTTTTTTAGGATTACAAAAAGGCGGAATTTCTTGAATACCAGCGACGCAAAAAGTGGTTAAGTTTTGTTGACCATCCTCACATAATCACATGTATCTCCTACCTCGCATCAGTTCTGTGTTTGGTTTTGACTACAATCTTTGATCACCATTGTTGAAAGGCGAAGTTCTGCTTTTGACCATTCTCACATTATCCCTTCTATCTCCCACGTCGCACCAGTTTTGTTTATGGTTTTGACTACCATCTTTAATATTTTGAAAGGCGAAGTTCTACTGTTGACCATACTCACATGTTCCCTTGTATCTCCTACCTTCCACCAGCAGTAAACGACAACAAGGTCGAGATGACGAAGAGCATCCACTTACTGGGGGCCACTATGACAAGGGTCGCTTTTGGTGGGAGCCTAGACCCTTGGGGGCTCATTCAGCACTCTGAAGGAGGGACCAAGGGCGAGATCGAGATTGACCATGTCGTCATGGAAACCAAGTTGAAGGTCCTTGAGATTTTGGAGTTCATCATGAACGTTCGTCTTGATTACCGGATCTCGAGTCTCTTGACGATTTTCAAGAAAGATTTCGACGAGAGTAACGCCAACATAGGAGATGTCAATGCCGATAACGGTAAGATGAGATTTTAATTTTTGCTTGTGAATATTATCTTGTACGTGTTGTTCCATTTAATTCAAAATGAGTTAGATTTGTTTCAAAAGCCCGTGTATAGTAATACTGTCTCTATAAAGAGTAGCCCTGTAATTAGCATAGGTAAACGGTAAAATCATCTGCCATAAATAAATCTAGTGATCTAATCTGTTAAATTAGAAAGAAGCCCTATAAACATCGGTTTTTCTGTTGCATGGTCCCTAAAATCTTCATAAAACACTACCGAAATTGTATTAAGACAGGTAAAGACGAAATATAACCCTAACCCGTCAATTAAATGAAGCCAATCTAAAAATCCTAACCCACCTATTCTGTGCTTTACTCTAGCGTTTCTGTGTATTGCTTCCTGGAGATCGTTCCATGTATGCAGAGTAAATAAAGCACCTAGAATTCTTTAGATTAAAATGCATGCGATCTATAGTTTGGGGACATTTAAACGGCATCTTACTTATATAAAATGATCTAGATTAACATGTGTAACATTCTTTTCCAGGAAAAAAGTCAAAACGACGCTGTAAAATCGACGAGGCTGGTGTGCCCCACTACCTCGCACCACATACTTGTATGTCTAAATTATCTCTAAACGGTGCCCTCTATACTACTCAAAACCTTAAATCATCTAGGGAACCTCGAAATTATTATCCTAAAATATTGATCAATAAAATTAAAAGCATGGTGCATGGACGCTTCCTTTAACGTTTATTTGTTGGGTGGTCTTGTGTAAACCACGCTTTGAGTCATCTTTTTATTGAGGATCTTTTACTGTAATAAATAAATGAACATGTAGTCTACCCTTGAGATCAGAGCCTTCTCTGTAGGTCATATATTAAATAAATAGGTAAAAAAAGTACGGGGATACCTGTACGCAAGTTGAGGTAGAGGTAGACTGAGTAGTTGATGAGAGGGAAAGGAAATCCAAATCAGTTAATCTATTTCTGTGTTGAGAGATCCCTACGAGGCTTCTGATTTACTAAATTTATCCATTGAACTAAATTCGAATACTTAAACTTGTATAAAGGTGATAACAGACTAACCATTTAATATCTGATGGGAAAGTTGCAGATTTTTCTTTTTTTGTGCTCGCTCCAGGACGTTTGACCTGCCCAATTTTTGGGATTCGTTACTGACCTACATTAAATGGTCATCCCCTAAATGAGATTTTTCTTACGTTTGTTGCTTGAGACCTTTGTGTACATTCTCTTCTTCTGTCATGCAGGGATTGATTTAGAGAATATCAGTGCACAGGCGGAGGCCATCTTTGGAGGCTCAATGTAAGTACTATTGCGATTACTTATAAGCGCCTCGCCTTATCATGTTACACATACAGCGGCAATCGCACCAGTTTATTTCCGGATAATTTCAAATCTATGTAAGTGAGATGTTCATTTAAGTAGAGAAATTCGATACATTTTTCAATGAAAACGGCTTCATTTTACTATATTTTCACAATGAAAGCTTAAACTTAAGTGTCACTTAAGACAGAGAGTCTTTAACTGTATTGTCGTACTGGCCTTAGCCAGTATATTTTTACTGCTGTGTTGTTGTGCTACGCCTTTAGCTTATTTGTGCTAATGTGTTGTAAATATGTGTTCAGCGGTTTCTGGGTCCTCCCTGTATTTCTGTCTGTAGGGTATTTGGACTGATGCGTTGTTGTTTGTGGTGACATGTTTTATCTCTTCAGCGGTTCCTAGGTTGTCCCTCTAGCTCTGCCTGTAGTTTATTTGTGATGTGTTGTTGTAACTGTATTCATTGGCTCCTGGGTATTCCTGTATCTCTTGCCTCTACCCTCTGTGTGCTGTTATGTCGTATCTGTAAGATTTTAGTCAGTTTCGACATAACGGCTGGGAAGGTAATTACTGGACTGATCGAGAATAGTTGTTTATTATCACTAATCAGCACGTAAAAACTGCAATACAAATCACAAAGGGTCTAAAATCAGTAACAGAGACTTACAATAGGTTACATAACATTTAAGAGATCATTATCTGGCAATCACTTCGTGGTTATTCCCGTAGATCGTCCTTGAATGTAGCACATTCCGACGTTGCCCAATCACAAGTATATTATTTACAATCACACGGTGAATAGACCAGAAAATCAAATGGTTCCTACAGCATGTCATTACCTATGCTAACCAATACAATGTACAGTATAACATAAAGGGGCTTACCTCTTTCCCCAGCTATAGGTGTATTCAGTAGATCATAAATAATCCCTCCCTCTGTAGCTTATTTGTGTCGTGTTGTGGTGTCGGTTCAGTGGCTCCTGGGCCCTCCCTCTGTAGCTTATTTGTGTTGTGTTGTGGTGTCGGTTCAGTGGCTCCTGGGCCCTCCCTCTGTAGCTTATTTGTGTCGTGTTGTGGTGTCGGTTCAGTGGCTCCTGGGCCCTCTCTCTGTAGCTTATTTGTGTTGTGTTGTGGTATCTGTTCAGTGGCTCCTGGGCCCTCCCTCTAGCTCTCTCTGTAGCTTATTTGTGTTATGTTGTGGTGTCTGTTCAGTGGCTCCTGGGCCCTCTCTATGTAGCTTATTTGTGTTGTGTTGTGGTGTCTGTTCAGTGGCTCCTGGGCCCTCCCTCTGTAGCTTATTTGTGTTGTGTTGTGGTGTCTGTTCAGTGGCTCCTGGGCCCTCCCTCTAGCTCTCTCTGTAGCTTATTTGTGTTGTGTTGTGATGTCTGTTCAGTGGCTCCTGGACCCTCTCTCTAGCTCTCTCTGTAGCTTATTTGTGTTGTGTTGTGGTATCTGTTCAGTGGCTCCTGGACCCTCTCTCTGTAGCTTATTTGTGTTGTGTTGTGGTATCTGTTCAGTGGCTCCTGGGCCCTCTCTATGTAGCTTATTTGTGTTGTGTTGTGGTATCTGTTCAGTGGCTCCTGGACCCTCTCTCTGTAGCTTATTTGTGTTGTGTTGTGGTATCTGTTCAGTGGCTCCTGGACCCTCTCTCTGTAGCTTATTTGTGTTGTGTTGTGGTATCTGTTCAGTGGCTCCTGGGCCCTCCCTCTGTAGCTTATTTGTGTTGTGTTGTGGTATCTGTTCAGTGGCTCCTGGGCTCTCTCTCTGTAGCTTATTTGTGTTGTGTTGTGGTATCTGTTCAGTGGCTCCTGGGCCCTCTCTCTGTAGCTTATTTGTGTTGTGTTGTGGTATCTGTTCAGTGGCTCCTGGGCCCTCTCTATGTAGCTTATTTGTGTTGTGTTGTGGTATCTGTTCAGTGGCTCCTGGGCCCTCTCTCTGTAGCTTATTTGTGTTGTGTTGTGGTATCTGTTCAGTGGCTCCTGGGCCCTCTCTCTGTAGCTTATTTGTGTCGTGTTGTGATGTCTGTTCAGTGGCTCCTGGGCCCTCTCTCTGTAGCTTATTTGTGTTGTGTTGTGTTGTGGTATCTGTTCAGTGGCTCCTGGGCCCTCTCTCTAGCTCTCTCTGTAGCTTATTTGTGTTGTGTTGTGGTGTCGGTTCAGTGGCTCCTGGGCCCTCCCTCTAGCTCTCTCTGTAGCTTATTTGTGTTGTGTTGTGATGTCTGTTCAGTGGCCCCTGGGCCCTCCCTCTAGCTCTCTCTGTAGCTTATTTGTGTTGTGTTGTGGTGTCTGTTCAGTGGCTCCTGTGCCCTCTCTCTGTAGCTTATTTGTGTTGTGTTGTGGTATCTGTTCAGTGGCTCCTGGGCCCTCCCTCTAGCTCTCTCTGTAGCTTATTTGTGTTGTGTTGTGGTATCTGTTCAGTGGCTCCTGGGCCCTCCCTCTAGCTCTCTCTGTAGCTTATTTGTGCAAATTTGTTGATGTATCTGTAGCTCTGCCTTGGCTTATTTGTGCTTATGTAGTGTTTTATGTTGTTGTAGTGGGTCTGCGGATATCGACCTTGACCTCGATGGGCAGGGCGGACGTACCTTCCTGAGGGTGTTGCTGTACCTCTGTATGCACGACTACCCGTCACTAGTCACCGGCTCACTGCAACTGCTCATTAGACATTTCAGCCAGAGACAAGAGGTTCTGCAGGCATTTAAACAGGTAAGACAGGGGAAAGAAACAAGTTAGACGGGTCAAAGAAACAAGTAAGGCAGTTCAAAGAAACATGTAAGACAAGTCGAAGAAACAAGGTGAATAAACAGGGAAACGGATTGAAGAAAACAGGTGTGGTTGATTTTAGAAACAGGTGAAACATGTGTGGTTAAGTTCACAAGTATTTTTTTTCTCCTAAAATAAGGTGTCAATATAATGGTTAACTAGATGCTGTTAACTTGTTCAACACTAAAACTTATAAACTTGGAAATGGATAATAGGGAACTCAATATTGGAGACTCCAACTAACACCAGCAATTATCCCCTTTCATTGCCACCATGATTATCCAGTTGCCGTCTAGAATACTCCTAAGTAACTTGCTTTTATTGAAATTTTGATTCCAAGACTAATGATACTCTTTTTGCATTCTTATTTTCAGGTACAGCTTCTTGTGTCCACAAGTGACGTGGAGAACTACAAGCAGATTCGGTCAGACCTGGACGAGCTCCGCTTATTGGTGGAGAAGTCGGAACTCTGGGTGTACAAGAGCAAGAAGGACTCCATCGGGTCCACAAAGAAAAAGAAAGAAACTGCTGACGGAGACAATGACAAAGAGGCTCTAGATAAACAAGACAAAGCGGCTCAACAGGTTAGTCAGGGCACACTAGTTTAGCGGGTTATCTAGAACAATCTATTGATGACTTACTAGTCTAATTATTTCTTGGTGTCTGTCTTTTTTGCAGGACGCAGCGAAAGATACAGAAAAGGTCAGTTGATAGTTTTGGCTATTTGACAGGTAAAAGTAACACGAATTGCGTATTTGATAACTTTGCAAACACTTGGCAACGGTTTCAGTCGAACGTATTTGGTCAAAATACTAGGCGAATTGCATAAATGTTGACGGTTCTGTGCAAACTTTAAGATTGATAACTTGTCCTGTTTATTAACGCGCGAGAAACCTTGATTGCGAGTTTGCTATCGTCAAATAATAATTTGTTGCATATTTACAACCATCTAAGTGTTTGCAATAAAATTTATTAATGCCTTATTGTCCGTTGGAGTTCATGTTAGTTAGAAGCAAACTCGACATTAAATATTCATTTTTGTGAATCAGAACAACCCCTCTTGCTTCTTTGATGAAATTAGGATGGCTATTGTTATTTATCCTTCTTTTTAACCTCGCTCTAGTTCCGAACACGGATATCTAGCGAAGGATCAATGGAGTTGGAAGTTGAACACTCAGAATCGATGACGCTCAAAAACTACAAGAAAGTAGAAGCGGTGAGTACCGTAAATGGTCTAATAAACACCGGGTAAGTAGATAATACGTAATCAAATGTAATACTGAATTTGTTTCAAAAGAGAATTTCTATTTCAAGCTTTTGTGATATTTTTATTGATTTGGCGAATGAATATATCTTTACTCGTCCCAGATCCTTCAGCGAATCAGTCAGCTCTGTGTGACATACGGACCTGATGACGTAAAGAAGAACCGCAAGCACGAACAAAGGCTACTGCGCAACATGGGCGCGCATACTGTAGTGCTTGAACTGCTGCAAATACCATATGCCAAGGTACTGCAGGCTCACTTGCATGGTTGATAATCTATACAATAAAAGGTCATGGAAATGCATGCACATAAATGCATGATAAATGACAGTAAGTGTGAATGGAATATTTCATAGAGCTTTTTGGAAGGTTAAGCAGCCTCACGTGTGAACAGTAGGTAGAAGGGTTGATCTGATATGTCGCTTGTCCCGTTGCAGGATGAAGACATTCGAATGGAAGATATTATGGCACTGGCGCACGAGTTTTTGCAAAACTTTTGTCTTGGAAATCCACAGAACCAGTCTCTACTCCACAAGCATCTAGACCTGTTCCTGACTCCAGGGGTGTGTATGAACTCGCTATAAAACACTGTGGTAGAAATTTCAACTCTAAATCTCTGCGAACTCTCGCGGATGATTTCCAACTGCTAAATCGCCTTCTGGCTTCCGGCACTCTGTCAAACTCTGTCAAACTCTGTGAAACGTTTTTATAGGCCAGCACTGACATTCTTCGAATCACGCCACCTCCATCACAGCCGTCTTCGATTGTTAGCCAAAGCGTTTAAGATATCTTTTGACACGCTTTAACAGCTAGTTTGCAACTCTAACTGTATGTTAGTTTTGTCCCTTGTAATAGTTTCGGGACGTGTAAGTTAGGCCCCATATCTCTCGGCAGGTCCGTGAGACCAGAACAGCCCTATACTGACGTGGGATACCAGCATGTTATGCCATAGGTTGACGGTATTCGGAGAGAAGCGAGCTTTTCGTGATCGCTCTCTCTCTTACTGCGGCACCCGGCGATCCTACGGAGGATGTACGCTTCTCGTGAAATAATTTATAGTATTACCAGTCTAGAAGCTATAAACGTACAACTATACAACTTGATGGAACTCCTTAAAACGTCTCTCTGCTGAACATTGTGTTGTTCTATATTTTTGGATTGTGTTTTTTTTTTCTTCCAGCTGCTAGAATCCCAGACGTTGCGTTACATTTTCATGGATAACTCAGCGTTGTGTTACGAGGTCACGGAGCGCGTAGTTCAGCACATCATCCATTGCATCGAGTCACGTGGACGTCACGTGGAGTACCTTAAGCTTTTGCAGACGCTTGTGAAGGCTGAGGGGCAATCCATAAGAAAGACGCAAGACATGGTCATGGCGGAGGTGAGGGGAGGGGTGGGGCCATGTAGGGGAGGGGCTGGTAGACGCAATCAATCAGAAAGACGCAGAACATGGTCATGGCGGAGGTGAGGGGAAGGGTGTGGCCATGTAGGGGAGGGGCTGGTAGGGGCAATTGATCAGAAAGACGCAAGACATGGTCATGGCGGAGGTGAGGGGAGGGGTGGGGCCATGTAGGGGAGGGGCTGGTAGGGGCAATTGATCAGAAAGACGCAAGTAATGGTGATGGTGGAGGTGAGGGGAGGGGTGGGGCCATGTAGGGGAGGGGCTGGTAGGGGTAATCGATCAGAAAGACGCAAGACATGGTCATGGTGGAGGTGAGGGGAGGGGTGGGGCCATGTAGGGGAGGGGCTGGTAGACGCAATCAATCAGAAAGACGCAAGGCATGGTCATGGCGGAGGTGAGGGGAGGGGTGGGGCCATGTAGGGGAGGGGCTGGTAGGGGTAATCGATCAGAAAGACGCAAGACATGGTCATGGTGGAGGTGAGGGGAGGGGTGGGGCCATGTAGGGGAGGGGCTGGTAGACGCAATCAATCAGAAAGACGCAAGGCATGGTCATGGCGGAGGTGAGGGGAGGGGTGGGGCCATATAGGGGAGGGGTTGGTAGGGGCAATCAGTCAGAAAGACGCAGGACATGGTCATGGCGGAGGTGAGGGTAGGGTGGGGACATGTAGGGGTTGTAAGACATGGTCATGGCGGAGGTGAGGGTAGGGTGAGGACATGTAGGGGTTGTAAGACATGGTCATGGCGGAGGTGAGGGTAGGGTGGGGACATGTAGGGGTTGTAAGACATGGTCATGGCAGAGGGGAGAGGTGGGGACATCTATTGGAGGGGTTATGAGGGGCAATCGATGAGAAAAATGCAAGATGCAGTGTGGTTTCAGTGTGCATCACTCAATAGCAATACACGTGGCAGTAAATGCCCCGTTCTGCCATGTCTCGTGCACTGGTGGACGTTATTAGAAAAGTTACGAAAGGAAAGTTAATTGGATTTCCCTTCTATGTTGATGTTCTCGCTTCAGCTTGTGAACGTAGGCGAGGACGTCCTAGTGTTCTACAGCGACACGAAATCCTTTAACCACCTGATAGAGATGATGCAATCAGAGCGAGAGCGCTTGGACGAGGCGGGGGCTCTACTCTATCACATCAACCTGGTCCAGCTTCTCGCCTGCTGCACGGAGGGGAAGAATGTGTACACGGAGATTAAGTGCCACAGCCTGTTGCCGCTAGATGATATTGTGAGGGTGGTGACCCATGAGGACTGTATACCAGAGGTAGGTAATTGCTGCTCTAGGTGATGTAGGGTATTGCCTATACGCCGTTGGTGATGTGGGCGTTACTCCTTAGCCTTTTGCCGCTAGATGATATTGTGAGGGTGGTGACCCATGAGGACTGTATACCAGAGGTAGGTAATTGCTGCTCTAGGTGATGTAGGGTATTGCCTATACGCCGTTGGTGATGTGGGCGTTACTCCTTAGCCTTTTGCCGCTAGATGATATTGTGAGGGTGGTGACCCATGAGGACTGTATACCAGAGGTAGGTAATTGCTGCTCTAGGTGATGTAGGGTATTGCCTATACACCATTGGTGATGTGGGCGTTACTCCTTAGCCTGTTGACGATAGATAATTAATATTGTCAGGGTGGTTTGACAACACATGTGAAAAGATCTGAAGGGATGCTGCACCGCAAAATTTTTGACAATTTTTGAAAGCTCTAAAACGCCTCATGAGGGGTTTGTTACGGTAATTTCTGGTGTTAGCGTTAGCCTCACGTCTTGTGGTAAAATAGTGTGATTTCGGGTATGTGTCCTTCATGTGTGATAGGGTGGTATCGGGTATGTGTCCTTCAGGTTTTATGCTAAAATTTAGGTGAGTTTGGTGGGTAAGTAGTTTTACCTTCTTCACCTTATAGTACGATAGGGCGGCTGTTACCATCGTGTCCATCACTTGACCAGCATGGCTTCTTGTCTCTATTGTTTGTTCCATCTTATTATTGTATTTCGCATCCTCCAGGTCAAGAATGCGTATGTGAATTTCCTGAACCACTGTTATGTGGACACAGAGGTAGAGATGAAGGAGATCTACACCAGTAATCACATCTGGAGGCTCTTTGAGGATTTTCTCGTCGACATGGCTAGGGTAAGGACCCCTCTAGGGACAGATATATCCCTCGGCAGGATGGGATATATGGACAGGATGGGAAGTGCGATTGCAGGCCACAGGGTTTATAAGGGCGTGGTTCGGGCCAACTCGGTTGATGCTGATGGATGATGATGATGACGACGATGACTATGATGATGATGATGACGACGACGACGACGACGATGATGATGTTGATGATGATGATGACGATGATGATGACGACGACGACGACGACGATGACGATGACGATGACGATGACGATGACGATGACGATGACGATGACGATGACGATGACGATGACGATGACGGTGATGATGATGATGATGATGATGATGATGGCGATGATGATGATGGCGATGATGATGATGATGAAAGACCCCCTCATCCCAATCTTTCCCTTTTCATGATTTTCAATAAAAATAAAATAACTGCGCTCCTTTGTTGAACGTGGCGGGACAGTAGTTTTATCAAGTATTAAACTTAAAATGTGTATTTTGTCACATAATCGAATGTTGCCAATCGGCCAAAGGCAAATGCCTTCTTTGATGCTTTGATCACGTTTTTCAGCATTCCGTTATCAGGACTTATGTTGTGATTTCAGGTGTATATGTGTTGTTATTCACCAGGTGTGTAATAACATGATGGACCGGTATCACGCAGACACGATGCTTGAGAAGTACGTGACAGAGACGATCATGAACCTCATTACATTCTTCTTCAACTCGCCCTTCTCAGACGCCAGCACCACCATCAAGGTAACGGCGAATAGCGTGACAGTCACACGTCACGTCACGGTACAGTCACGTTACGTAACAGTCACCCATAGCACACGTCACCTAATCGACTTTGTCACGTTGCTGAACTTTATCATCTTTTCAACTCGCCCTTCTCAGACGCCAGCACCACCATCAAGGTAACGGCGAATAGCGTGACGTCACGCGTCACACACGTCACCTCTCAGTCACATAGCACACGTCATCTCATAGTCACATTACTAAACTTCGACACTTTCTTTATCTCGCCCTTCTTAGACGCCAGCATCACCATCTAGGTAATGACTAATAGTAATGCGTGACATTACAAACCTCACCGTCACGCATTACACGCAACTTAACAATCACGCAATCATTCATGTGTCAGTAATACGAAAGAACAATTCCCAATCGTGACGGTCACGCATTATGTCACATGTCGTTAAATATGACGTCACAGTCATGCAATCTTATTGGCACGGGGACATTGCTTGGGCTAGAAGGTTTGATCAACTGCTCGTGTTTTGTACACAGTCTCGTCAGCCCGTTTTTGTGAAGCTGTTGCGTGGAGCGTTCAGGGTGTCACAGTGCTCGTGGCTTTCTGGAGCACAGAAGTATCATGTGGAGACGTGCATCAAGGCGCTATCCGACATCGGTACGTATTGCCTAACGATCGGTACGTATTGCCTAATGATCGGTACGTATTGCCTAATGATCGGTACGTATTCCTAATGATTAGTACGTATTGCCTAATGATCGGCACGTATTGCCTAATGATCGGTACGTATTGCCTAATGATCGGTACGTATTGCTTAATGATCGGTACGTATTCCTTATGATCGGTACGTATTGCCTAATGATCGGCACGTATTCCTTATGATCGGTACGTATTGCCTAATGATCGGTACGCATTGCCTAATGATCGGTACGTATTCCTCATGATCGGTACGTATTGCCTCATGATCGGTACGTATTGCCTAATGATCTTTCCCATCTTAGAATTCCATGATCATACCTACCTTTGAAGTAGATAATCTTGAGTATCAATCTAAGGAGTAGATTATCTTGAGTACTAAGGGAGTGAATCCTTTGCAAGAAGCTGTTCTCTTCTTTTTATTGAAATTCTGAGCATATAAACACTGTGTACTTTTTCTCTCAGCTAAGAACCGCAACATTGCGATCCCCGGCGACCTGGAGACACAGATCCAAGCTCTGTTCACACGCTCCCAACTGGTGATGAAGCACACTCGGCACTGGCTTAGCCACGGCAAGGTCCGGCGGGACTCAACCATGCACTTGTCACGTGACTACCGCAGCATCATTGAGGGACTGCAGGTATTTGTCTGTCCGGTAACAGGTACATGGCCAGCTTATAACGAGTATCTTGTATGTGTCTCGCAAATTACAGGTATCGGGTATGTGTCTAGCTTATTACCGGGTACATGTCCTGCAAATTACGGGTATCGGGTATGTGTCCCGCTAATAACGGGTATCGGGTATGTGTCCCTTGGATATTTGGTATGTGTCCTTCAGGTAACGAGTATAAGGTATGTGTCCCGAGGGTATCTGGTATATGTCCTGTGGGTATCGGGTATGTGTCCTGTGGGTATCGGGTATGTGTCCTGTGGGTACCGGGTATGTGTCCCGTGGGTATCGGGTATATGTCCCATGGGTATCGGGTGTGTTTCCCGTGGGTATCGGGTATGTGTCCTGTGGGTATCGGGTATGTGTCCCGTGGGTCTCGGGTATGCGTCCCGTGGGTATCGGGTATTTGTCCTTCAGGTGACGGGTCTGTGTCCTGTGATTGACATTATAGCGTGTACCTGTTTCATACCGTGCTCCTCTGTTTCCTGGAAATCCTGCCTATGTGTTTTTTTCTAGGACATCGTTTCGTTACTAGAGGACCAGCTTCGACCGTTAATCCAGGCAGAGTCCTCGCTCCTAGTTGACGTGTTGTACAGACCCGATCTCATGTTTCCTGGACACTCAGAGGCAAGACAGAAAGCTGGCGATGGCGGATTTGTGACCAGGTAAAGTCCGGTAGTAGAGAAGACTTGATATCTGTCGTATCACGTCATAGCATCTCATCTGTAATAGGGTATTCTATTTACTCATTTATTTTTTCCTCCCCAACTAAATAAAGTTTTGTTATGTCAATTTGTCCCCAATAAAGTACGTGTGCAATACTGAGAACGCGGATAGAAAAAAACTTTCATAAAAAGAAACTTTGGTGACCATTTGGTGACTTGATATCACAAATTACTTGGTGGATCACACGTAGCGTCTTCATTCGACAAATAACCTTGCATTTCTAAGACTGGTGGAGCCACACTGAGCTTATGTGTCTTTATACCGCTAATTACCTATTTCCTCTTATATTTCCGCAGACTTGTGAACCACACCAAGCGATTGCTGCAAGACAACGAAGTCCTCTGCATCCGGGTCTTACAGACGCTAAAGGCAATGATGGCACGTGACACAGACTTCGGAGAAAAGGTTAGTTTGTGTATGATTAACTTTTTCATTGTTACGCCGCCCCTCGCTGCCCTTTCCATAAATAATAAGTCAACAGGAATTCCATCACTTGCGCGTTGGTTGAGTAAAAAGATCTGACTGTGAAAATGGTATTTTTGTTTCTGCTTTATCGCTTTGAATTTAATTCAAATTGCAAGTTATAAACACAAAAATACCACAAAACTTAAGAGAATATAGAGTATAGGACTTAATGTGTGTAAGCTTTGACTTTTACGTTAAGCTGATAATTATACTTATAACACCCTATTAGATTCCTTGCAGGCGCTTCAGTATCATGGGTGTTTTATTTTTTTTTCTTACCGCTTTACTTATCTCCCAGGGAGAGACTCTCAGGGTATCCCTTCTAAAACGCTACTACGGCGCCAACTACGCCATGACACGTGACAAAAAACGCTCCAGGGAACGCCTGTCCAGAAAGACGTCCAGTCAGTCCTGCAACTCCGGACCCGGTGCTACCCTTCTGTCACGCGCGGGCGTCACGCTCTTTGAGATGCAGTGTCATCTGGACGCATGTGGGACGTCCGATCTGATCATAGACCTGATCGTGGCCACACCCAACCATAGGATATTTCAGGAAATTATGGAACTGGCGATTGCGCTGCTTGAAGGAGGGAATGGTGTGATACAGGTAAAATGTCTGTAAAGTATCTGTCTGTCACCATTTAGTGAAGTACTAAGTGTATAAAAGCAACCATTTTCATCGGCTGATGTAGGGAAGCTATTGTGATACTTTTATTGAAATTCAGGTTCAGGTATGAAACTTTGATTTTAGATGGTTATTTCGAGATATCCTCACATGATTTGTCTTCTATTAAATAAAAATAATAACGACTGACTAGGGTGGCTGTGTACAAATACAAGCTGAGACACTAAGAGACAATGAATCGACTGGTAACAAATTAAGTTTGTGCTTGCATCTGTCTGTCGCATCTGTCTGTTGCAATCCCGAAACCAACGACTACAATCTTTAATCCAGTTCTATCTCCTCGATGTGAGATAATGAATGCCACCAAAACCTCTATTTCTGCGTTCTACTACTGTTGCACTTCTCTGGAATGAATATACCTCATGCCTTCATGCTTCATTGTAGAAATCGTTCCTGCATCGGTTCCTGACAGACAAGCTTTGCGAAGGCTTCTTTAATTACATGATGGAGCGGATGACTGACGCTGCGGCCGAAATAAAAGCGAACATCACGGTGCAGACATCTGACACAACACAGAGCGTCAGTAAAAAGAGCGAGAAAGAGACGTCAAGCAAGGCAGAGGAACTGAGGCGAGGAAATTTCCTGGGTGGCCGGAGAGACACGTTATCCAGCGGTGAGAGAAGGGAAGGGGTGTATGTATGGGACTGGAGTGGGAGTTATAGGAGTATGTCTAGGGGGTTTGGTGTAGGTGGGTAGGAAGGGATGTATGTATGAGGCTTGGTAAGAAGTAGAGGAATGGTAGTGGGTAGGAGGAGGCGGTAACTTTGAAGGAAGGGGTGTATGTATGGGACTGGAGTGGGAGTTATAGGAGGAGGTAGGGGGTTTTGTGTTAGGTGGGTAGGAAGGGGTGTATGTATGGGACTGGAGTGGGAGTTATAGGAGGAGGTAGGGGGTTTGGTGTAGGTAGGTAGGAAAGGTGTATGTATGGGACTGGAGTGGGAGTTATAGGAGGAGGTAGGGGGTTTGGTGTAGGTAGGTAGGAAGGGGTGTATGTATGGGACTGGAGTGGGAGTTATAGGAGGAGGTAGGGGGTTTTGTGTTAGGTGGGTAGGAAGGGGTGTATGTATGGGACTGGAGTGGGAGTTATAGGAGGAGGTAGGGGGTTTGGTGTAGGTAGGTAGGAAAGGTGTATGTATGGGACTGGAGTGGGAGTTATAGGAGGAGGTAGGGGGTTTGGTGTAGGTAGGTAGGAAGGGGTGTATGTATGGGACTGGAGTGGGAGTTATAGGAGGAGGTAGGGGGTTTTGTGTTAGGTGGGTAGGAAGGGGTGTATGTATGGGACTGGAGTGGGAGTTATAGGAGGAGGTAGGGGGTTTGGTGTAGGTAGGTAGGAAAGGTGTATGTATGGGACTGGAGTGGGAGTTATAGGAGGAGGTAGGGGGTTTGGTGTAGGTAGGTAGGAAGGGGTGTATGTATGGGACTGGAGTGGGAGTTATAGGAGGAGGTAGGGGGTTTGGTGTAGGTAGGTAGGAAGGGGTGTATGTATGGGACTGGAGTGGGAGTTATAGGAGGAGGTAGGGGGTTTTGTGTTAGGTGGGTAGGAAGGGGTGTATGTATGGGACTGGAGTGGGAGTTATAGGAGGAGGTAGGGGGTTTGGTGTAGGTAGGTAGGAAAGGTGTATGTATGTGACTGGAGTGGGAGTTATAGGAGGAGGTAGGGGGTTTGGTGTAGGTAGGTAGGAAGGGGTGTATGTATGGGACTGGAGTGGGAGTTATAGGAGGAGATAGGGGGTTTGGTGTAGGTGGGTAGGAAGGGATGTATGTAAGAGGCTTGGTAAGAAGTGGAGGAATGGTAGTGGGTAGAGGGTCACTTTGAAAGAGGGTGTTGTATGTTATGGGTTGGAGTGGGAGTGAAAGAAGGTAAATAGATAGTGGCTAGAGTAGGAATCGGAGAAGGTGTACAGTTTGAATGTTAATATATAGGGGCTAGAGTAGGAATCGGAGAAGGTGCTCAGTTTGAATGTTAATAGATAGGGGCTAGAGTAGGAATCGGAGAAGGTGCTCAGTTTGAATGTTAATAGATAGGGGCTAGAGTAGGAATCGGAGAAGGTGCTCAGTTTGAATGTTAATAGATAGGGGCTAGAGTAGGAATCGGAGAAGGTGCTCAGTTTGAATGTTAATAGATAGGGGCTAGAGTAGGAATCGGAGAAGGTGCTCAGTTTGAATGTTAATAGATAGGGGCTAGAGTAGGAATCGGAGAAGGTGCTCAGTTTGAATGTTAATAGATAGGGGCTAGAGTAGGAATCGGAGAAGGTGCTCAGTTTGAATGTTAATAGATAGGGGCTAGAGTAGGAATCGGAGAAGGTGCTCAGTTTGAATGTTAATAGATAGGGGCTAGAGTAGGAATCGGAGAAGGTGCTCAGTTTGAATGTTAATAGATAGGGGCTAGAGTAGGAATCGGAGGTGCTCAGTTTGAATGTTAATAGATAGGGGCTAGAGTAGGAATCGGAGAAGGTGGTCTGTTTGAATTGCGACAAGCATCGATAAGTTATGGTTAAATCTGATGTTGTATTTTGACTGTCTGACGGGTGCTTGTGATTTTTTATTGTTTGTTATGTTCTTTCTGATGTTGACTGTTGACAGTGTAGTATTGGTTAATGACTTCTTGATGTCGGTTACACGCACTTTGACAGGTGTTACTGAAGTGAATTTGTTAGGTGCTTATTTTCTCTCTAATCCGGGTTATTGGCTGTCTCGTGTCTGTTATTGGTTGTCTAGTGTCGGTTATTGGTTGTCTAGTGTCGGTTATTGGTTGTCTAGTGTCGGTTATTGGTTGTCTAGTGTCGGTTATTGGTTGTCTAGTGTCGGTTATTTGGTGTCTAGTATCAATTATTGGCTGTCTAGTGTCGGGTGTTGACAGTGATATCGGTTGTCCACAGGCTCATTGACTGGTGTTAGTGAAGAGATTAGGGAGCAGTTGATGGATGCTGCGGCACACACGAACAAAGCTTACTTAGCCGTGCGGCGAAGCCGAGACCCGGACACAGAGACAGAGACACCAAGGTACCAAGCCAGCTTAATAGTGAGACAAGTGTGAATTGAAACTAGTTCACATAGTTAACTCTTGTTATTACAGATCTCAGAGCATATCTTTTAAAAAGTCTATTGTTTACTCTTGCTTTTACCTTTGGAACACACTTTTCACAGTTAACTATAACAAACACGAGAAGCTGTTTTTCCTATAGTCCACACTTAAAGCCGCATTGTCACCAGTTTACTTCCGGTCGATTACCTAACAATATCCGATGATTTTAACGGAAAACGCGAAAAATATTTCAAAATATTGAAAGCAGAGTGTCTATTGGAAGTTTCTTTGAGGATGTGATTGATAATTTAGAGCGGATGGCCTGTTAAATATTACGGATTCTAGTATATTCTTTTGTCTTTAAACGGTTGAGGTTTCCGTCGAACCTCCGGAAGTAAACTGGTAACAATGCGGCTTTAACCCTGGCTATTGAGGACACCCGTAGCATCTCTATGTCAAACCATCTACAGTAAACTCCCCATATTAAGAGCCTTTCGGGGACATCTGCTCAACAGTCTATTTCTGTACTGATACGATGCCAAGAAAATACAAAGCTGATTTGATTACAATTGCATACCGTTGTTCCCCATCCCTGTAGGTTTGTACCTGGTGGTAGTTTGGACCTGCATGGCATCTCGGGGGGTGTGTCTAACAAGAATGACTCCAAGTCAATGGCACCAGAAGTGATCGCTATGAAACCAATCCTCAGATTCCTACAGCTACTGTGTGAGAACCACAACAGGGACCTACAGGTAGGCAGTTACTCTGATAGAGGCCCCGTAATTCCTGGTAGGGGATTTTTTTCACACCCCTCTCCATGGAATTCCTTCCCTAGAATTTTGCCGAAATACGAGTTTGAATGAAAAGAAGGGGCTAATACCCCTGACAATTTTACCCTTAAAAGATTCCAACCACCCACAATTTCCAATTTTATCCTTAAAAGATTCCAACCACGCACAATTTCCAATCCCCTCTATGTTTTTTTGGAGGGGAGGCGGGGGTGGGGGCTTCTCTGGAATCACACATTGTCGAATATAGGTTGCATCCGAGCATGGTCCCTTGTTAGCTGAATCCTTTTTTTAGAGACAGCAAATCTAACACACCTGTGCTTACCCTACCATAGAACTATATCCGCCGTCAAGACAACAACAAGGCAAACTACAACCTGGTACACGAGACTCTACAGTTCCTGGACTGTATCTGCGGGAGCACGTCCGGGGGCCTGGGACTACTGGGCCTGTATATCAACGAAAACAATGTGGAGCTGATTAACCAGTGTCTGGAAAGTCTGACGGAATACTGCCAAGGGCCATGCCATGATAACCAGGTAAGAAGAACCAGAAATGTTGTCCTGGGAATTGGTTTGGTTTGGCGCCACTATATGCTGTTGTAACCAGGCATTGCTGTAAGCATGTGAGGATAACAGTGGGATATTAGGATATACATGTTGCAAACACTGGTAAAACGAAGCTCTTGAATGCCCTCATAAGTGTTAAAATGTAAGCATCGGGGATTGAAGTTAGCATTTGATGGTAGCATTGAAATGCCTGCACTGATCCGTTGGCAGGACGCCATTGCCCGGCACGAGTCCAACGGGATCGACATTATTATCGCGCTGGTGTTGAATGACATCAACCCACTTGGCAAGCAAAGGATGGACCTAGTGTTAGAGCTTAAGGTGAGTGACTGTACTACAAAAATAGATGTGTATATTTAAAAAGGTGATTTGAAGCCCCATAAAAAAAGTGCCAACATTGCTGGCAAAACACCCAGCCCAGCGGGACAGTGCAAGGAGCTTTAGTCGTTTACATTCGGGCTTTTGCCGTTTACATTTGGGCTTTTGCCGTTTACATTTGGGCTTTTGCCGTCTACATTTGGGCTTTTGCCGTTTGTATTTGGGCTTTTGCCGTTTGTATTTGGGCTTTTGCCGTTCACATGTGGGCTTTTTCCGTTTACATTTGGGCTTTTTCCGTTTGCATTTGGGCTTTTGCCGTTTACATTAGGGCTTTAGCCGTTTGCATTTGGGCTTTTGCCGTTTACAATTGGGCTTTTGCCGTTTACATTTGGGCTTTTGCCGTTTACATTTGGGCTTTTGCCGTTTACATTCGGGCTTTTGCCGTTTACATTCGGGCTTTTGCCGTGTACATTTGGGCTTTTGCCGTTTAGATTTGGGCTTTTGCCGTTTGCATTTGGGCTTTTGCCGTTTGCATTTGGGCTTTTGCCGTTTACATTTGGGCTTTTGCCGTCTACATTTGGGCTTTTGCCGTTTGTATTTGGGCTTTTGCCGTTTACATTTGGGCTTTTGCCGTTTACATTTGGGCTTTTGCCGTTTGCATTTGGGCTTTTGCCGTTTGGCATTTTGACTTTTGCCGTTTGCATTTGGGCTTTTGCCGTTTGCATTTGGACTTTTGCCGTTTGCATTTGGGCTTTCGCCGTTAGCATTTGGGCTTTTGCCGTTAGCATTTAGGCTTTTGCCGTTTGCATTTGGGCTTTTGCCGTTTGTATTTGGGCTTTAGCCGTTTGCATTTGGGCTTTTGCCGTTTGTATTTGGGCTTTAGCCGTTTGCATTTGGGCTTTTGCGTGTACTCAACGTTTAAATCATCAGGTGGTTATCTGGTGTTGTAAGGTGACTATTGGATGTTGTAAGGTGACTATTGGATGTTGTGAGGTGACTATTGGATGTTGTAAGGTGACTATTGGATGTTGTAAGGTGACTATTGGATGTTGTGAGGTGACTATTGGATGTTGTAAGGTGACTATTGGATGTTGTAAGGTGACTATTGGATGTTGTAAGGTGACTATTGGATGTTGTGAGGTTATTATTTGGTGTTCTAAGATGATTATAGGTTGTTCTTAGGCAATTATTGGATGTTGTAAGTTAATTGTTAAGTGTTTTTTTGATTATATGGTGTTGTTCGGCGATTATTTGGTGTTCTAAACACCCTCAAATTAACCCTTATGAAGTTCCTATTTTGAATTCTCTGTTTTGTCGTTGTTACACGATAGTTGAGGTGATCATGATATCGAGGTTCCTCTTTTCTTAGAATACGGCGTCCAAGACCCTTCTGGCCGTTATGGAGAGTCGTCATGACAGTGAGAATGCGGAGCGAATCCTGTACAACATGACGCCAAAACAGCTGGTGAGCGATCTCTTAGAAATCCTTACTCGTAGTATAGAGGGGATAATGTCAAACCCTTTCCCCCTTGTCTCCTTCCTTAATAGAAGTATACGGGGTACCTTGAACCCCTATCCCCTTTCCCGACAATTTTTCTCCACGCAATGATAGCGAGGACAAAGAGTGAGAATATTTGTCGTGTTACCCAACAGCTCTTTACCTTTCTCTTACCTGATTATATGGCACATGCGTACTTGGGTTGTGGGATTGGTGTTTTGTATGTCGTACGATACTCACACGCCTTATAAGTTTAGTGTCTTTTGTTAGACTTTTCGAGCACTAGTTTTTGTCAGGGTAAAAGACGCAAAAGGGGTATTCCACCAGCAAAACAACTCTGTTTTCAAGGTGCTGTAAAACGTTAAACTTGTTAAAATATAGTTTCATATTCCTTCAACGCGTGCGCAGACCACCACAGTTTTTTTTCTACTTCTGTAGTCTTTCTAGTCCTACTGATACGTTGCCGTCTTTCAAAGGTTGACGTGTGCAAGCAAGCATACCAGCAAGATGACATGGTGGAGGAAGACGATTCAGAGGTGTCCGCCCGCGACGTTGGACACAACATTTACTTACTCGCCACGCAGGTCTGACACCATTCCTTTATAAAAGAATTGTTTATTAGCTTCTAGAGCGGCGTGTTAGTCTCATTACGTTGCATTCGTGTCAGCTGTTGTTTCGTGATATTGTTGCACTCGTTTAATAGTCGAGTTGTGACCGTTCCCTAATCTTCTTACTCGCGCGAAGATCATTTTATACTCATGCAGTTTTTTTTTTTTATTATCGAGCCATAGTCATGCAGTTATCGTATTGTAAAGGTATCATAGTCGTGCCATAATCGTGATCGTGATCATAATTTCGTGATCGGTTTGGGGTCGTGTCATGATCGCGGAGTAATCATATCATTGTTTTTCTCATAGTCGTGATGTATTCGTTTCGTATTCCTGCATTCTTCGTTTCTTATTCGTGCATACACGGTTTCATGGTCTAATCTCTTGTAATCTATCACAGCTATCTCAGCACAACAAGGAGCTGGCAAGTCTACTCAAGCTCACGCACACAGAGTTTGAGATGGAACAGATCCACGGCGACAGCGCGCTAGAATACTACGCCAAAAACACGGCTCAGATCGAGGTAACAAAACATTTAACAAGGTCTGTTTCTGATTTGCTAGCCAGCCTATGCATTTGCCAGGTCCTGTGTCCTTTTCGATCGGGGGAGGTTTCCTCGACATCATAGCGAAGCTGACAACCAATTTGGGACTAGTATGACACCAAAATGCCTATGGCAATAATTAATTGCTTTCTTTGGTTGTTGTTCCAGATTGTTCGCCAGGACCGCACCATGGAGCAGATCGTGTTCCCCGTGCCTCAGATCTGCGAGTTCCTGACGGATGAAAGCAAGATCAATGTGTATGCAACATGCGAGCGGGACGACCAGAACAGCAAAGTGTCCGACTTCTTCCACCGCACTGAGGACCTTTTCCAGGAAATGCAGTGGCAGAAAAAACTACGAGGTGAGCATCGTCAACCTCTGAAGGTCTATCTACGTCTGTTGTTTGCATAGACGTCTGAAGGTCTATCTACGTCTGCTGTTTGCATAGACCTCTGAAGGTCTGTCTACATCTATTGTTTCATAGACCTCTGAAGGTCTATCTACGTCTGTTGTTTGCATAGACATCTGAAGGTCTATCTACGTCTGCTGTTTGCATAGACCTCTGAAGGTCTGACTACGTCTGTTGTTTGCATAGACCTATGAAGGTCTGTCTACGTCTGTTGTTTTATAGACTTCTGAAGGTCTGTCTACGTCTGCTGTTTGCATAGACCTCTGAAGGTCTGACTACGTCTGTTGTTTGCATAGACTTATGAAGGTCTGTCTACGTCTGTTGTTTTATAGACTTCTGAATGTCTGTCTACGTCTGTTGTTTGCATAGACGTCTAAAGGTCTATTTACTTTGTTGTTTGCATAGACATCTGAAGGTCTGTCTACGTCTGTTGTTTCATAGACCTCTGAAGGTCTGACTACGTCTGCTGTTTGCATAGACCTCTGAAGGTCTGTCTTCGTCTGCTGTTTAGACCTCTGAAGGTTCAGGCCAGAAAGTTTCTTAGTCAAAAAGAGCTTATTATCATTGAAAGAATTGTTATTTTTTCGTCGCTCTCTTGCGTGACGGGCGCTGCCATCTGTGTGTTTGTTTGTTTTTTTTGCTTGAATTTGCCACTCGTGACGTCACGAATTTCTTGGGTAAGTCGCATATTCAAGCCAAACCAGGAAAATCAAATTGTTTATTATTAATGTTCATCTGACGCTTCATTTGTTGCCTTGAGCAGGTTGAACTTTCTTAAAATTCAAAAAGCGGGAGTATTTTGTTTTCAACTCGTCCTTGCCTAGTAACACCCCCTGTTTGTCTCTATCTCTGTAGAACACCGGTTGCTGTTCGGCCTCAGTAGTCGTCTGAGCTTGTGGGAACAAATATCCATCAATTTCGCCGTCCTCATCAATCTACTCGTTGGCTTCTTCTATCCATTCTCGGACGGACCGGGAGGTGCGTGATAACCGTAGTAACCAGACAGTAGTCATAGAAACCACATAGCAACCATAGTAAACACATAGCAGCCATATATGACCATAGAGACCACAAAGTAACCACGCCGTAGTCACCCACTATCGAGGCATTTAGTATTTCGGTCCGTTGATCCAACCCAGTTGGATAAACTGTGACACAGTTATTAAATAAACCCACTTTAATCACTGTGAAATTCAATCCACCCATTTCTAAAGTATCAGGTAAATGAGAGTTTCTTAAAAAGAATATTCAAACCAAAAACAAAGCTGTGTTTAACCTTGCTGAAGTTTGAGTGTGTTTAAGCTCGCAGTAGTTTGAGTGTGTTCAATCTCGCCGAAGTTTGAGTGTGTTGAATCTCGCCGAAGTTTGAGTGTGTTTAATCTCTTCGAAGTTTGAGTGTGTTCAATCTCGCCAAAGTTTAAGTGTGTTCAATCTCGCCGAAGTTTGATTGTGTTCAATCTCGCCAAAGTTTGAGTGTGTTTAATCTCGCCGAAGTTTAAGTGTGTTTAATCTCGCCGAAGTTTGAGTGTGTTTAATCTCGCCGAATTTTGTGTGTTTAATCTCGCCGAAGTTTGAGTGTGTTCAATCTCGCCGAAGGTAGAGTGTGTTTTTAATCTCGCCGAAGTTTGAGTGTGTTCAACGTCGCCGACGTTTGAGTGTGTTCAATCCCGCCGACGTTTGAGTGTGTTCAATCTCGCCGAAGTTTGAGTGTGTTCAATCTCGCCGAAGTTTTAGTGTGTTTTATCTCGCAGAAGTTTAAAGGTGTTCAATCTCGCCGAAGTTTGAGTGTGTTCAATCTCGCCGAAGTTTGAGTGTGTTCAATCTCGCCGAAGTTTGAGTGTGTTTAATCTCGCCGAAGTTTGAGTGTGTTCAATCTCGCCGAAGTTTGAGTGTGTTTAATCTCGCCGAAGTTTGAGTGTGTTCAATATCGCCGACGTTTGAGTATGTTAAATCGCGCCGAAGTTTGATTGTCCTCATTCCCCATCAGACCTGGACCCCCGCCTGTCCATCCTGGTGTGGCTTGCCATGCTCGTCTCGTTCGCCATCATCATCACCTTCCCGCGTCCGTCAGGCATTCGCACGTTCGTCGGCTCCACCATCCTTAGATTGATCTTCTCTCTCGGCCTTGAGCCCACGCTCAGAATACTCGGCCTTGCTAATGTGAGTAACAAACAGTCATCAGTAAGTCATTTAGCCCACGCTCAGAATAGCCCTTCCCATCTTGTCTGCTTTTCTGTTCTACTATTTATCAACAATGCATTCTTTGTTATGAGCGTTCTTCTGTTTACAAGTACAAGTTTATGAAAAAAGTAGCCGGCGCTCGGTGGAAAATAGCCGCCGGCCGCCGGGGCCTAATGAAACCCCTACACTCCAAAGATATAGGCTTTCCAAACCTTAACCCCCCCCCCCATTAACCTACACACCCCTTCAAACCCGCCCTTTTTTTGTAACGTGTTCCTGTATTTAAGGTTATCAACAAAGCCATCTCCGTGGTAAGCTTCGTGGGTAATCGTGGTACGTTTCAGTATGGTGTGCGACGCATTCTCACCGACAAAGAGCTCATTCTCCACCTTACGTACTTTGGGTTCGGCGTGCTCGGTCTCACCGTGCATACATTCTTCTACTCTGTGTTGGTGAGTAAAGGGAATACATTATGCTAACAACTGAACGCATAATTTGCTAACAAGTGTGGATTGTCTCATAACGATCGTAAGCCTCTCTGTACTTGCGTTCTTCTATCTGGTAGTGGAAGTGAGACCTGTTTTTTATAACATTAGGCGACGAAGGCACGAAGGATTCACTAGACTTTTTGGGTAGCAAACTCGCGCTTAGGTTTTTAGGGCAAAATAACAAAACAAAAAGCAACCCATTTAGCGCTAACAAATCAGCTAGTATTTTCTTTGTCAGAAAAGGCTTATTTTTATTATTTGAAGATCTAAATTTTTGTCCCTCTCCGTCGTGACGGGCGAAGCCATTTCAGGGGTTTATTTTGGCGTGTATTTGTTACGCAAAAAGTCACGTGATTTTTCATTGTTATTAGCCTATTACAAACTCTATGTCTTACACCATTTTTTATACTGACAAAGCGATCATGAGCGCATTGTTTAATTTGGATACCTCGTTAACGAAAACAAGCGTGTCTAGCTATGCACATACTGCCGTAGAGATCATCAGCTTGTTAACTTGCATACTGTCATGGCAATCACAACCTTCTTACTTTCCACATTGTCGTAACGATCACAGTCATGCACGTACTATATGTACGTATTTATCCTTTTCTCTACTTTCAGCTTCTAGACGTGATCTTCCGTGAAGACACCCTTCTAAACGTGATTCGTAGCGTGACGCGTAACGGTCGCTCCATCATCCTGACAGGGATCCTAGCCCTCATCATCGTCTACATGTTCTCGATCGTCGGCTTCTTGTTCCTCAAGGATGACTTTTTGATCGAGACTGACCCTCCACCAGCCCTACCCTCGATCGGTATGCACCCCCTCATAACCCTTCCCCAGCCCTCTTCCTTACTACCAACCTTATCCATCTATCTATCTATCTATCTATCTATCTATCTATCTATCTATCTATCTATCTATCTATCTATCTATCTATCTATCTATCTATCTATCTATCTATCTATCTATCTATCTATCTATCTATCTATCTATCTATCTATCTATCTATCTATCTATCTATCTATCTATCTATCTATCTATCTATCTATCTATCTATCTATCTATCTATCTATCTATCTATCTATCTATCTATCTATCATCTATCTATCTATCCCCTACTACAACCCTTATCCCACCCATCTCCCCAACTACAACCCTTATCCCACCCATCTCCCCAACTACAACCCTTATCCCACCCATTTCCCCAACTACAACCCTTATCCCACCCATCTCCCCTACTACAACCCTTATCCCAGCCATCTCCCCTACTACAACCCTTATCCCAGCCATCTCCCCTACTACAACCTTTATCCCACCCATTTCCCCTACTACAACCCTTATCCCAGCCATCGCCCCTACTACAACCCTTATCCCAGCCATCTCCCCAGCTACAACCCTTATCCCACCCATCTCCCCTACTACAACCCTTATCCCACCCATCTCCCCTACTACAACCCTTATCCCAACCATCTCCCCTACTACAACCCTTATCCCACCCATTTCCCCTACTACAACCCTTATCCCAGCCATCTCCCCTACTACAACCCTTATCCCAGCCATCTCCCCTACTACAACCCTTATCCCAGCCATCTCCCCTACTACAACCCTTATCCCAGCCATCTCCCCTACTACAACCCTTATCCCAGCCATCTCCCTACTACAACCCTTATCCCAACCATCCCCCCTACTACAACCCTTATCCCAACCATCCCCCTACTACAACCCTTATCCCAGCCATCTCCCCTACTACAACCCTTATCCCAGCCATCTCCCCTACTACAACCCTTATCCCAGCCATCTCCCCTACTACCACCCTTATCCCACCCATTTCCCCTACTACAACCCTTATCCCAGCCATCTCCCCAACTACAACCCTTATCCCACCCATTTCCCCAACTACAACCCTTATCCCAGCCATTTCCCCTACTACAACCCTTATCCCACCCATTTCCCCAACTACAACCCTTATCCCAGCCATTTCCCTACCACCCTTATCCCGGCCCACTCCCCTACTACAACCCTTATCCCACCCATCTCCCCTACCACCGCCCTTATCCCAAATAAGACAAATTTGATGCATTTTACCCCAAAGGTACATTTACTTTGTTACCCGGTTCTCAGCTCATGGTGATACTCGTTTGATTTTTATTAATTGCAGGAAGTCCCCAGTTTTGTATGTCAGGGGACGATAGGTGTGACCCCTCCGTCACGCTCTCAGGGGTGGCGTCTGCAGCCTCTTCGGGAGGGGAAGGGGGAGAGAGCGTGAAGGAAAGAGCATGCGACACTCTAATCATGTGCATCGTGACAACACTGAACCAGGGCCTTCGTAATGGAGGGGGTATTGGGGATGTACTTAGAAGACGGTCAAGTAAGGTAAGGATTGTGGAGAATTCTTAAGAAGTTCTTTCATAACGGAGGGGGGATCGCAGATGTACTTAGAAGACGGTCAGGTAAGGTGAGGATTTTGAGGAACTCTTAGGAAGGACTCACCTAACGTAGGGGGATGACGAATGCCCTTAGAAGTCGGTCAGGCAAAATATGGATTGTGGTGAAATCTTAGGAAGGGCTTGGGATCTACTTAGAAGATATAGGGGAGCCCAGGTGGCTCAGTTGGGGTGGCTCTGTAGTGCCTGTGCCTCTCACCACAGGTTTCCCGGTCGCTCTGTAGTGCCTGTGCCTCTCACCACAGGTTTCCCGGTCGCTCTGTAGTGCCTGTGCCTCTCACCACAGGTTTCCCGGTTGCTCTGTAGTGCCTGTGCCTCTCACCACAGGTTTCCCGGTCGCTCTGTAGTGCCTGTGACTCTCACCACAGGTTTCCCGGTCGCTCTGTAGTGCCTGTGACTCTCACCACAGGTTTCCCGGTCGCTCTGTAGTGCCTGTGACTCTCACCACAGGTTTCCCGGTCGCTCTGTAGTGCCTGTGACTCTCACCACAGGTTTCCCGGTCGCTCTGTAGTGCCTGTGACTCTCACCACAGGTTTCCCGGTTGCTCTGTAGTGCCTGTGCCTCTCACCACAGGTTTCCCGGTTGCTCTGTAGTGCCTGTGCCTCTCACCACAGGTTTCCCGGTCGCTCTGTAGTGCCTGTGCTTCTCACCACAGGTTTCCCGGTCGCTCTGTAGTGCCTGTGCCTCTCACCACAGGTTTCCCGGTCGCTCTGTAGTGCCTGTGACTCTCACCACAGGTTTCCTGGTCGCTCTGTAGCGCCTGTGACTCTCACCACAGGTTTCCCGGTCGCTCTGTAGTGCCTGTGCCTTTCACCACTGATTTTCGTGTTCGATTCCCCGTTCCGACGTGGGTTGAGTTAGTTGGTATCACCTTTGCTCCGAGGGTTTTTCTCCCTCGACAAAATCAATTTCTATCATAGCTGTGATCCGTGGTCAGACATGAGTTGTATGGCGGCTGCCTGAGGCGCCATCCTTTGCCTTCAACTCGACTACGTCTGAATCTGCGCTCTCGTAATTCAGCATCTAGCTGCGATGAGAGTGATTAGCTACACCAATTTCTTTACTTAATTAATTTATTTCTCTTCTTAGGAAGGTGATTGATGAATGTCTTGTTGTTGTCCGCGTGGTGTATTAATGTATGTCTGATTGTTGCCTGTTTAGGAGAAGATGTTTGCGGGCCGCGTGGTGTACGATCTCATGTTCTTCTTCATCGTCATCATCATCGTCCTCAACCTGATCTTTGGTGTCATCATAGACACATTCGCGGATCTCAGGAGCGAAAAACAGAACAAGGAAGAAGTTCTAAAGAACACTTGCTTTATTTGCGGTAAGCGGGACAGCTGGCGTGCCGATTGTGATAGTCATCAGGGACAGGGCTATTCTATGATCTTATCAAATACGTTGAGAGCTTAGGGGTAGCCACATTAATGTGAAAGGCAAAAGATTAAACACACGATTTTGTTGTTCTTGTTGTTTGTTTTCTGGGGATTGATTTTTAAACTTTGTGATAATTGATAAAAATTGCCATTCCAGCAGTTTCCTTATAAGCGTAGCTGCATCAAAGATGTCAATAAATCACACCTTTGCCACATTGTTTGTGTTTTAATAACTATATTTAATTGGAAGAATCTCGGAAACTCAGTGGATTTATCCAATGGAAATAGATACTTTACATTTTTCGAGAGAGTAAGGTGGCTGCCTGATTGATATGTTTTTAAAGGTTACAGGAGCGAGCATTCAAATGAATGACACATATCCTTGATTTATAGGCTTGGACAGATCAGCATTTGATAACAAGTCGGTGTCATTCGACGAACACATCAAGAGCCAGCACAACATGTGGCATTACCTGTACTACATCGTCTTACTCAGAGTCAAGGACCCTACGGAATTCACGGGACCAGAGAGCTATGTTAGCCATATGACAAAGGTATGGTCTTTAAGAAGATAATGGTAGGGGAAGGGTTAGACATGAACCACAGAGCTATGTTGGCCATATGACAAAGGTATGGTCTTTAAGAAGATAATGGTAGACATGAACCAGAGAGCTATTATAGCCATATGACAAAGGTATGGTCCTTAACGAGATACTGGTAGGGGAAGGGTTAGACATAAACCAGAGAGCTATGTTAGCCATATGACAAAGGTAGATACTGGTAGGGGAAGCGTTAAACATAAACCAGAGAGCTATGTTGGCCATATGACAAAGGTTGATACTGGTAGGGGAAGCGTTAAACATAAACCAGAGAGCAAGTAAGGAATAGCTTAACCCTCCCCCCCTCGTAGTTGAGATGGTGATGATATTGATTGGTGGTGGTTGTATCGCATTGCGGTCTGTTGGTGATGTTGTGGTATCGGTTGTTGTCATACTGTGATATTGTAATTAAAATCTTCTATCACAAGATTTTATCCTTAATCTGAATACTTGCCAAGGTAACAGTGATATTATTGATATAAGCTTAGATTTAGGTTTGATCGAAAATAAGA
Organism: Nematostella vectensis; assembly: GCF_932526225.1. Classification (NCBI taxonomy): domain Eukaryota; kingdom Metazoa; phylum Cnidaria; class Anthozoa; order Actiniaria; family Edwardsiidae; genus Nematostella; species Nematostella vectensis. The sequence continues at coordinate 14,436,766 of NC_064043.1, read as the reverse complement.
ATAATTGACCTATAATATGTTTGTTCACGTGCCTTTGTCCAATTCGTGCCACAGGACAAAAACCTTGACTGGTTTCCAAGGATGCAGGCGATGAGTCTGGCCATCGACGAGGGTGGAAACGAGCAGAACGAGATGAGGAATCTGCAGGACAAGCTGGAGAACACCACTAAACTAGTGCAGACCTTGTCGCAACAATTATCAGACTTGAAGGAGCAGGTCGGTTAACACTACCTCATTACACTTGATTTCGCGGCACTTTAATTTCGCGAATTTCACGATTTTAAAAGATTCGCGAAAATAAATGATGTCACTTTTTTTAAAGAAATAAATGTCTAAGGGACGGGAGATACTGTCTATTTTCCTTCCCCTACTTGACGCGGCAAATCCAATTCAGCGTGAAGTACTATAAGATCTATGCAGTGACCTACCAAGAACTACTTGATCAGTCTATCCGGCCATTATCCACCACTTCCTCCCCCCCCCCCCCCCATTTTGAAATCCTGGATTCGTCCGTGAACCACTAGTAAAATAAGGCATTGATTCGGTCCTAACAGGAATCCCACCTTAAATTCGCTGATACTTATATACTGCTTGATACTGTATTTTATTTGTAGATGACAGAGCAAAGGAAACAGAAGCAAAGGATGGGTCTGCTTGGGCCACAACACGGCCTGGCTGCTCCACCAACCAACAATTTTAAGCTCTGACCATGAACCACGAGGAGAGCTACCGGAACAGGGATGTTCCCCTGATGTCCCTTAAATCAGAAAAAAAGCGGTTAGATTGGTCACGAAATGCTGGTCATAAATGCACAGGAGTGTACCTGCAACTCCAGGAGAAAGTCTGCCTAGACCCCACGAGACAGTCTTCCTGCGACTACACGATACATTCTGCCTGCAACCCTAAGAGGCAATGTGTCTGCGACCCCACGAGACAGTCTTCCTGCGACTCCACGATACATTCTGCCTGCAACCCTAAGAGGCAATCTGCCTGCGACCCCACGAGACAGTCTTCCTGCGACTCCAGGAGAAAGTCTGCCTGGACACCACGGGACAGTCTTCCTGCGACTCCACGATACATCCTGCCTGCAACCCTAAGAGGCATTCTGCCTGGACCCCACGAGACAGTCTTCCTGCGACTCCAGGAGAAAGTCTGCCTGGACACCACGGGACAGTCTTCCTGCGACTCCACGATACATCCTGCCTGCGACCCTAAGAGGCATTCTGCCTGCGACCCCAAAAGCGAACCTAGGAAGTTTAATGCTTGCTTTTTTAAGTTGGTGGATATGTTTCCCACAACAAGTTTTGCAAAGTTTCTGAAACATTTCCTTGTGGGGAGCCACAAGTGGTCCATACATAAGACAGGTTTTCAAATGATTGGTACGGTCATCTCCGGTGCACTGAAGCGGAAGACCCAATAGCTTAGTGGAGAAACCCATAGTTCTGGCTTGTAAGAAAAATGGTTGATTATGATCCAGTATCGTACTGATCATATGGCAGCCAGCGTAAAAGAGAAAAATTTTATTGGAGACTATAGGTACATAATTAAAAAATGTAGTCGTCTTATTTTAGGTGTGAGGCTCGACCAAAAAAGTGGTAAAATGTTCACGTAATTAATTATTTTCCGCCTTAATCATTTATGATTTATTTCATTGACCCAAGAAATGTTGTAGATTATTATTTTTTCTTGATATAAAGGAAGATTATTTTGGTGAGTATAGTTTTTTTTCAAAGTGAGTAAATATTATACACGGCAAATATTTAAGCCAAAGATTGTTATTTAAAAGACAGAGCTTCAAAGGCTAATAATTATTTAGTACAGAGAGTGGTAGTTTTAACAAAGTCTGCCATTTAGAATTTTTATGATCTCTGTTGTCAACAACATATATGTGGGGAAGTCATGAACACTATCGCGAAAACTCTACTGCATGTATCAAAGTTCTAGAGATTTTGTACAATTATTGATAAGTATGTAGTAGAAATGATTGTCAGTAAATATTTTTCATATTTTGTAGAAGTATTTTTGGGTCAGTACGCAGCTCTTACAAGCTGCAATTTGATTGGGGAAATGAACGATATCCGCACCTCGACAAAAAGAACGAGAAGAACTGTAGAACTCCTCTGTAGAACAAAGATAATGGGAGACAAAGCAGCTGCGTACTTACTCGTATTTGTTTGGAAGAGCAGCAATGTTTATACAACATCCAGTGGTTGTACTCCCCAACCCACCCACCCAATCTGAGGACCCAGCATTATGTATTGATGTTAAGAGCTTTTGAAGAATGTTTAATCACCAGGCGTGTACCCAGGATTGGCTGAAGGTATCATATGGAAAAGGTATAATATTTCAAGATTCATTAATAAGAAATGACCCACTTTGGTCGCCAATGGGGTTGCGGGCGCACCTTGCGCGCTCCCGTGTATGCGCCTGATCAACCATCGACTCTGTTTTTTTCTTGCAGGTCAATAATAACCTGAGCCTCATTTAAGTTTTACTCCCCAAAAAGGAAACTTTGTTATATTAAGAGTTTTGTCTCTTTTTCTCCAGTCTGTTTTCTTTAACTTGTAGTTTGCTACGTACAGAATATGTGATAAGCCAGTTAAATACCTCCGTCCTCAGTATTTACCATTCCCTCTAAGGATGTTATATGGCGAACTGCCTCCGTCCTCGGTATTTATCCCTTACTCAAAACTGTTTTACTGAGCATGGCCTCCTTGTTGCTTAACCTTGGGCTTTCCTGGAGTTTGGTTGCATCTCAACTCCCATAGATCAATATTGATTGGTTACATGACGCAACATTGCCTCCTTATTGCACACCCCTTGACCCTAGGACTTCTCCTGTGATTGGCTGTCTAATTTTATCTTAAACTGAAATGAAATTAGGCTTGATTTCCAGCTTATTTGTGTGAGCCTCGGTATTTAGTTTGTGTTCATCACATAACTGCTATTGCCACTTCTACAATTTCCAACTTCTTTACGTTTTTTTGTCATTCCAACATAATTACATTTCGTGCTCTTTGGTTGGTCCGCACCTTGCTGAGATACGTGATTGGAAACCATTTTTGAGATGGCCAATGAAAACCCTTAAAAGACTTTAGTGGAAGCCAGAAGAAAAGTTAGTTGCTGGGGATCGTCATCAGTCCTAAATATTAAAAAATTAAATCCATTATAACATTACATGTTCATTTTTTTGTTTTTTTGTGTGTGTTCTTTTTTGTTTATTACATCAAGCATTAGTATTACATTTAAAAGTATTAGTATTGCATTAACCCAGTTACACCTCAACCGGCCTTGAGAGGTACCCACAACTAAAACAATTCATAGATGCAAAATAGACACAACAAGATGAAGATACTCAGACATCAGTCTAATACCGTATTCACACCAGCACTTAAACCAGTTCAAAGGTGGTTTTATTAAACTGGTTTAAATCTCAATCTCCCAAGAGTGGACAGAACCAAGAACAAAACTGAATAGACTGTGCTGTACATGTTACTAAGTGATCATTGAGCTAGTAAGGATTTGACACAATGAGAAACTTGGCAAGTTGTCAGGAAAAGAAAAACCTTTTTTAACTAAACATGGTTTTGGTGTGAATGTTAGACAAAAATATGTAAATTTATTCTGATTCTCCATTTCCATAGCCTCAAAACGCAATATCCACTACTGAAGGAAAAATGAGGAGGGGAGGGCTAATCAACGTGCGTCTCCCTACTGCCAGGCTTTTCACCCCAAAGCCAAACAAATCAATTCCAGGTCATACAGACCCAGAATAGCAGTGGAAACAATTTTGGAATCAATTTGGTTTCAGGAAAGACAGCATTTAGGACAGCTGTGGTGATTTATAAGAAAATCATTTTCTCATCCAGGCAAAGCTAAACAAGAAAAAATACCCATGAATCCACGTTTGCTTGCAAATATCCATAAGCAATAATGCCCCCAACAGACTTAATGATGTCCTAGGGCACTCTCCCAATATACTAATAGCTGTATTTTTTTATGAAAAATACAAGCAACCATCAACTTGTGCTAGCATTAGCACAGCAACGAGGGATTAGAGATGGAACCACAAAGCAATGGGCTGTAAAAACTTCAAAATAGGGGGAGGTATCTGTTTTCGTTCGGTTTTTTTTTTTTAATTCATCTCAAAAATAACCAGGATTCAATGGGTTAAGCAGCAATTTTTATAAATATATATACAAATGCACAAGCCAACTCACTAAATAGTCACTAAATATACAAGTCAACAAGCCATTTATTTCCATATCAGTAGTGCAGTTCGCATCTAGAGTTCGTAGCAAATTTGGTAGAGCCCTTGGAAACTACACTCGACTCCCAATAACTCAAAGAGCTTTAAAGAGGTGTCAGAAATGCGTTATAGGGGGTTTGAGATATATAGTTAGAAGGGAGCAGAAATGAGCAGGAGGTTTGAGTAACCAATGGCTCAGGTCATCAAGAGTCAACCGCAATTTTAATCAGAGACTTACTGGCAGATCCAGGGGGCTTAGCCACCCTTTAACCTGAGATTTTAGAAGAAATGTATAGAAGCTAAAATTAAAAGAATAACCTCCTGTTACATATATATATATATATATATATATATATATATATATATATATATATATATATATATATATATATATATATATATATATATATATATATATATATTATGTTATATATTATGGGATGGTGCATGCTCTTGGCATCCTAGAACCATCCTTGAGATAAAACCTCAAGGATAACACACAAATTTACCAGCCTTCATATCTCTAAATGTTTTCATGATGGTGTACTCTGACTAAAGAAATCCTGGATCCATTAGCCATCATCGCCATTGCCATCATCTGAATAATCATCATTGTCATCATTTGTGAAATCATCGCCATTGTCATCATTTGTGAAATCATCGTCATCATTCGTTACATCACCGCCATTGTCATCTTTTGTTACATCATCACAATTGTCATCATTTTTATCACCATCAGTGCTGTTGGCAGCACCATCTCTCTCAGCCCTTTTGCCCCGCCTCCTGACCTTGGGAACTATTTTTCTCTGCGGCATCACATGAAAGAATGCTTCCTTCCAATCTTTGCTTTCACAATAACGTACAAGAATTTCAAAAACATGGTTTACGGTCAACACCTTTCTAGTCGCAATCTTGATGAATTCCCCAATTGGTAACTGGGCGTGTTGGAACCCTTGCTTAACTGCTTGATCATAGCAATATCCCTTGTGATGATTATGGTCAACAAGACCCCCTATCACATACACTTTGGACATGTCAAGTTCAGTAAGCATATTGGGTGAGTCCGATGTCAGGTAAATTATATCTTCCTTTGGGAAAACTTTAGTCAGATGTTCTGATTTGATGTTGACATCCCAGCGATCATAATGACAGCCAATGTGATCCAGCCGTGATCTCGATTTTCCTTCAAAACTTGTGAGGTACATCTGGACAGGATGATCTGTGAAGAGAAGCAGGAAATCAAAAAAGAGTTCAAAAAAGTATAAATGGGTTCCTTCATCATGTGATTTATAAGGTTCTGCAATTTAATCAGCTCTTGAAGCTAGTATCCAAAGGTTCCAATACCCCATGATAATAACCCATGCTCAGGTACTCTTAAAAACATTTTAGAGATTCAGATTTTTTTTCATGAATGGCATTAGGCCCTAGGGATCATGCCTGGAGGCCTAGCTGGCTTTGCCGGCGGCACACCCAAAGATGTGTCCAAGCAACAAAAGTGCTTGGTCATGTCACAAAAACATCTAGTAACTAGTAAATTTTGATTTTGATCTACAATGGAAATAATATTATGGAACTTCACAAGAAAATGCTTGTAAATTTTAAATGGATATTAAACTAAACATACAATTTGCATGGCATGATTCAATTCTTAAACAATCTTAAACATATTTAGACACTTTCAAGGGGGGAGTATTGTCTTTGATGTGAGAAAATTGCCCGGGCTTTCCCCTAAAACCAGTAAATTGAGAATTCCCCCCTAACCTGCACGCCTGTTTACAGCATAGCATCTCTGTACTTGTTTCATCAGTTTCAGCATATCTCGATCAGACATTAGATCGTCAAAGTTTAGATCAATAACTATCCTTATGGGTAATGCGTCCTCGCTGTCCATGCTTTTGAACTTCTTTATTGGTCCTTGAGGATCTGTGTCTCCACCTTCAAGTTGTCTCTTTAGTTTCTTTTCTTTTTGTTTTTCCTTCTTCTTCAGCTTTCTATCTTTTTTTTCTTCTAAATATTTTTGACGTTTCAAGAGTTTCTTTCGTTGGTTCTTGGATAGAGAAGCAAGATCAGCAAATCCTTTAGTTGGAACCACATTTTTGTCTTCCTCTTTCTTCGTTTCTTTAAAGTCTTTTGTAATTTCCTTAGTTGGATTAGGTTGGTCTTTGTTTCCGCTTTCATTTCCACTGTCTGGCACATGTGATTGTATGAATTCTTCAGCAGACATCTTAAACTTTCACTCTTCTTCACACTACAAACTTGCAAACAAAACAAATTTGGTTCAAACACCGCAATTTTGAGTACACTAGACTTTGAAAAAATGAATCATATTATCAATTCAGCGATCATGGCTAGGAAAAATTGTTAGATAGATTTGAACATAAATTTACGTGTCTGCCATTTTGAATCAACTCGGAACACGGTATCCCTGTGCCCCCATAATGCCATGCGAGATAGGGCTATTCCCTAGGGCTTAGTCTCCCTCATGAATATTTATGCGAAGGTCGCCTGGTAACAACTGTCTTTCAAACTCACCCGCCATTTCTAAAGGAATCATACAGTGTAAAAGAGCCCGTTCAAAAACCTTGGAGGAAGCCTACAAAGAGAAGTAACTTTAAAGTTAACGACAAAGAAGAGTTTTATTTATCATTATGGAGGACGCCATCGGAAGAACCGTTTTACAGGCGACACAAATGGTCGAAGAACAAGTTGATGCCGAACTTAACCGTTTGGAAAAAATGACGGGGGACGAGCTTGAAGAATTGCGAGAAAAACGCATGCAGCAGATGAAAAAAATGCAGCAACAGAAACAAGAATGGGTCCACAAAGGACACGGAACATACAGCGAAATTCCAAGCGAGCCTGATTTTTTCCCGATGACGAAAGACAGCCCTAGACTTGTCGTTCACTTTTACAGGGACGAAACATTGCGTTGCAAAATCGTGGATAAGCATCTAGCATTACTCGCTCCGAAGCATATGGAGACGAAATTCGTGAAAATTGACGTGAGTAAATGCAAGTTTCTATGTGAAAGGTTGAGTATTAAGATGCTGCCGGCAATATTACTTGTTAAAGATGGCAAGTTTGTTGATCGTATTGTTGGATTTGATGAATTGGGCGGACACGATGACTTTTCTACCGAGATGTTGGAATGGCGGATTGCCCATTCTCAAGCTATTAATTATGGTGGTGATCTCAGCCAGCCACCTGATAAGCCCAAAGCATCAGGTGCTACTATACTAAAGAAGTCCATAAGAGGACGTCAACAAGACAGCGATGATGATGATGACGATGATGATTACTGAATTTAACCAGCAGAAGCTGCTGCAGACGTTTATATCCCCACCAAGCTCAGTCAATGGCTTTTTAACGGAGATGTTTGTCTCTTTATAATCCATTAAATATGAGTAACAACAACATAACGTTTCATGGTACCAAGACTTCTGGCAGATTTGGCAACATTGTTGTTATTATTGTAAAAAGAAAGTAATGACATTGAACTGAAAGTTTGTTTTATTGCATTTTAAGTACAAACATATCAATTAGTGCCTACACATGGGACTAGCTTTCGTTTAATTACATTTATTTTTAGTATAACAATTCAGAACATAAAATTGTGTTAAATTATGTCTATTTAATGGGAAAAATGGCTACTGACCATACTGAAAGCTTTTTAAACCTTTTGTTAATATCTTGTTTTACTAAGTAGCAATGTGTGGTGCCAGGTGTCTTTCTTGTCAAAGATACTGTTATTGTAATTGAGTATTTACAGGTTTGAACAGTATGATTTCTCTTTTCTAAGTGGTACATGCTAAAAGTAGGGTTTTAAAAATGTTTACACTAGAATAATAACCTTAGTTAAACTCAAGAAACTTCATTAATGAGGCTCACTCTTATAAACCCATGAACTTTCTGCTTGGTTGTGTGAAGTCTCAAGATGTAAGTTTAAGAACTCACAGCCAATTTGTGCATGTTCTCGTTGTCAGATTGATAGCTTTTATTCGTTTTAAAAACAGATGCACATGTTTAAAAAAAATGTCATCACATACAGCAAATAAGGATTGGCAAATTTAAGTTTTAAGTCCAAAAGGTACTATTTTATGCTCCCGCTCAATGTTGATTGACTCAAAGAATCCATTTGCATCGGCTTATTCAAGCAAGCAACCAAGATATTTTTATTTAAATATCAACAAAAAAGGGTATCAGACTTCATTTGTAGATTGTTATTTTTAAAGTTTTCTTGCAAATGAATCGTATTTTCAATGATAAACAAAACAAAAGAGTGGTTGATTGACCATTTTTAACCAAATGCAGGAGAATATATCAATAGTCCATTTAAGGCCATCGCTTAAGTTTATTTATAACCTTTGTGTTTGGAAATAGTTACTAGCCATTGGCACCTTTAATGCTGGAACTGCTGTTTGTGCTGACATTTTTTTTAATTAGGTGTAGTTTTGTCTTCACATCATGTGTAAGACCATCCAACAAGTGACTATCAAAATTATGGATGGACAAAAAAATCTGCTGTAACTCGTGACATTTAGAGTCAACACAAGTGGCTCTCCAGAGACCATTTTAGCTTCAAGCCTTCCTTTAGCATCAACAAGGAAAGTTTGTGTCATGTTTAGGATATTGACAACTTTTTCTCCCTCATTAAAGGGGTGAGACTGCAGGGTTGTGCTTGCCGTTGTCACTCTAGTGGTCACAATGACAAGGACTTTTCTCCTAGAGAATGCATAGACTTCCGGCTCAACATGTTGCTCAATTTGTGGGCTTGAGATCCATGGCTGTCCCAAAGAACTGCGAAAAGCTATTAGATCTTTGATGAAAACATAGAGTGAGTTTTTTCTGTCCATGAAGGGCCAGAGGGACTCCCTATTGTTTGGGTCACCTCCTCCATTGAATCCCTGCTCTGTGCCGTAGTAGATAAGGGGAATCCATCGAGACATCAGGACAAATACAAGGTTATTGCGAAGACTTGTTTGGCTGGGGTTCTTGTGTAGAAATCTCTCATGATCATGGTTGTCAACAAACCCACCAAGAATGGACCTAAGAAAAAGATGATATTTATTGAAACTCATCCAGTGAAACTGTTAGTGGTTTACAATATTCAAGATAGATTTTTTATCTAGCAACGTCTGTTCTCTGAGTGAATAGCTACATACTCCATCTACTAAGTTGTAAGAAACAAAGACCTACTCCTCCTTAATATGATTTCTTGGTATGGTCGTCAACAGAAGTTAGTCTACTTTTACCCACCTGTCTTTGAAAGCTTTTGAAGATTCTTTTAGCGCCTTACTAAGAGAGGTAAAATTCTGTGTTTTTTCCTGGAAAATATATCTCAATGTCCAAAACATCGGAAAGTCCAGAACCGAATCAAGAGGTCCCTGGAATGGTGCAGTGAAATTAATAGTTCCACATGGTGGTGGGCCGTTGTTTGCTTCCCCAAGCATAAAAACTCCTCCTGCTGACTGAAACTTGGTCCAGAAGGGCTTTGGTACTTGAATAACAGTGTCCACCCGGCAGCCATCGAAATCATACTCCGTTATCAGCCACTTGATCCAATCAAGAAGGGTCTTCTCAACAAAAGGATGGCTTTGATCCAAGTCCGCGAGATTAGCCAGCCAGTACTTTTGAATCTTAGTGAGATTATGACACTCCTCTGGCCATTTAATATATTTGTGATTAGCATGGTAATATTCTGACTTGTTGAACGGATAAAAGTACTCGTAGAAGTTGTCAAGTAAGGAGGAATTCCAGGGGGTCCTCCAATCGACTCCCGGGGGATATCCCATGTGGTTTGCTACCACATCGACCATAACCCACACCCCTCTATCATGACAAGCTTTGACTAGAGACTTCAGGTCTTGCTTGGTTCCAAAGTGCGGCTCGATCTCGTAGATATTCTTCGCCCAGTAGCCGTGAAACCCTCGGTCTGTGTTGAGCACAATGGGTGAGATCCAAATAGCATTTGCTCCAAGACCCGTTATATAATCAAGGTGTTTCTCTATTCCTTTGAACGTGCCGTTACACCATCCACGCATATCTGTGCATTTCTTAGCAGGCATCTCACCAGACTGGGCAAAGCGATCAGTTAAAAGTTGATAGATAATCCGATTCTTCCACTCTTCGGCTGTTTTAGCTGCGACATAAGTGGCGAAAATTACCACCAAAACACAGCACAAAGCCCTCGTATGCATCCTATTAGTTTCAACGACTCTCCCGATCTGGAATGATCCGATCCTATCGGTTCAAGAAAAATGCAGACCACTTAACTAAACACAGTGATGCATTCTTGCACAACTAATATCTAAAAGGTCACGGTATAAGAGAGCTGTCACTACAAATCGCATTGTTCAGTACTCCACTGCAAATATCAGGGAGAAAGATTCAATCTTTCAAGAAGGGTCAAATAACATAGGAAATAATAATAGCTAAAAGACATTATTTTTTTGTAATTAATGTAGCTGAAATGCGAAGATCACGTAAACGCTTTTGCCAGTTCCAGGGGGAGTGCAGTTATACGGGGAGAGGGAAGAGTGCGGTTATACGGGGGAGGGAAGAGTGCGGTTATACGGAGGAGGGTAGAGTGCGGTTATACGGGGGAGGGTAGAGTGTGGTTATACGGGGGGGTGTAGAGTGCAGTTATACGGGGGAGGGTAGAGTGCGGTTATACAGGGGGTGAGGGAAAAGTTCGGTTATACGGGGGAGGGTAGAGTGTGGTTATTCGGGGGGAGGGTAGAGTGCAGTTATACGAGGGGAGGGTAGAGTGCGGTTATACAGGGGGTGAGGGAAACGTTCGGTTATACGGGGGAGGGTAGAGTGCGGTTATACGGGGGAGGGTAGAGTGTGGTTATTCGGGGGGAGGGTAGAGTGCAGTTATACGAGGGGAGGGTAGAGTGCGGTTATACAGGGGGTGAGGGAAAAGTTCGGTTATACGGGGGAGGGAAGAGTGCGGTTATACGGGGGAGGGTAGAGTGTGGTTATTCGGGGGGAGGGTAGAGTGCAGTTATACGAGGGGAGGGTAGAGTGCGGCTATACGGGGGGGGAGAGTGCGGTTATACGGGGGGGGGGGGGTAGAGTACGGTTATACGGGGAGAGGGAAGAGTGCGGTTATACGGGGGAAGAGCAGAGTGCTGTTATACGAGGGGAGGGTAGAGTGCGGTTAAACGGGGGGAGGGTAGAGTGCGGTTATACGGGGGGAGGGTAGAGTGCGGTTATACGGGGGGAGGGTAGAGTGCGGTTATACGGGGGAGTGTAGAGTGCGGTTGTACAGGGGGAGGGTAGAGTGCGGTTATACGGAGGGAGGGTAGAGTGCATTTATACGGGGGGAGGGTAGAGTACAGTTATACGGGGGGAGGGTAGAGTGCGGTTATACGGGGGGAGGGTAGAGTGCGGTTATACAAGGGGAGGGTAGAGTGCGGTTATACGAAGGGAGGGTAGAGTGCGGTTATACGGGGGTAAGGTAGAGTGCGGTTATACGGGGGGGGGAGGTAGAGTGCGGTTATGCGAGGGGAGGAGGGTAGAGTGCGGTTATACTGGGGGGGAGAGTGTGATTATACGGGGGGGAGAGGGTAGAGTGCGGTTATACGGGTGGAAAGTAGAGTGCGGTTATACGGGGGGAGGGTAGAGTGCGGTTATACGGGGAGGGTAGAGTGCGGTTATACGGGGGGGAGGTAGAGTACGGTTATACGGGGGGGGGGGGGGTAGAGTGCGGTTATACGGGGGGAGGGTAGAGTGCGGTTATACGGGGGAGTGTAGAGTGCGGTTATACGGGGGGAGGGTAGAGTGCGGTTATACGGGGGGAAGGTAGAGTGCGGTTATACGAAGAGAGGGTAAAGTGCGGTTATTCGGGGGGGGGGGGGAAGCGAGAGTGCGGTTATACGAGGGGAGGGTAGAGTGTGGTTATACGTGGGAGGGTAGAGTGTGGTTATACCTGGGGAGGGTAGAGTGTGGTTATACGGGGGGATACAGTGCAGTTATACGAGGGGGTAGAGTGTGGTTATACGGGGGGATGGTAGAGTGCGGTTATACTGGGGGATGGTAGGGTGCGGTTATACTGGGAGAGGGTAGAATGCGGTTATACGGGGGGAGGGTAGAGTGCGGTTATACGGGGGGAGGGTAGAGTGTGGTTATACGGGGGGGATAGAGTGCGTTTATACGAGGGGATGGTAGACTGCGGTTATACAGGTGGAGGGTAGAGTGCCGTCATACGGGGGGGGGGGATGGTAGAGTACGGTTATACGGGGGGAGTGTAGAGTGCGGTTTTACGAAGGGAGGGTAGAGTGCGATTATACGGGGTTAGGGTAGAGTGCGGTTATTCGGGGGGGGGGGGGAGGTAGAATGCGGTTATATGAGGGGAGGGTAGAGTGCGGTTATACGGGGGGAGGTTAGAATGCGGTTATACGAGGGAGGGTAGAGTGCGGTTATACGGGGGGAGGGTAGAGTGCGGTTATACGGGAAGAGGGTAGATAGTTTTTATACAGGGGGAGGGTAGAGTGCGGTTATACTGGGGGGAGGGTAGAGTGTGGTTATACGGGGGGGAGGGTAGAGTGTGGTTATACGTGGGAGGGTAGAGTGTGGTTATACCTGGGGAGGGTAGAGTGTGGTTATACGGGGGGGGGGGGGGGGGTACAGTGCAGTTATACGAGGGGGTAGAGTGTGGTTATACGGGAGGATGGTAGAGTGCGGTTATACTGGGGGATGGTAGAGTGCGGTTATACGGGGGGATGGTAGAGTGCGGTTATACTGGGGGATGGTAGTGTGCGGTTGTACGGGGGGAGGGTAGAGTGTGGTTATACGTGGGAGGGTAGAGTGTGGTTATACCGGGGGAGGGTAGAGTGTGGTTATAAGGGGGGATGGTAGAGTGCGGTTATACGGGGGGATGGTAGAGTGCGGTTATACGGGGGGGGGTAGAGTGCGGTTATACGGGGGATGGTAGAGTGCGGTTATACGGGTGGATGGTAGAGTGCGGTTATACGGGGGATGGTAGAGTGCGGTTATACGGGGGGATGGTAGAGTGCGGTTATACTGGGGGATGGTAGAGTGCGGTTATATGGGGGGAGGGTAGAGTGCGGTTATACGGGGGGATGGTAGAGTGCGGTTATACTGGGGGTTGGTAGAATGCGGTTATATGTGGGGAGGGTAGAGTGTGGTTATACGTGGGAGGGTAGAGTGTGGTTATTCGGGGGGAGGGTAGAGTGCAGTTATACGAGGAGAGTAGAGTGCGGTTATACCGGGGGGGGGGGGGGGGGGGGTAGAGTGCGGTTATACTGGGAGAGGGTAGAGTGCGGTTATACGGGGGTAGGGTAGAGTGCGGTTATACGGAGGGAGGGTAGAGTGCGGTTATACTGGGGGATGGTAGAGTGCGGTTATACGGGGGGAGGGTAGAGTGGGGTTATACGTGGGAGGGTAGAGTGTGGTTATACCGGGGGAGGGTAGAGTGTGGTTATACGGGGGGATGGTAGAGTGCGGTTATACGGGGGGGTGGTAGAGTGCGGTTATACGGGGGGATGGTAGAGTGCGGTTATACGGGGGGATGGTAGAGTGCGGTTATACGGGGGGATGGTAGAGTGCGGTTATACTGGGGGATGGTAGATTGCGGTTATACGGGGGAGGGTAGAGTGCGGTTATACGGAGGGATGGTAGAGTGTGGTTATACTGGGGGATGGTAGAGTGCGGTTATATGGGGGGAGGGTAGAGTGTGGTTATACGTGGGAGGGTAGAGTGTGGTTATTCGGAGGGAGGGTAGAGTGCAGTTATACGAGGGGAGGGTAGAGTGCGGTTATACGGGGGTAGGGTAGAGTGCGGTTATACGGAGGGAGGGTAGAGTGCGGTTATACAGGGGGTGAGGGAAAAGTTCGGTTATACGGGGGAGGGAAGAGTGCGGTTATACGGGGGAGGATAGAGTGTGGTTATTCGGGGGGAGGGTAGAGTGCAGTTATACGAGGGGAGGGTAGAGTGCGGCTATACGGGGGGGGGGAGAGTGCGGTTATACGGGGGGGGGTAGAGTACGGTTATACGGGGAGAGGGAAGAGTGCGGTTATACGGGGGAAGAGCAGAGTGCTGTTATACGAGGGGAGGGTAGAGTGCGGTTAAACGGGGGGAGGGTAGAGTGCGGTTATACGGGGGGAGGGTAGAGTGCGGTTATACGGGGGGAGGGTAGAGTGCGGTTATACGGGGGAGTGTAGAGTGCGGTTGTACTGGGGGAGGGTAGAGTGCGGTTATACGGAGGGAGGGTAGAGTGCGGTTATACGGGGGGAGGGTAGAGTGCGGTTATACGGGGGGAGGGTAGAGTGCGGTTATACGGGGGGAGGGTAGAGTGCGGTTATACAAGGGGAGGGTAGAGTGCGGTTATACGAAGGGAGGGTAGAGTGCGGTTATACGGGGGTAAGGTAGAGTGCGGTTATACGGGGGGGAGGTAGAGTGCGGTTATGCGAGGGGAGGGTAGAGTGCGGTTATACTGGGGGGGGGAGAGTGTGGTTATACGGGGGGGAGAAGGTAGAGTGCGGTTATACGGGTGGAAGGTAGAGTGCGGTTATACTGGGGGATGGTAGAGTGCGGTTATATGGGGGGAGGGTAGAGTGCGGTTATACGGGGGGATGGTAGAGTGCGGTTATACTGGGGGTTGGTAGAATGCGGTTATATGGGGGGAGGGTAGAATGTGGTTATACGTGGGAGGGTAGAGTGTGGTTATTCGGGGGGAGGGTAGAGTGCAGTTATACGAGGAGAGTAGAATGCGGTTATACCGGGGGGGGGGGGTAGAGTGCGGTTATACTGGGAGAGGGTAGAGTGCGGTTATACGGGGGTAGGGTAGAGTGCGGTTATACGGAGGGAGGGTAGAGTGCGGTTATACTGGGGGATGGTAGAGTGCGGTTATACGGGGGGAGGGTAGAGTGGGGTTATACGTGGGAGGGTAGAGTGTGGTTATACCGGGGGAGGGTAGAGTGTGGTTATACGGGGGGATGGTAGAGTGCGGTTATACGGGGGGGTGGTAGAGTGCGGTTATACGTGGGGATGGTAGAGTGCGGTTATACGGGGGGATGGTAGAGTGCGGTTATACGGGGGGATGGTAGAGTGCGTTTATACTGGGGGATGGTAGATTGCGGTTATACGGGGGAGGGTAGAGTGCGGTTATACGGAGGGATGGTAGAGTGCGGTTATACTGGGGGATGGTAGAGTGCGGTTATATGGGGGGAGGGTAGAGTGTGGTTATACGTGGGAGGGTAGAGTGTGGTTATTCGGAGGGAGGGTAGAGTGCAGTTATACGAGGGGAGGTTAGAATGCGGTTATACGAGGGAGGGTAGAGTGCGGTTATACGGGGGGAGGGTAGAGTGCGGTTATACGGGGAGAGGGTAGATTGTTTTTATACAGGGGGAGGGTAGAGTGTGGTTATACGGGGGGAGGGTAGAGTGCGGTTATACGGGGGGGAGGGTAGAGTGTGGTTATTCGGGGGGGGAGGTAGAATGCGGTTATATGAGGGGAGGGTAGAGTGCGGTTATACGGGGGGAGGTTAGAATGCGGTTATACGAGGGAGGGTAGAGTGCGGTTATACGGGGGGAGGGTAGAGTGCGGTTATACGGGGAGAGGGTAGATTGTTTTTATACAGGGGGAGGGTAGAGTGTGGTTATACGGGGGGAGGGTAGAGTGCGGTTATACGGGGGGGAGGGTAGAGTGTGGTTATACGGGGGGGATAGAGTGCGTTTATACGAGGGGATGGTAGACTGCGGTTATACAGGTGGAGGGTAGAGTGCGGTCATACGGGGGGGGATGGTAGAGTGCGGTTATACGGGGGGAGTGTAGAGTGCGGTTTTACGAAGGGAGGTTAGAGTGCGGTTATACGGGGGTAGGGTAGAGTGCGGTTATTCGGGGGGGGGGGAGGTAGAGTGCGGTTATATGAGGGGAGGGTAGAGTGTGGTTATTCGGGGGGAGGGTAGAGTGCAGTTATACGAGGAGAGTAGAGTGCGGTTATACGGGGGGGGTAGAGTGCGGTTATACTGGGAGAGGGTAGAGTGCGGTTATACGGGGGTAGGGTAGAGTGCGGTTATACGGAGGGAGGGTAGAGTGCGGTTATACTGGGGGATGGTAGAGTGCGGTTATACGGGGGGAGGGTAAAGTGGGGTTATACGTGGGAGGGTAGAGTGTGGTTATACCGGGGGAGGGTAGAGTGTGGTTATACGGGGGGATGGTAGAGTGCGGTTATACGGGGGGGGTGGTAGAGTGCGGTTATACGGGGGGATGGTAGAGTGCGGTTATACGGGGGGATGGTAGAGTGCGGTTATACAGGGGGATGGTAGAGTGCGGTTATACTGGGGGATGGTAGATTGCGGTTATACGGGGGAGGGTAGAGTGCGGTTATACGGAGGGATGGTAGAGTGCGCTTATACTGGGGGATGGTAGAGTGCGGTTATATGGGGGGAGGGTAGAGTGTGGTTATACGTGGGAGGGTAGAGTGTGGTTATACCTGGGGAGGGTAGAGTGTGGTTATACGGGGGGGGGGGGATACAGTGCAGTTATACGAGGGGGTAGAGTGTGGTTATACGGGGGGATGGTAGAGTGCGGTTATACTGAGGGATGGTAGGGTGCGGTTATACTGGGAGAGGGTAGAGTGCGGTTATACGGGGGGAGGGTAGAGTGCGGTTATACGGGGGGAGGGTAGAGTGTGGTTATACGGGGGGGATAGAGTGCGTTTATACGAGGGGATGGTAGACTGCGGTTATACAGGTGGAGGGTAGAGTGCGGTCATACGGGGGGGGATGTTAGAGTGCGGTTATACGGGGGGAGTGTAGAGTGCGGTTTTACGAAGGGAGGGTAGAGTGCGGTTATACGGGGTTAGGGTAGAGTGCGGTTATTCGGGGGGGGAGGTAGAATGCGGTTATATGAGGGGAGGGTAGAGTGCGGTTATACGGGGGGAGGTTAGAATGCGGTTATACGAGGGAGGGTAGAGTGCGGTTATACGGGGGGAGGGTAGAGTGCGGTTATACGGGTAGAGGGTAGATTGTTTTCATACAGGGGGAGGGTAGAGTGCGGTTATACTGGGGGGAGGGTAGAGTGTGGTTATACGGGGGGGGAGGGTAGAGTGTGGTTATACGTGGGAGGGTAGAGTGTGGTTATACCTGGGGAGGGTAGAGTGTGGTTATACGGGGGGGGGTACAGTGCAGTTATACGAGGGGGTAGAGTGTGGTTATACGGGAGGATGGTAGAGTGCGGTTATACTGGGGGATGGTAGAGTGCGGTTATACGGGGGATGGTAGAGTGCGGTTATACTGGGGGATGGTAGTGTGCGGTTATACGGGGGGAGGGTAGAGTGTGGTTATACGTGGGAGGGTAGAGTGTGGTTATACCGGGAGAGGGTAGAGTGTGGTTATACGGGGGGATGGTAGAGTGCGGTTATACGGGGGGATGTTAGAGTGCGGTTATACGGGGGGGGGGTAGAGTGCGGTTATACGGGGGATGGTAGAGTGCGGTTATACGGGTGGATGGTATAGTGCGGTTATACGGGGGGATGGTAGAGTGCGGTTATACGGGGGGATGGTAGAGTGCGGTTATACTGGGGGATGGTAGAGTGCGGTTATATGGGGGGAGGGTAGAGTGCGGTTATACGGGTGGATGGTAGAGTGCGGTTATACTGGGGGTTGGTAGAATTCGGTTATATGGGAGGAGGGTAGAGTGTGGTTATACGTGGGAGGGTAGAGTGTGGTTATTCGGGGGGAGGGTAGAGTGCAGTTATACGAGGAGAGTAGAGTGCGGTTAAACGGGGGGAAGGGTAGAGTGCGGTTATACGGGGGGAGGGTAGATTTCGGTTATACGGGGGGAGGGTAGAGTGCGGTTATACGGGGGAGTGTAGAGTGCGGTTGTACTGTGGGAGGGTAGAGTGCGGTTATACGGAGGGAGGGTAGAGTGCGGTTATACGGGGGGAGGGTAGAGTGCGGTTATACGGGGGGAGGGTAGAGTGCGGTTATACAAGGGGAGGGTAGAGTGCGGTTATACGAAGGGAGGGTAGAGTGCGGTTATACTTGGGTAAGATAGAGTGCGGTTATACGGGGGGGAGGTAGAGTGCGGTTATGCGAGGGGAGGGTAGAGTGCGGTTATACTGGGGGGGGGAGAGTGTGGTTATACGGGGGGGAGAAGGTAGAGTGCGGTTATACGGGTGGAAGGTAGAGTGCGGTTATACGGGGGGAGTGTAGAGTGCGGTTATACTTGGAGGGTAGAGTGCGGTTATACGGGGAGAGGGTAGATTGTTTTTATACAAGGGGAGGGTAGAGTGCGGTTATACTGGGGGGAGGGTAGAGTGTGGTTATACGGGGGGGAGGGTAGAGTGTGGTTATACGTGGGAGGGTAGAGTGTGGTTATTCGGGGGGAGGGTAGAGTGCAGTTATACGAGGAGAGTAGAGTGCGGTTATACGGGGGGGGGGTAGAGTGCGGTTATACTGGGAGAGGGTAGAGTGCGGTTATACGGGGGTAGGGTAGAGTGCGGTTATACGGAGGGAGGGTAGAGTGCGGTTATACTGGGGGATGGTAGAGTGCGGTTATACGGGGGGAGGGTAGAGTGGGGTTATACGTGGGAGGGTAGAGTGTGGTTATACGGGGGGATGGTAGAGTGCGGTTATACGGAGGGAGGGTAGAGTGCGGTTATACTGGGGGATGGTAGAGTGCGGTTATACGGGGGGATGGTAGAGTGCGGTTATACGGGGGGATGGTAGAGTGCGGTTATACGGGGAGATGGTAGAGTGCGGTTATACTGGGGGATGGTAGATTTCGGTTATACGGGGGGAGGGTAGAGTGCGGTTATACGGGGGAGTGTAGAGTGCGGTTGTACTGTGGGAGGGTAGAGTGCGGTTATACGGAGGGAGGGTAGAGTGCGGTTATACGGGGGGAGGGTAGAGTGCGGTTATACGGGGGGAGGGTAGAGTGCGGTTATACGGGGGGAGGGTAGAGTGCGGTTATACAAGGGGAGGGTAGAGTGCGGTTATACGAAGGGAGGGTAGAGTGCGGTTATACTTGGGTAAGATAGAGTGCGGTTATACGTGGGGGAGGTAGAGTGCGGTTATGCGAGGGGAGGGTAGAGTGCGGTTATACTGGGGGGGGGGGAGAGTGTGGTTATACGGGGGGGAGAAGGTAGAGTGCGGTTATACGGGTGGAAGGTAGAGTGCGGTTATACGGGGGGAGTGTAGAGTGCGGTTATACTTGGAGGGTAGAGTGCGGTTATACGGGGAGAGGGTAGATTGTTTTTATACAGGGGGAGGGTAGAATGCGGTTATACTGGGGGGAGGGTAGAGTGTGGTTATACGGGGGGGAGGGTAGAGTGTGGTTATACGTGGGAGGGTAGAGTGTGGTTATTCGGGGGGAGGGTAGAGTGCAGTTATACGAGGAGAGTAGAGTGCGGTTATACGGGGGGGGGGGTAGAGTGCGGTTATACTGGGAGAGGGTAGAGTGCGGTTATACGGGGGTAGGGTAGAGTGCGGTTATACGGAGGGAGGGTAGAGTGCGGTTATACTGGGGGATGGTAGAGTGCGGTTATACGGGGGGAAGGTAGAGTGGGGTTATACGTGGGAGGGTAGAGTGTGGTTATACGGGGGGATGGTAGAGTGCGGTTATACGGAGGGAGGGTAGAGTGCGGTTATACTGGGGGATGGTAGAGTGCGGTTATACGGGGGGATGGTAGAGTGCGGTTATACGGGGGGATGGTAGAGTGCGGTTATACGGGGAGATGGTAGAGTGCGGTTATACTGGGGGATGGTAGATTGCGGTTATACGGGGGAGGGTAGAGTGCGGTTATACGGAGGGATGGTAGAGTGCGGTTATACTGGGGGATGGTAGAGTGCGGTTATATGGGGGGAGGGTAGAGTGTGGTTATACGTGGGAGGGTAGAGTGTGGTTATTCGGAGGGAGGGTAGAGTGCAGTTATACGAGGGGAGGGTAGAGTGCGGTTATACGGGGGTAGGGTAGAGTGCGGTTATACGGAGGGAGGGTAGAGTGCGGTTATACAGGGGGTGAGGGAAAAGTTCGGTTATACGGGGGAGGGAAGAGTGCGGTTATACGGGGGAGGATAGAGTGTGGTTATTCGGGGGGAGGGTAGAGTGCAGTTATACGAGGGGAGGCTAGAGTGCGGCTATACGGGGGGGGGGGGAGAGTGCGGTTATACGGGGGGGGGGTAGAGTACGGTTATACGGGGAGAGGGAAGAGTGCGGTTATACGGGGGAAGAGCAGAGTGCTGTTATACGAGGGGAGGGTAGAGTGCGGTTAAACGGGGGGAGGGTAGAGTGCGGTTATACGGGGGGAGGGTAGAGTGCGGTTATACGGGGGGAGGGTAGAGTGCGGTTATACGGGGGAGTGTAGAGTGCGGTTGTACTGGGGGAGGGTAGAGTGCGGTTATACGGAGGGAGGGTAGAGTGCGGTTATACGGGGGGAGGGTAGAGTGCCGTTATACGGGGAGAGGGAAGAGTGCGGTTATACGGGGGAAGAGCAGAGTGCTGTTATACGAGGGGAGGGTAGAGTGCGGTTATACGGAGGGAGGGTAGAGTGCGGTTATACGGGGGGGGGGGGTAGAGTACGGTTATACGGGGAGAGGGAAGAGTGCGGTTATACGGGGGAAGAGCAGAGTGCTGTTATACGAGGGGAGGGTAGAGTGCGGTTAAACGGGGGGAGGGTAGAGTGCGGTTATACGGGGGGAGGGTAGAGTGCGGTTATACGGGGGGAGGGTAGAGTGCGGTTATACGGGGGAGTGTAGAGTGCGGTTGTACTTTGGGAGGGTAGAGTGCGGTTATACGGAGGGAGGGTAGAGTGCGGTTATACGGGGGGAGGGTAGAGTGCGGTTATACGGGGGGAAGGTAGAGTGCGGTTATACGGGGGGAGGGTAGAGTGCGGTTATAGAAGGGGAGGGTAGAGTGCGGTTATACGAAGGGAGGGTAGAGTGCGGTTATACGGGGGTAAGGTAGAGTGCGGTTATACGGGGGGGAGGTAGAGTGCGGTTATGCGAGGGGAGGGTAGAGTGCGGTTATACTGGGGGGGGAGAGTGCGGTTATACGGGGGGGAGGTAGAGTGCGGTTATGCGAGGGGAGGGTAGAGTGCGGTTATGCTGGGGGGGGAGAGTGTGGTTATACGGGGGGGAGAAGGTAGAGTGCGGTTATACGGGTGGAAGGTAGAGTGCGGTTATACTGGGGGAGGGTAGAGTGCGGTTAAACGGGGGGAGGGTAGAGTGCGGTTATACGGGGGGAGGGTAGAGTGCGGTTATACGGGGGGAGGGTAGAGTGCGGTTATACGGGGGAGTGTAGAGTGCGGTTGTACTGGGGGAGGGTAGAGTGCGGTTATACGGAGGGAGGGTAGAGTGCGGTTATACGGGGGGAGGGTAGAGTGCGGTTATACGGGGGGAGGGTAGAGTGCGGTTATACGGGGGGGAGGGTAGAGTGCGGTTATACAAGGGGAGGGTAGAGTGCGGTTATACGAAGGGAGGGTAGAGTGCGGTTATACGGGGGTAAGGTAGAGTGCGGTTATACGGGGGGGAGGTAGAGTGCGGTTATGCGAGGGGAGGGTAGAGTGCGGTTATACTGGGGGGGGGGGAGAGTGTGGTTATACGGGGGGAGAGGGTAGAGTGCGGTTATACGGGTGGAAGGTAGAGTGCGGTTATACGGGGGGAGGGTAGAGTGCGGTTATACGGGGGGAGGTAGAGTACGGTTATACGGGGGGGGGGGGTAGAGTGCGGTTATACGGGGGGAGGGTAGAGTGCGGTTATACGGGGGAGTGTAGAGTGCGGTTATACGGGGGGAGGGTAGAGTGCGGTTATACGGGGGAGTGTAGAGTGCGGTTATACGGGGGGAGGGTAGAGTGCGGTTATACGGGTGAGTGTAGAGTGCGGTTATACGGAGGGAGTGTAGAGTGCGGTTATACGGGGGGAGTGTAGAGTGCGGTTATACGGGGGGAGGGTAGAGTGCGGTTATACGGGGGAGTGTAGAGTGCGGTTATACGGGGGGAGGGTAGAGTGCGGTTATACGTGGGAGGGTAGAGTGTGGTTATTCGGGGGGAGGGTAGAGTGCAGTTATACGAGGAGAGTAGAGTGCGGTTATACGGGGGGGGGGGGTAGAGTGCGGTTATACTGGGGGAGGGTAGAGTGCGGTTAAACGGGGGGAGGGTAGAGTGCGGTTATACGGGGGGAGGGTAGAGTGCGGTTATACGGGGGGAGGGTAGAGTGCGGTTATACGGGGGAGTGTAGAGTGCGGTTGTACTGGGGGAGGGTAGAGTGCGGTTATACGGAGGGAGGGTAGAGTGCGGTTATACGGGGGGAGGGTAGAGTGCGGTTATACGGGGGGAGGGTAGAGTGCGGTTATACGGGGGGGAGGGTAGAGTGCGGTTATACAAGGGGAGGGTAGAGTGCGGTTATACGAAGGGAGGGTAGAGTGCGGTTATACGGGGGTAAGGTAGAGTGCGGTTATACGGGGGGGAGGTAGAGTGCGGTTATGCGAGGGGAGGGTAGAGTGCGGTTATACTGGGGGGGGGGGAGAGTGTGGTTATACGGGGGGAGAGGGTAGAGTGCGGTTATACGGGTGGAAGGTAGAGTGCGGTTATACGGGGGGAGAGTAGAGTGCGGTTATACGGGGAGGGTAGAGTGCGGTTATACGGGGGGAGTTAGAGTACGGTTATACGGGGGGGGGGGTAGAGTGCGGTTATACGGGGGGAGGGTAGAGTGCGGTTATACGGGGGAGTGTAGAGTGCGGTTATACGGGGGGAGGGTAGAGTGCGGTTATACGGGTGAGTGTAGAGTGCGGTTATACGGAGGGAGTGTAGAGTGCGGTTATACGGGGGGAGGGTAGAGTGTGGTTATACGGGGGGGGGAGGGTAGAATGCGGTTATACGAAGAGAGGGTAAAGTGCGGTTATTCGGGGGGAGGGTAGAGTGCGGTTATATGGGGGGAGGGTAGAGTGTGGTTATACGTGGGAGGGTAGAGTGTGGTTATTCGGGGGGAGGGTAGAGTGCAGTTATACGAGGAGAGTAGAGTGCGGTTATACGGGGGGGGGGGGTAGAGTGCGGTTATACTGGGAGAGGGTAGAGTGCGGTTATACGGGGGTAGGGTACAGTGCGGTTATACGGAGGGAGGGTAGAGTGCGGTTATACTGGGGGATGGTAGAGTGCGGTTGTACGGGGGGAGGGTAGAGTGCGGTTATATGAGGGGAGGGTAGAGTGCGGTTATACGGGGGGAGGTTAGAATGCGGTTATACGAGGGAGGGTAGAGTGCGGTTATACGGGGGGAGGGTAGAGTGCGGTTATACGGGGAGAGGGTAGATTGTTTTTATACAGGGGGAGGGTAGAGTGCGGTTATACTGGGGGGAGGGTAGAGTGTGGTTATACGGGGAGAGGGAAGAGTGCGGTTATACGGGGGAAGAGCAGAGTGCTGTTATACGAGGGGAGGGTAGAGTGCGGTTAAACGGGGGGAGGGTAGAGTGCGGTTATACGGGGGGAGGGTAGAGTGCGGTTATACGGGGGGAGGGTAGAGTGCGGTTATACGGGGGAGTGTAGAGTGCGGTTATACGGAGGGAGGGTAGAGTGCGGTTATACGGGGGGAGGGTAGAGTGCGGTTATACGGGGGGAGGGTAGAGTGCGGTTATACGGGGGGGAGGGTAGAGTGCGGTTATACAAGGGGAGGGTAGAGTGCGGTTATACGAAGGGAGGGTAGAGTGCGGTTATACGGGGGTAAGGTAGAGTGCGGTTATACGGGGGGGAGGTAGAGTGCGGTTATGCGAGGGGAGGGTAGAGTGCGGTTATACTGGGGGATGGTAGAGTGCGGTTGTACGGGGGGAGGGTAGAGTGCGGTTATATGAGGGGAGGGTAGAGTGCGGTTATACGGGGGGAGGTTAGAATGCGGTTATACGAGGGAGGGTAGAGTGCGGTTATACGGGGGGAGGGTAGAGTGCGGTTATACGGGGAGAGGGTAGATTGTTTTTATACAGGGGGAGGGTAGAGTGCAGTTATACGAGGAGAGTAGAGTGCGGTTATACGGGGAGAGGGAAGAGTGCGGTTATACTGGGGGAGGGTAGAGTGCGGTTAAACGGGGGGAGGGTAGAGTGCGGTTATACGGGGGGAGGGTAGAGTGCGGTTATACGGGGGGAGGGTAGAGTGCGGTTATACGGGGGAGTGTAGAGTGCGGTTGTACTGGGGGAGGGTAGAGTGCGGTTATACGGAGGGAGGGTAGAGTGCGGTTATACGGGGGGAGGGTAGAGTGCGGTTATACGGGGGGAGGGTAGAGTGCGGTTATACGGGGGGGAGGGTAGAGTGCGGTTATACAAGGGGAGGGTAGAGTGCGGTTATACGAAGGGAGGGTAGAGTGCGGTTATACGGGGGTAAGGTAGAGTGCGGTTATACGGGGGGGAGGTAGAGTGCGGTTATGCGAGGGGAGGGTAGAGTGCGGTTATACTGGGGGGGGGGAGAGTGTGGTTATACGGGGGGAGAGGGTAGAGTGCGGTTATACGGGTGGAAGGTAGAGTGCGGTTATACGGGGGGAGAGTAGAGTGCGGTTATACGGGGAGGGTAGAGTGCGGTTATACGGGGGGAGTTAGAGTACGGTTATACGGGGGGGGGGGTAGAGTGCGGTTATACGGGGGGAGGGTAGAGTGCGGTTATACGGGGGAGTGTAGAGTGCGGTTATACGGGGGGAGGGTAGAGTGCGGTTATACGGGTGAGTGTAGAGTGCGGTTATACGGAGGGAGTGTAGAGTGCGGTTATACGGGGGGAGGGTAGAGTGTGGTTATACGGGGGGGGGAGGGTAGAATGCGGTTATACGAAGAGAGGGTAAAGTGCGGTTATTCGGGGGGAGGGTAGAGTGCGGTTATATGGGGGGAGGGTAGAGTGTGGTTATACGTGGGAGGGTAGAGTGTGGTTATTCGGGGGGAGGGTAGAGTGCAGTTATACGAGGAGAGTAGAGTGCGGTTATACGGGGGGGGGGGTAGAGTGCGGTTATACTGGGAGAGGGTAGAGTGCGGTTATACGGGGGTAGGGTACAGTGCGGTTATACGGAGGGAGGGTAGAGTGCGGTTATACTGGGGGATGGTAGAGTGCGGTTGTACGGGGGGAGGGTAGAGTGCGGTTATATGAGGGGAGGGTAGAGTGCGGTTATACGGGGGGAGGTTAGAATGCGGTTATACGAGGGAGGGTAGAGTGCGGTTATACGGGGGGAGGGTAGAGTGCGGTTATACGGGGAGAGGGTAGATTGTTTTTATACAGGGGGAGGGTAGAGTGCGGTTATACTGGGGGGAGGGTAGAGTGTGGTTATACGGGGAGAGGGAAGAGTGCGGTTATACGGGGGAAGAGCAGAGTGCTGTTATACGAGGGGAGGGTAGAGTGCGGTTAAACGGGGGGAGGGTAGAGTGCGGTTATACGGGGGGAGGGTAGAGTGCGGTTATACGGGGGGAGGGTAGAGTGCGGTTATACGGGGGAGTGTAGAGTGCGGTTGTACTTGGGGAGGGTAGAGTGCGGTTATACGGAGGGAGGGTAGAGTGCGGTTATACGGGGGGAGGGTAGAGTGCGGTTATACGGGGGGAAGGTAGAGTGGGTTATACGGGGGGAGGGTAGAGTGCGGTAATACAAGGGGAGGGTAGAGTGCGGTTATACGAAGGGAGGGTAGAGTGCGGTTATACGGGGGTAAGGTAGAGTGCGGTTATACGGGGGGGAGGTAGAGTGCGGTTATGCGAGGGGAGGGTAGAGTGCGGTTATACTGGGGGGGGAGAGTGTGGTTATACGGGGGGGAGAAGGTAGAGTGCGGTTATACGGGTGGAAGGTAGAGTGCGGTTATACTGGGGGATGGTAGAGTGCGGTTATACGGGGGGAGGGTAGAGTGGGGTTATACGTGGGAGGGTAAAGTGTGGTTATACCGGGGGAGGATAGAGTGTGGTTATACGGGGGGATGGTAGAGTGCGGTTATACGGGGGGGTGGTAGAGTGCGGTTATACGTGGGGATGGTAGAGTGCGGTTATACGGGGGGATGGTAGAGTGCGGTTATATGGGGGGAGGGTAGAGTGTGGTTATACGTGGGAGGGTAGAGTGTGGTTATACGGGGGGAGGGTAGAGTGCGGTTATACGGGGGGGAGGGTAGAGTGTGGTTATACGGGGGGGATAGAGTGCGTTTATACGAGGGGATGGTAGACTGCGGTTATACAGGTGGAGGGTAGAGTGCGGTCATTCGGGGGGGGGATGGTAGAGTGCGGTTATACGGGGGGAGTGTAGAGTGCGGTTTTACGAAGGGAGGTTAGAGTGCGGTTATACGGGGGTAGGGTAGAGTGCGGTTATTCGGGGGGGGGAGGTAAAGTGCGGTTATACTGAGGGTTGGTAGAATGCGGTTATATGGGGGGAGGGTTTGTGGTTATACGTGGGAGGGTAGAGTGTGGTTATTCGGGGGGAGGTTAGAGTGCAGTTATACGAAGAGAGTAGAGTGCGGTTATACGGGGGGGGGTAGAGTGCGGTTATACTGGGAGAGGGTAGAGTGCGGTTATACGGGGGTAGGGTAGAGTGCGGTTATACGGAGGGAGGGTAGAGTGCGGTTATACTGGGGGATGGTAGAGTGCGGTTATACGGGGGGAGGGTAGAGTGGGGTTATACGTGGGAGGGTAGAGTGTGGTTATACCGGGGAAGGGTAGAGTGTGGTTATACGGGGGGATGGTAGAGTGCGGTTATATGGGGGGAGGGTAGAGTGTGTTTATACGTGGGAGGGTAGAGTGTGGTTATACCTGGGGAGGGTAGAGTGTGGTTATACGGGGGGGGGGATACAGTGCAGTTATACGAGGGGGTAGAGTGTGGTTATACGGGGGGATGGTAGAGTGCGGTTATACTGGGGGATGGTAGGGTGCGGTTATACTGGGAGAGGGTAGAGTGCGGTTATACGGGGGGAGGGTAGAGTGCGGTTATACGGGGGGAGGGTAGAGTGTGGTTATACTGGGGGGATAGAGTGCGTTTATACGAGGGGATTGTAGACTGCGGTTATACAGGTGGAGGGTAGAGTGCGGTCATACTGGGGGGGATGATAGAGTGCGGTTATACGGGGGGAGTGTAGAGTGCGATTTTACGAAGGGAGGGTAGTGTGCGGTTATACGGGGTTAGGGTAGAGTGCGGTTATTCGGGGGGGGGGAGGTAGAATGCGGTTATATGAGGGGAGGGTAGAGTGCGGTTATACGGGGGGAGGTTAGAATGCGGTTATACGAGGGAGGGTAGAGTGCGGTTATACGGGGGGAGGGTAGAGTGCGGTTATACGGGGAGAGGGTAGATTGTTTTTATACAGGGGGAGGGTAGAGTGCGGTTATACTGGGGGGAGGGTAGAGTGTGGTTATACGGGGGGGAGGGTAGAGTGTGGTTATACGTGGGAGGGTAGAGTGTGGTTATACCTGGGGAGGGTAGAGTGTGGTTATACGGGGGGGGGTACAGTGCAGTTATACGAGGGGGTAGAGTGTGGTTATACGGGAGGATGGTAGAGTGCGGTTATACTGGGGGATGGTAGAGTGCGGTTATACGGGGGGATGGTAGAGTGCGGTTATACTGGGGGATGGTAGTGTGCGGTTATACGGGGGGAGGGTAGAGTGTGGTTATACGTGGGAGGGTAGAGTGTGGTTATACCGGGGGAGGGTAGAGTGTGGTTATACGGAGATGGTAGAGTGCGGTTATACGGGGGGATGTTACAGTGCGGTTATACGGGGGGGGGGGGGTAGAGTGCGGTTATACGCTGGATGGTAGAGTGCGGTTATACGGGTGGATGGTAGAGTGCCGTTATACGGGGGGATGGTAGAGTGCGGTTATACGGGGGGATGGTAGAGTGCGGTTATACTGGGGGATGGTAGAGTGCGGTTATATGGGGGGAGGGTAGAGTGCGGTTATACGGGGGGATGGTAGAGTGCGGTTATACTGGGGGTTGGTAGAGTGCGGTTATACTAGGGGATGGTAGTGTGCGGTTATACGGGGGGAGGGTAGAGTGTGGTTATACGTTGGAGGGTAGAGTGTGGTTATACCGGGGGAGGGTAGAGTGTGGTTATACGGGGGGATGGTAGAGTGCGGTTATACGGGGGGATGTTAGAGTGCGGTTATACGGGGGGGGGGGGGTAGAGTGCGGTTATACGGGGGATGGTAGAGTGCGGTTATACGGGTGGATGGTAGAGTGCGGTTATACGGGGGGATGGTAGAGTGCGGTTATACGGGGGGATGGTAGAGTGCGGTTATACTGGGGGATGGTAGAGTGCGGTTATATGGGGGTAGGGTAGAGTGCGGTTATACGGGGGGATGGTAGAGTGCGGTTATACTGGGGGTTGGTAGAATTCGGTTATATGGGGGGAGGGTAGAGTGTGGTTATACGTGGGAGGGTAGAGTGTGGTTATTCGGGGGGAGGGTAGAGTGCAGTTATACGAGGAGAGTAGAGTGCGGTTAAACGGGGGGAGGGTAGAGTGCGGTTATACGGGGGGAGGGTAGATTTCGGTTATACGGGGGGAGGGTAGAGTGCGGTTATACGGGGGAGTGTAGAGTGCGGTTGTACTGTGGGAGGGTAGAGTGCGGTTATACGGAGGGAGGGTAGAGTGCGGTTATACGGGGGGAGGGTAGAGTGCGGTTATACGGGGGGAGGGTAGAGTGCGGTTATACGGGGGGAGGGTAGGGTGCGGTTATACAAGGGGAGGGTAGAGTGCGGTTATACGAAGGGAGGGTAGAGTGCGGTTATACTTGGGTAAGATAGAGTGCGGTTATACGGGGGGGAGGTAGAGTGCGGTTATGCGAGGGGAGGGTAGAGTGCGGTTATACTGGGGGGGGGGGAGAGTGTGGTTATACGGGGGGGAGAAGGTAGAGTGCGGTTATACGGGTGGAAGGTAGAGTGCGGTTATACGGGGGGAGTGTAGAGTGCGGTTATACTTGGAGGGTAGAGTGCGGTTATACGGGGAGAGGGTAGATTGTTTTTATACAGGGGGAGGGTAGAGTGCGGTTATACTGGGGGGAGGGTAGAGTGTGGTTATACGGGGGGGAGGGTAGAGTGTGGTTATACGTGGGAGGGTAGAGTGTGGTTATTCGGGGGGAGGGTAGAGTGCAGTTATACGAGGAGAGTAGAGTGCGGTTATACGGGGGGGGGGGGGGGTAGAGTGCGGTTATACTGGGAGAGGGTAGAGTGCGGTTATACGGGGGTAGGGTAGAGTGCGGTTATACGGAGGGAGGGTAGAGTGCGGTTATACTGGGGGATGGTAGAGTGCGGTTATACGGAAGGAGGGTAGAGTGGGGTTATACGTGGGAGGGTAGAGTGTGGTTATACGGGGGGATGGTAGAGTGCGGTTATACCGAGGGAGGGTAGAGTGCGGTTATACTGGGGGATGGTAGAGTGCGGTTATACGGGGGGATGGTAGAGTGCGGTTATACGGGGGGATGGTAGAGTGCGGTTATACGGGGGGATGGTAGAGTGCGGTTATACTGGGGGATGGTAGAGTGCGGTTATATGGGGGGAGGGTAGAGTGTGTTTATACGTGGGAGGGTGGAGTGTGGTTATACCTGGGGAGGGTAGAGTGTGGTTATACGGGGGGGGATACAGTGCAGTTATACGAGGGGGTAGAGTGTGGTTATACGGGGGGATGGTAGAGTGCGGTTATACTGGGGGATGGTAGGGTGCGGTTATACTGGGAGAGGGTAGAGTGCGGTTATACGGAGGGAGGGTAGAGTGCGGTTATACTGGGGGATGGTAGAGTGCGGTTATACGGGGGGATGGTAGAGTGCGGTTATACGGGGGGATGGTAGAGTGCGGTTATACGGGGGGATGGTAGAGTGCGGTTATACTGGGGGATGGTAGATTGCGGTTATACGGGGGAGGGTAGAGTGCGGTTATACGGAGGGATGGTAGAGTGCGGTTATACTGGGGGATGGTAGAGTGCGGTTATATGGGGGGAGGGTAGAGTGTGGTTATACGTGGGAGGGTAGAGTGTGGTTATTCGGAGGGAGGGTAGAGTGCAGTTATACGAGGGGAGGGTAGAGTGCGGTTATACGGGGGTAGGGTAGAGTGCGGTTATACTGGGAGAGGGTAGAGTGCGGTTATACGGGGGTAGGGTAGAGTGCGGTTATACGGAGGGAGGGTAGAGTGCGGTTATACTGGGGGATGGTAGAGTGCGGTTATACGGGGGGAGGGTAGAGTGGGGTTATACGTGGGAGGGTAGAGTGTGGTTATACTGGGGGAGGGTAGAGTGCGGTTATACGGGGGTAGGGTAGAGTGCGGTTATACGGAGGGAGGGTAGAGTGCGGTTATACAGGGGGTGAGGGAAAAGTTCGGTTATACGGGGGAGGGAAGAGTGCGGTTATACGGGGGAGGATAGAGTGTGGTTATTCGGGGGGAGGGTAGAGTGCAGTTATACGAGGGGAGGCTAGAGTGCGGCTATACGGGGGGGAGAGTGCGGTTATACGGGGGGGGGGGGTAGAGTACGGTTATACGGGGAGAGGGAAGAGTGCGGTTATACGGGGGAAGAGCAGAGTGCTGTTATACGAAGGGAGGGTAGAGTGCGGTTAAACGGGTGGAGGGTAGAGTGCGGTTATACGGGGGGAGGGTAGAGTGCGGTTATACGGGGGGAGGGTAGAGTGCGGTTATACGGGGGAGTGTAGAGTGCGGTTATACTGGGAGAGGGTGGAGTGCGGTTATACGGTTGTAGGGTAGAGTGCGGTTATACGGAGGGAGGGTAGAGTGCGGTTATACTGGGGGATGGTAGAGTGCGGTTATACGGGGGGAGGGTAGAGTGGGGTTATACGTGGGAGGGTAGAGTGTGGTTATACGTGGGAGGGTAGAGTGTGGTTATACCTGGGGATGGTAGAGTGCGGTTATACGGGGGAGTGGTAGAGTGCGGTTATACGGGGGGATGGTAGAGTGCGGTTATACGGGGGGATGGTAGAGTGCGGTTATATGGGGGGAGGGTAGAGTGTGGTTATACGTGGGAGGGTAGAGTGTGGTTATTCGGAGGGAGGGTAGAGTGCAGTTATACGAGGGGAGGGTAGAGTGCGGTTATACGGGGGTAGGGTAGAGTGCGGTTATACGGAGGGAGGGTAGAGTGCGGTTATACAGGGGGTGAGGGAAAAGTTCGGTTATACGGGGGAGGGAAGAGTGCGGTTATACGGGGAGAGGGAAGAGTGCGGTTATACGGGGGAAGAGCAGAGTGCTGTTATACGAGGGGAGGGTAGAGTGCGGTTAAACGGGGGGAGGGTAGAGTGCGGTTATACGGGGGGGGGGGGTAGAGTGCGGTTATACGGGGGGAGGGTAGAGTGCGGTTATACGGGGGAGTGTAGAGTGCGGTTGTACTGGGGGAGGGTAGAGTGCGGTTATACGGAGGGAGGGTAGAGTGCGGTTATACGGGGGGAGGGTAGAATGCGGTTATACGGGGGGAGGGTAGAGTGCGGTATACGGGGGGAGGGTAGAGTGCGGTTATACAAGGGGAGGGTAGAGTGCGGTTATACGAAGGGAGGGTAGAGTGCGGTTATACGGGGGTAAGGTAGAGTGCGGTTATACGGGGGGAGGTAGAGTGCGGTTATGCGAGGGGAGGGTAGAGTGCGGTTATACTGGGGAGGGGGGGAGAGTGTGGTTATACGGGGGGGAGAGGGTAGAGTGCGGTTATACGAGGGAGGGTAGAGTGCGGTTATACGGGGGGAGGGTAGAGTGCGGTTATACGGGGAGAGGGTAGATTGTTTTTATACAGGGGGAGGGTAGAGTGCGGTTATACTGGGGGGAGGGTAGAGTGTGGTTATACGGGGAGAGGGAAGAGTGCGGTTATACGGGGGAAGAGCAGAGTGCTGTTATACGAGGGGAGGGTAGAGTGCGGTTAAACGGGGGGAGGGTAGAGTGCGGTTATACGGGGGGAGGGTAGAGTGCGGTTATACGGGGGGAGGGTAGAGTGCGGTTATACGGGGGAGTGTAGAGTGCGGTTGTACTTGGGGAGGGTAGAGTGCGGTTATACGGAGGGAGGGTAGAGTGCGGTTATACGGGGGGAGGGTAGAGTGCGGTTATACGGGGGGAAGGTAGAGTGCGGTTATACGGGGGGAGGGTAGAGTGCGGTTATACAAGGGGAGGGTAGAGTGCGGTTATACGAAGGGAGGGTAGAGTGCGGTTATACGGGGGTAAGGTAGAGTGCGGTTATACGGGGGGGAGGTAGAGTGCGGTTATGCGAGGGGAGGGTAGAGTGCGGTTATACTGGGGGGGGAGAGTGTGGTTATACGGGGGGGAGAAGGTAGAGTGCGGTTATACGGGTGGAAGGTAGAGTGCGGTTATACTGGGGGATGGTAGAGTGCGGTTATACGGGGGGAGGGTAGAGTGGGGTTATACGTGGGAGGGTAGAGTGTGGTTATACCGGGGGAGGATAGAGTGTGGTTATACGGGGGGATGGTAGAGTGCGGTTATACGGGGGGGTGGTAGAGTGCGGTTATACGTGGGGATGGTAGAGTGCGGTTATACGGGGGGATGGTAGAGTGCGGTTATATGGGGGGAGGGTAGAGTGTGGTTATACGTGGGAGGGTAGAGTGTGGTTATACGGGGGGAGGGTAGAGTGCGGTTATACGGGGGGGAGGGTAGAGTGTGGTTATACGGGGGGGATAGAGTGCGTTTATACGAGGGGATGGTAGACTGCGGTTATACAGGTGGAGGGTAGAGTGCGGTCATACGGGGGGGGGATGGTAGAGTGCGGTTATACGGGGGGAGTGTAGAGTGCGGTTTTACGAAGGGAGGTTAGAGTGCGGTTATACGGGGGTAGGGTAGAGTGCGGTTATTCGGGGGGGGGAGGTAAAGTGCGGTTATACTGAGGGTTGGTAGAATGCGGTTATATGGGGGGAGGGTAGTGTGTGGTTATACGTGGGAGGGTAGAGTGTGGTTATTCGGGGGGAGGTTAGAGTGCAGTTATACGAGGAGAGTAGAGTGCGGTTATACGGGGGGGGGGGTAGAGTGCGGTTATACTGGGAGAGGGTAGAGTGCGGTTATACGGGGGTAGGGTAGAGTGCGGTTATACGGAGGGAGGGTAGAGTGCGGTTATACTGGGGGATGGTAGAGTGCGGTTATACGGGGGGAGGGTAGAGTGGGGTTATACGTGGGAGGGTAGAGTGTGGTTATACCGGGGAAGGGTAGAGTGTGGTTATACGGGGGGATGGTAGAGTGCGGTTATATGGGGGGAGGGTAGAGTGTGTTTATACGTGGGAGGGTAGAGTGTGGTTATACCTGGGGAGGGTAGAGTGTGGTTATACGGGGGGGGGATACAGTGCAGTTATACGAGGGGGTAGAGTGTGGTTATACGGGGGGATGGTAGAGTGCGGTTATACTGGGGGATGGTAGGGTGCGGTTATACTGGGAGAGGGTAGAGTGCGGTTATACGGGGGGAGGGTAGAGTGCGGTTATACGGGGGGAGGGTAGAGTGTGGTTATACTGGGGGGATAGAGTGCGTTTATACGAGGGGATTGTAGACTGCGGTTATACAGGTGGAGGGTAGAGTGCGGTCATACTGGGGGGGATGATAGAGTGCGGTTATACGGGGGGAGTGTAGAGTGCGATTTTACGAAGGGAGGGTAGTGTGCGGTTATACGGGGTTAGGGTAGAGTGCGGTTATTCGGGGGGGGGGGAGGTAGAATGCGTTTATACGAGGGGATTGTAGACTGCGGTTATACAGGTGGAGGGTAGAGTGCGGTCATACTGGGGGGGATGATAGAGTGCGGTTATACGGGGGGAGTGTAGAGTGCGATTTTACGAAGGGAGGGTAGTGTGCGGTTATACGGGGTTAGGGTAGAGTGCGGTTATTCGGGGGGGGGGGAGGTAGAATGCGGTTATATGAGGGGAGGGTAGAGTGCGGTTATACGGGGGGAGGTTAGAATGCGGTTATACGAGGGAGGGTAGAGTGCGGTTATACGGGGGGAGGGTAGAGTGCGGTTATACGGGGAGAGGGTAGATTGTTTTTATACAGGGGGAGGGTAGAGTGCGGTTATACTGGGGGGAGGGTAGAGTGTGGTTATACGGGGGGGAGGGTAGAGTGTGGTTATACGTG
Organism: Nematostella vectensis; assembly: GCF_932526225.1. Lineage (NCBI taxonomy): Eukaryota > Metazoa > Cnidaria > Anthozoa > Actiniaria > Edwardsiidae > Nematostella > Nematostella vectensis. The sequence continues at coordinate 14,402,533 of NC_064043.1, read as the reverse complement.
GGAGGGTAGAGTGTGGTTATACCTGGGGAGGGTAGAGTGCGGTTATACTGGGGGGGGGGGAGAGTGTGGTTATACGGGGGGGAGAGGGTAGAGTGCGGTTATACGGGTGGAAGGTAGAGTGCGGTTATACGGGGGGAGGGTAGAGTGCGGTTATACTGGGAGGGTAGAGTGCGGTTATACGGGGGGAGGTAGAGTACGGTTATACGGGGGGGGGGGGGTAGAGTGCGGTTATACGGGGGGAGGGTAGAGTGCGGTTATACGGGGGAGTGTAGAGTGCGGTTATACGGGGGGAGGGTAGAGTGCGGTTATACGGGTGAGTGTAGAGTGCGGTTATACGGGGGGAGTGTAGAGTGCGGTTATACGGGGGAGAGTAGAGTGCGGTTATACTGGGAGAGGGTAGAGTGCGGTTATACGGGGGTAGGGTAGAGTGCGGTTATACGGAGGGAGGGTAGAGTGCGGTTATACTGGGGGATGGTAGAGTGCGGTTATACTGGGGGAGGGTAGAGTGGGGTTACACGTGGGAGGGTAGAGTGTGGTTATACCGGGGGAGGGTAGAGTGTGGTTATACGGGGGGATGGTAGAGTGCGGTTATACGGGGGGGTGGTAGAGTCCGGTTATACGTGGGGATGGTAGAGTGCGGTTATACAGGGGGATGGTAGAGTGCGGTTATATGGGGGGAGGGTAGAGTGTGGTTATACGTGAGAGGGTAGAGTGTGGTTATACGGGAGGAGGGTAGAGTGCGGTTATACGGGGGGGAGGGTAGAGTGTGGTTATACGGGGGGGATAGAGTGCGTTTATACGAGGGGATGGTAGACTGCGGTTATACAGGTGGAGGGTAGAGTGCGGTCATACGGGGGGGGATGGTAGAGTGCGGTTATACGGGGGGAGTGTAGAGTGCGGTTTTACGAAGGGAGGTTAGAGTGCGGTTATACGGGGGTAGGGTAGAGTGCGGTTATTCGGGGGGGGGGAGGTAGAGTGCGGTTATATGAGGGGAGGGTAGAGTGTGGTTATTCGGGGGGAGGGTAGAGTGCAGTTATACGAGGAGAGTAGAGTGCGGTTATACGGGGGGGGTAGAGTGCGGTTATACTGGGAGAGGGTAGAGTGCGGTTATACGGGGGTAGGGTAGAGTGCGGTTATACGGAGGGAGGGTAGAGTGCGGTTATACTGGGGGATGGTAGAGTGCGGTTATACGGGGGGAGAGTAGAGTGGGGTTATACGTGGGAGGGTAGAGTGTGGTTATACCGGGGGAGGGTAGAGTGTGGTTATACGGGGGGATGGTAGAGTGCGGTTATACGGGGGGGTGGTAGAGTGCGGTTATACGGGGGGATGGTAGAGTGCGGTTATACGGGGGGATGGTAGAGTGCGGTTATACGGGGGGATGGTAGAGTGCGGTTATACTGGGGGATGGTAGATTGCGGTTATACGGGGGAGGGTAGAGTGCGGTTATACGGAGGGATGGTAGAGTGCGGTTATACTGGGGGATGGTAGAGTGCGGTTATATGGGGGGAGGGTAGAGTGTGGTTATACGTGGGAGGGTAGAGTGTGGTTATACCTGGGGAGGGTAGAGTGTGGTTATACGGGGGGGGGGGGGGGGATACAGTGCAGTTATACGAGGGGGTAGAGTGTGGTTATACGGGGGGATGGTAGAGTGCGGTTATACTGAGGGATGGTAGGGTGCGGTTATACTGGGAGAGGGTAGAGTGCGGTTATACGGGGGGAGGGTAGAGTGCGGTTATACGGGGGGAGGGTAGAGTGTGGTTATACGGGGGGGATAGAGTGCGTTTATACGAGGGGATGGTAGACTGCGGTTATACAGGTGGAGGGTAGAGTGCGGTCATACGGGGGGGGATGGTAGAGTGCGGTTATACGGGGGGAGTGTAGAGTGCGGTTTTACGAAGGGAGGGTAGAGTGCGGTTATACGGGGTTAGGGTAGAGTGCGGTTATTCGGGGGGGGAGGTAGAATGCGGTTATATGAGGGGAGGGTAGAGTGCGGTTATACGGGGGGAGGTTAGAATGCGGTTATACGAGGGAGGGTAGAGTGCGGTTATACGGGGGGAGGGTAGAGTGCGGTTATACGGGTAGAGGGTAGATTGTTTTTATACAGGGGGAGGGTAGAGTGCGGTTATACTGGGGGGAGGGTAGAGTGTGGTTATACGGGGGGGGAGGGTAGAGTGTGGTTATACGTGGGAGGGTAGAGTGTGGTTATACCTGGGGAGGGTAGAGTGTGGTTATACGGGGGGGGGGTACAGTGCAGTTATACGAGGGGGTAGAGTGTGGTTATACGGGAGGATGGTAGAGTGCGGTTATACTGGGGGATGGTAGAGTGCGGTTATACGGGGGGATGGTAGAGTGCGGTTATACTGGGGGATGGTAGTGTGCGGTTATACGGGGGGAGGGTAGAGTGTGGTTATACGTGGGAGGGTAGAGTGTGGTTATACCGGGGGAGGGTAGAGTGTGGTTATACGGGGGGATGGTAGAGTGCGGTTATACGGGGGGATGTTAGAGTGCGGTTATACGGGGGGGGGTAGAGTGCGGTTATACGGGGGAAGGTAGAGTGCGGTTATACGGGTGGATGGTAGAGTGCGGTTATACGGGGGGATGGTAGAGTGCGGTTATACGGGGGGATGGTAGAGTGCGGTTATACTGGGGGATGGTAGAGTGCGGTTATATGGGGGTAGGTTAGAGTGCGGTTATACGGGGGGATGGTAGAGTGCGGTTATACTGGGGGTTGGTAGAATTCGGTTATATGGGGGGAGGGTAGAGTGTGGTTATACGTGGGAGGGTAGAGTGTGGTTATTCGGGGGGAGGGTAGAGTGCAGTTATACGAGGAGAGTAGAGTGCGGTTAAACGGGGGGAGGGTAGAGTGCGGTTATACGGGGGGAGGGTAGATTTCGGTTATACGGGGGGAGGGTAGAGTGCGGTTATACGGGGGAGTGTAGAGTGCGGTTGTACTGTGGGAGGGTAGAGTGCGGTTATACGGAGGGAGGGTAGAGTGCGGTTATACGGGGGGAGGGTAGAGTGCGGTTATACGGGGGGAGGGTAGAGTGCGGTTATACGGGGGGAGGGTAGAGTGCGGTTATACAAGGGGAGGGTAGAGTGCGGTTATACGAAGGGAGGGTAGAGTGCGGTTATACTTGGGTAAGATAGAGTGCGGTTATACGGGGGGGAGGTAGAGTGCGGTTATGCGAGGGGAGGGTAGAGTGCGGTTATACTGGGGGGGGGAGAGTGTGGTTATACGGGGGGGAGAAGGTAGAGTGCGGTTATACGGGTGGAAGGTAGAGTGCGGTTATACGGGGGGAGTGTAGAGTGCGGTTATACTTGGAGGGTAGAGTGCGGTTATACGGGGAGAGGGTAGATTGTTTTTATACAGGGGGAGGGTAGAGTGCGGTTATACTGGGGGGAGGGTAGAGTGTGGTTATACGGGGGGGAGGGTAGAGTGTGGTTATACGTGGGAGGGTAGAGTGTGGTTATTCGGGGGGAGGGTAGAGTGCAGTTATACGAGGAGAGTAGAGTGCGGTTATACGGGGGGGGGGGGGGTAGAGTGCGGTTATACTGGGAGAGGGTAGAGTGCGGTTATACGGGGGTAGGGTAGAGTGCGGTTATACGGAGGGAGGGTAGAGTGCGGTTATACTGGGGGATGGTAGAGTGCGGTTATACGGGGGGAGGGTAGAGTGGGGTTATACGTGGGAGGGTAGAGTGTGGTTATACGGGGGGATGGTAGAGTGCGGTTATACGGAGGGAGGGTAGAGTGCGGTTATACTGGGGGATGGTAGAGTGCGGTTATACGGGGGGATGGTAGAGTGCGGTTATACGGGGGGATGGTAGAGTGCGGTTATACGGGGGGATGGTAGAGTGCGGTTATACTGGGGGATGGTAGAGTGCGGTTATATGGGGGGAGGGTAGAGTGTGTTTATACGTGGGAGGGTAGAGTGTGGTTATACCTGGGGAGGGTAGAGTGTGGTTATACGGGGGGGGGGGATACAGTGCAGTTATACGAGGGGGTAGAGTGTGGTTATACGGGGGGATAGTAGAGTGCGGTTATACTGGGGGATGGTAGGGTGCGGTTATACTGGGAGAGGGTAGAGTGCGGTTATACGGAGGGAGGGTAGAGTGCGGTTATACTGGGGGATGGTAGAGTGCGGTTATACGGGGGGATGGTAGAGTGCGGTTATACGGGGGGATGGTAGAGTGCGGTTATACGGGGGGATGGTAGAGTGCGGTTATACTGGGGGATGGTAGATTGCGGTTATACGGGGGAGGGTAAAGTGCGGTTATACGGAGGGATGGTAGAGTGCGGTTATACTGGGGGATGGTAGAGTGCGGTTATATGGGGGGAGGGTAGAGTGTGGTTATACGTGGGAGGGTAGAGTGTGGTTATTCGGAGGGAGGGTAGAGTGCAGTTATACGAGGGGAGGGTAGAGTGCGGTTATACGGGGGTAGGGTAGAGTGCGGTTATACGGAGGGAGGGTAGAGTGCGGTTATACAGGGGGTGAGGGAAAAGTTCGGTTATACGGGGGAGGGAAGAGTGCGGTTATACGGGGGAGGATAGAGTGTGGTTATTCGGGGGGAGGGTAGAGTGCAGTTATACGAGGGGAGGCTAGAGTGCGGCTATACGGGGGGGGAGAGTGCGGTTATACGGGGGGGGGGGTAGAGTACGGTTATACGGGGAGAGGGAAGAGTGCGGTTATACGGGGGAAGAGCAGAGTGCTGTTATACGAGGGGAGGGTAGAGTGCGGTTAAACGGGGGGAGGGTAGAGTGCGGTTATACGGGGGGAGGGTAGAGTGCGGTTATACGGGGGGAGGGTAGAGTGCGGTTATACGGGGGAGTGTAGAGTGCGGTTGTACTGGGGGAGGGTAGAGTGCGGTTATACGGAGGGAGGGTAGAGTGCGGTTATACGTGGGGAGGGTAGAGTGCGGTTATACGGGGGGAGGGTAGAGTGCGGTTATACGGGGGGGAGGGTAGAGTGCGGTTATACAAGGGGAGGGTAGAGTGCGGTTATACGAAGGGAGGGTAGAGTGCGGTTATACGGGGGTAAGGTAGAGTGCGGTTATACGGGGGGGAGGTAGAGTGCGGTTATGCGAGGGGAGGGTAGAGTGCGGTTATACTGGGGGGGGGGAAAAGTGTGGTTATACGGGGGGGAGAGGGTAGAGTGCGGTTATACGGGTGGAAGGTAGAGTGCGGTTATACGGGGGGAGGGTAGAGTGCGGTTATACGGGGAGGGTAGAGTGCGGTTATACGGGGGGAGGTAGAGTACGGTTATACGGGGGGGGGGTAGAGTGCGGTTATACGGGGGGAGGGTAGAGTGCGGTTATACGGGGGAGTGTAGAGTGCGGTTATACGGGGGGAGGGTAGAGTGCGGTTATACGGGTGAGTGTAGAGTGCGGTTATACGGAGGGAGTGTAGAGTGTGGTTATACGGAGGGAGGGTAGAGTGCGGTTATACGGGGGGAGTGTAGAGTGTGGTTATACGGAGGGAGGGTAGAGTGCGGTTATACGGAGGGAGGGTAGAGTGCGGTTATACGGGGGAGTGTAGAGTGCGGTTATACGGGGGGAGGGTAGAGTGCGGTTATACGGGTGAGTGTAGAGTGCGGTTATACGGAGGGAGTGTAGAGTGCGGTTATACGATGGGAGGGTAGATTGTGGTTATACGTGGGAGGGTAGAGTGTGGTTATACGGGGGAGTGTAGAGTGCGGTTATACGGGGGGAGGGTAGAGTGCGGTTATACGGGGGAGGGTAGAGTGCGGTTATACGGAGGGAGTGTAGAGTGCGGTTATACGGGGGGAGTGTAGAGTGCGGTTATACGGGGGGAGTGTAGAGTGCGGTTATACGGAGGGAGTGTAGAGTGCGGTTATACGATGGGAGGGTAGATTGTGGTTATACGTGGGAGGGTAGAGTGCGGTTATACGGGGGAGTGTAGAGTGCGGTTATACGGGGGGAGGGTAGAGTGCGGTTATACGGGGGAGGGTAGAGTGCGGTTATACGGAGGGAGTGTAGAGTGCGGTTATACGATGGGAGGGTAGAATGCGGTTATACGAAGAGAGGGTAGAGTGCGGTTATACGGGTGAGTGTAGAGTGCGGTTATACGGAGGGAGTGTAGAGTGTGGTTATACGGAGGGAGGGTAGAGTGCGGTTATACGGAGGGAGGGTAGAGTGCGGTTATACGGGGGAGTGTAGAGTGCGGTTATACGGGGGGAGGGTAGAGTGCGGTTATACGGGTGAGTGTAGAATGCGGTTATACGAAGAGAGGGTAAAGTGCGGTTATCCGGGGGGAGGGTAGAGTGCAGTTATACGAGGAGAGTAGAGTGCGGTTATACGGGGGGGGGGGGGGGGTAGAGTGCGGTTATACTGGGAGAGGGTAGAGTGCGGTTATACGGGGGTAGGGTAGAGTGTGGTTATTCGGGGGGAGGGTAGAGTGCAGTTATACGAGGAGAGTAGAGTGCGGTTATACGGGGGGGGGGGGTAGAGTGCGGTTATACTGGGAGAGGGTAGAGTGCGGTTATACGGGGGTAGGGTAGAGTGCGGTTATACGGAGGGAGGGTAGAGTGCGGTTATACTGGGGGATGGTAGAGTGCGGTTGTACGGGGGGAGGGTAGAGTGGGGTTATACGTGGGAGGGTAGAGTGTGGTTATACCGGGGGAGGGTAGAGTGTGGTTATACGGGGGGATGGTAGAGTGCGGTTATACGGGGGGGTGGTAGAGTGCGGTTATACGGGGGGATGGTAGAGTGCGGTTATACGGGGGGATGGTAGAGTGCGGTTATACGGGCGGATGGTAGAGTGCGGTTATACTGGGGGATGGTAGATTGCGGTTATACGGGGGAGGGTAGAGTGCGGTTATACGGAGGGATGGTAGAGTGCGGTTATACTGGGGGATGGTAGAGTGCGGTTATATGGGGGGAGGGTAGAGTGTGGTTATACGTGGGAGGGTAGAGTGTGGTTATTCGGAGGGAGGGTAGAGTGCAGTTATACGAGGGGAGGGTAGAGTGCGGTTATACGGGGGTAGGGTAGAGTGCGGTTATACGGAGGGAGGGTAGAGTGCGGTTATACGGGGGGAGGGTAGAGTGGGGTTATACGGAGGGAGGGTAGAGTGCGGTTATACGGGGGGAGGGAAGAGTGCGGTTATACTAGGTGATGGTAGAGTGCGGTTATACGGGGGGGATAGAGTGCGGTTATACTGGGGGTTGGTAGAATGCGGTTATATGGGGGGAGGGTAGAGTGTGGTTATACGTGGGAGGGTAGAGTGTGGTTATTCGGGGGGAGGGTAGAGTGCAGTTATACGAGGAGAGTAGAGTGCGGTTATACGGGGGGTGGTAGAGTGCGGTTATACTGGGAGAGGGTAGAGTGCGGTTATACGGGGGTAGGGTAGAGTGCGGTTATACGGAGGGAGGGTAGAGTGCGGTTATACTGGGGGATGGTAGAGTGCGGTTATACGGGGGGAGGGTAGAGTGCGGTTATACGGGTGAGTGTAGAGTGCGGTTATACTGGGGGGGGGGAAAAGTGTGGTTATACGGGGGGAGAGGGTAGAGTGCGGTTATACGGGTGGAAGGTAGAGTGCGGTTATACGGGGGGAGGGTAGAGTGCGGTTATACGGGGAGGGTAGAGTGCGGTTATACGGGGGGAGGTAGAGTGCGGTTATACGGAGGGAGTGTAGAGTGCGGTTATACGGGGGGAGTGTAGAGTGCGGTTATACGGGGGGAGTGTAGAGTGCGGTTATACGGAGGAAGTGTAGAGTGCGGTTATACGATGGGAGGGTAGATTGTGGTTATACGTGGGAGGGTAGAGTGCGGTTATACGGGGGAGTGTAGAGTGCGGTTATACGGGGGGAGGGTAGAGTGCGGTTATACGGGGGAGGGTAGAGTGCGGTTATACGGAGGGAGTGTAGAGTGCGGTTATACGATGGGAGGGTAGAATGCGGTTATACGAAGAGAGGGTAGAGTGCGGTTATACGGGTGAGTGTAGAGTGCGGTTATACGGAGGGAGTGTAGAGTGTGGTTATACGGAGGGAGGGTAGAGTGCGGTTATACGGAGGGAGGGTAGAGTGCGGTTATACGGGGGAGTGTAGAGTGCGGTTATACGGGGGGAGGGTAGAGTGCGGTTATACGGGTGAGTGTAGAATGCGGTTATACGAAGAGAGGGTAAAGTGCGGTTATCCGGGGGGAGGGTAGAGTGCAGTTATACGAGGAGAGTAGAGTGCGGTTATACGGGGGGGGGGGGGGGGGGTAGAGTGCGGTTATACTGGGAGAGGGTAGAGTGCGGTTATACGGGGGTAGGGTAGAGTGTGGTTATTCGGGGGGAGGGTAGAGTGCAGTTATACGAGGAGAGTAGAGTGCGGTTATTTGGGGGGGGGGGGGGGTAGAGTGCGGTTATACTGGGAGAGGGTAGAGTGCGGTTATACGGGGGTAGGGTAGAGTGCGGTTATACGGAGGGAGGGTAGAGTGCGGTTATACTGGGGGATGGTAGAGTGCGGTTGTACGGGGGGAGGGTAGAGTGGGGTTATACGTGGGAGGGTAGAGTGTGGTTATACCGGGGGAGGGTAGAGTGTGGTTATACGGGGGGATGGTAGAGTGCGGTTATACGGGGGGGTGGTAGAGTGCGGTTATACGGGGGGATGGTAGAGTGCGGTTATACGGGGGGATGGTAGAGTGCGGTTATACGGGCGGATGGTAGAGTGCGGTTATACTGGGGGATGGTAGATTGCGGTTATACGGGGGAGGGTAGAGTGCGGTTATACGGAGGGATGGTAGAGTGCGGTTATACTGGGGGATGGTAGAGTGCGGTTATATGGGGGGAGGGTAGAGTGTGGTTATACGTGGGAGGGTAGAGTGTGGTTATTCGGAGGGAGGGTAGAGTGCAGTTATACGAGGGGAGGGTAGAGTGCGGTTATACGGGGGTAGGGTAGAGTGCGGTTATACGGAGGGAGGGTAGAGTGCGGTTATACGGGGGGAGGGTAGAGTGGGGTTATACGGAGGGAGGGTAGAGTGCGGTTATACGGGGGGAGGGAAGAGTGCGGTTATACTAGGTGATGGTAGAGTGCGGTTATACGGGGGAAGGGTAGAGTGCGGTTATACGGGGGGGATAGAGTGCGGTTATACTGGGGGTTGGTAGAATGCGGTTATATGGGGGGAGGGTAGAGTGTGGTTATACGTGGGAGGGTAGAGTGTGGTTATTCGGGGGGAGGGTAGAGTGCAGTTATACGAGGAGAGTAGAGTGCGGTTATACGGGGGGTGGTAGAGTGCGGTTATACTGGGAGAGGGTAGAGTGCGGTTATACGGGGGTAGGGTAGAGTGCGGTTATACGGAGGGAGGGTAGAGTGCGGTTATACTGGGGGATGGTAGAGTGCGGTTATACGGGGGGAGGGTAGAGTGGGGTTATACCTGGGAGGGTAGAGTGTGGTTATACCGGGGGAGGGTAGAGTGTGGTTATACGGGGGGATGGTAGAGTGCGGTTATACGGGGGGGTGGTAGAGTGCGGTTATACGGGGGGATGGTAGAGTGCGGTTATACGGGGGGATGGTAGAGTGCGGTTATACGGGGGGATGGTAGAGTGCGGTTATACTGGGGGATGGTAGATTGCGGTTATACGGGGGAGGGTAGAGTGCGGTTATACGGAGGGATGGTAGAGTGCGGTTATACTGGGGGATGGTAGAGTGCGGTTATATGGGGGGAGGGTAGAGTGTGGTTATACGTGGGAGGGTAGAGTGTGGTTATTCGGAGGGAGGGTAGAGTGCAGTTATACGAGGGGAGGGTAGAGTGCGGTTATACGGGGGTAGGGTAGAGTGCGGTTATACGGAGGGAGGGTAGAGTGCGGTTATACGGGGGGAGGGTAGAGTGCGGTTATACGGAGGGAGGGTAGAGTGCGGTTATACGGGGGGAGGGAAGAGTGCGGTTATACTAGGTGATGGTAGAGTGCGGTTATACGGGGGAAGGGTAGAGTGCGGTTATACGGGGGGGGATAGAGTGCGGTTATACGGGGGGAGGGAAAAGTGCGGTTATACGGGGGGGGGGGGGGGAGGGTAGAGTGCGGTTATGCGGGGGAGGGTAGAGTGCGGTTGTACGGGGGAGGGTAGACTGCGGTTATACGGGAGTAGGGTTGAGTGCGGTTATATGGGGGTAGGATAGAGTGCGGTTATACAGTAGGGGGGGGGCGTGGGGATGACAAGAGGTAGGAACTCTTGGCTTTGTGAATGCGGGGGGGATATACGGGGACTGTAAAACTTGTATGTGCTCCATGACAACGGGTATGGTGGATCAACTGACGAATTACCAGAAAAAGCTTCATCTTTGCGGAAACCCAGGGGTATTTTTCTCTAACGGTTGATTATAAAAGTGGAAAAACTAGAAATGCATTCTCGTTCCCAGACTTATCCACATTCTCTTTCAGATATGCTCGAGGGTCTCAGGAACTAGGAGAATGCGCTTTAACCCTCAGATAAGTCAGAGGGCGCTCTTGCACTCGGGGCTTCAATTTCATGAGATAAAACAAATCGGTTAGTGAGTGAAGAGTGTATAATAATTAACTCTGCTGACCAGGTGCCGCCATCGAGTTCTTTTATGAACGTATTTGCGTAGAGGTAGCTAAACTGTATAAAGTTAATTAAAAATTGCTAATGATTAAAAAGCGTGTTATTAGGCTTCTCCATCAATGCGGCGACGTAAAGACACTCTGGCTTTTTTGTTGCCATTTTGTTGACTTTTACTTAATTTAGTCAAAGACAGTGTTTCCCATGTTGTCCTAGCCAACCAAGCGGGCGGCTTCGTCGTTAAAAATTATTTACACTAAGAAGCTTCTCAAACATGTTGCCACGCTTTCTTTATTGTCACTTTCGGTAACACTCCGTCAAACCTCTAGCGAACCGTCAGTACAAAGCTCTCTCGCGTCAATGGAGTTCTTTAATAATAGCAATTCTTTCCTCGACGAAACTTTGCAAAATGTGAGTTGTCATACAAGTAGAAGAAACTTCGGTCACATTGAGTACGTAGAGAAAATCTACGTGGTATGTAATATCATCAACTCCGCCCTTGCCTTGGCTACTGCGCTGTGCAACGCGATTATTCTGTGGGTCATATGGCGCTTGCCTTCGCTACATACTCCATCTTTTGTCCTTCTATTCAACCTTGCTCTGTCTGACTTCGGGGTTGGTGTCCTGGCTCTCCCCCCTTATGTCATCAAAAAGACCATGGAAATTCGACTCTTTCGACTTGAACGGTTATCGGATGCATGGAATTCAGCTCTCTCGATATATTGTAAAAGTGGGTTGATTGCAGATATCTTTGGCACACTCTTCGCTTCTACGTCGTACTTTTTCCTCGTGACTATTTCTGTAGAGAGGTACCAAGCCATAAGCCTTCACCTTCGCTATAATCAAGTCGTCACCATACGTCGAACAATGCTCATAGCGTTTTTCGTTTGGATTTTCGCGACTTCAATGGTCATATTTCGATTTACTCTAGAATTAAAGATTGTGATAAAAGTTTACTCTCTTTTGATCGTGACAGTCGTAATCGTCGTTCACTGTAATCTTAAAATCGCCATCACCTTACGTCGCCACACCCTGCAAATCGCCTCGCAAGGTATATCAGGGAGCATCACTGCAGTAGGACTCACAAAGTTCAAAAAGTCAATGATTACCTTATGCTTAATTTTCGGGTTATTACTCATCTGTTACGTTCCCTTCGCTGTAAGTGCACTCGTTTTCGCATTTGGCATACCCGCCGAGGTTTACATAACCCTTATGGCTATTTCTACATCTATAGTGTATTTGAACTCGTTCTTGAACCCTATCGTGTATTGCCTTCGCATGGGAGAGATTCGAGCGGGGGTCAGGGCTACATTCGCAGCGGTTGGTAGCCGATGCAGGCAACATGTAACCGCGGTAATGGAACTATCCACCCGCAGATAGCGCAGAGTGTAGAATTTACGGTTTGGACGGAAAGTACAGGGAGATTCCGATAAACTCAAACTGCTAACAGAGGCTTTTTCCCTGGTGTTTCTCTAAAAATACAAGGGAATGACCGAGACTCCCCCTATTTATATCTGCTTTTTAACTGTTTTATTTCAACACAAGCTATACACATCGGCCGCTGTCGGACCAGTGTATTGCTTTGCCAGACATAAATTAAATTCAAATACAATAATAAACTATTATTAAATCAATGTTAAAACTTGCAGTTGCTAGTATCTGACTTTCAGATAATGCAAACATTATTCCAGTATTTTTATTCCATAATTTTTTATGTAAATAAAAGAAATACACCTAGACTTGCTAGGTGAAAAAAAAAACTTGTCTTCTTTAGTGTAAAGTAAAGGAATCAGAAGACCAGCATTTTAATTTTCCACTTCCTCGGGGAACCCCCCTTAACAAGGGGAATACCCTCTCTCTGATTGACCAGTAGTTCAACAGATATTTCGCTTTCACAGTGGATTACCCGTTTTCATCTTTTCCTGGTTGCCATGAAAGCACGATGACTTCCTAGAACTTAAAAACCAGCTTGGCCCGAAATTATTTTCGTACTATAGCCACGGCGAATTTTTCGATGGTGCGTTTTGCTCTTGTAATATATGAGCTTAATAAGTGCCAAATGAGGCCGATTTATTTCGCTTGTCAACAGCTGTAACACTTCTGTAACGAAAGTGAAAGTGAAATCACGCGACACATGATCACATGATTAATCCCGTTAGTATAATCTAGTGCAGGGTTAAGGGCCATTCATATTCTCCAGGGAAGCGTAACACTGTAAAGCTATGGCTTTTAAAGGGGTATTTCTTTTGCTGATATGTATCTGCAAGGCAATCGCAAATAATGGTTCCCAATACCCGGTTGGCGACCCGAGAAATTGCCCGCTTGGTAATGGAATCTTCCGCTTTGAGGTTCTGCCAGGGGGAGGATGGGATAACCTTCGAAACCTGCATATGGGGGCAGTTTCCGCCATGAATTACTCGCTCTGCAGAAGCTCAGACGATGGAAAGTTCCTCATCCCCGATAATGTGTTTCTGTATCCGGTGAAGAAGAGCAAAGTCAACACATTTGCGGAATTTTACGACCACTGGAACAACTACTCGTCCACTACAACCAAGTCGATCAATGCGGAGGCCAAGGCTAGTTTCGGGTTCGGTAGTGTGAGTGGGTCGTTCAGCTCAGAGTATGAATCGGTCAAGAAGCATCAAGTAGAGGACAAGACGGTCACAACCCGTGTGCAATTACGACACGTCCTCTACACAGCTAAACTCCAGCCAGATAGCCCTCTGCAACCCGCATTCAAAGATCGACTTTTGGAAATTGCGTCGCATTTGCAGCATAACAATACCGCGTATGCTAGCTTTCTAGCGCAGGTTCTGGTTCGTGACTTTGGTACGCATTACGTCTCAAGTGTGGATGCCGGCGCTGTGCTCGCCAAAGTAGATCATCTCACAAAGAAATTCGTGGCGGATAGCAATGAGGACAAAAGCAAGATAACAGCATCTGCAAGCGCCTCATTCTTTCACTTTTTCGGAGCTTCAGGAAGCTACAGTAAATCCACGGATACTAAGACCTTGGATGAGTACACAAAAGCAACTGTGTATTCCACGACATATACGTATGGCGGACCGCCATTCCGAGTGAACTTCACGATCAATGAATGGGAGGATAAGATGTTGGATGAGCTAGTAGCTGTCGATCGATCTGGGGATCCATTACATTATACAATCACACCGGGAAGTCTACCCGAGCTATGCGAACAAGCGACCTTCCAGCTAGCGGCTGTAGTTAAGAACGCCATCAAGCAATACTACATTCACAATACCATCAAAGGTTGCACCAAGATGGACTCACCCAACTTCAGTTTCCAAGCAAACATGGATGACGGCTCGTGTCAAAGCCCGACTAATAACTATACCTTTGGCGGCGTTTACCAGACGTGCCAAACGGATGGCTCACCCAGTAGTGACCCTTGTGCCCCCCTGGCTCAGAAAAACCCACTGACAGCCGACTACACCTGCACCCCGGGATATGAGCCTGTGCTGGTGCACCAAGGTCGCACCCCTCAGAGCTGCCACAAAGATTGCCATCGTGTGTGGCTGTTTTTCAAGCGCTGCTCTGTCCAGTGTGGCTTCGGTAGCTTCTCTACCTACTGGTGTGTGGCTAAGAGCGCGGTCCCGGCGAATAGCGGGTACCTATTTGGGGGTCTGTATAGTGATGTTTTGAAGAACCCACTCACTCAAGACCATAGCTGCCCCCTTAAGTTCTACGCGTTGAAATTCGGTGCGACTATGAAAGTGTGCGTCAGCGACGATTATGAGCTGGGCTACCAGCAGTCACTGCCTTTTGGAGGGTTCTTTAGCTGCAACGCGGGGAATCCGCTTGCTTTTAAGAAACCTCCTACTGGTGATAAAGGTATGATCTACTCTGTTAGCCCTGTGCCGCATTCATCTATAATACCTCTGAGTTTAGCCTCAAGTTTAACCCATTGACTCCAGGCTTTTTTTGAGCTGAATTTACAAAAAACAGACTGAAAACAGATACCTCCCCCCCTATTCTGAGTTTTATACAGCCCGTCAAAGTCAAACACCTGCACCTAGTCAGCGGTATCCAAGCTTTCCAACAGTGCTTTGCGGCCCCCACTTTTAATCCCTCGTCGTTGTGCTGAAGCCAGCACAAGTTGGTGGTTGCTTGTATTTTTCATCAAAAATACAGCTATGAGCATATTAGGAGAGTGTCTCAGGACATCATGAAGTCTTTTGGGGCATAATTGAGTGCTTTGCTTATGGATATATGCAAGCAAAGGTGGATTCATGATGATTTTTTCTCGTTTGGCTTTGCCTGGATGAGAAAATAATTTTCTAATGAATCACCACAGCTCTCCTGAATGCTGTCTTTTCAGAAACCAAATTGATTCCAAAATTGTTTACACTGCTATTCTGGGTCTGTATGAGCTGGAATTGATTTGTTTGGCTTCGGGGTGAAAAGACTTCTAAAAAACCATTTGACTTTGGAGAGAGGAGTGTTGACTGGCCCTCCCCTCGTGAATTTTCCCCTGGATCTCCCAGAATGCTTTGCAATACGTAAAGACATCTTCGTGGTTGTAAAATCCTTCAAGGAGTGGACATTGTGTTTTGAGGCCTTGGAAATGTACCTGGAGGATCAGAATAAAGGTATCTATTTGTGTCTTGAGCTGTGTTTGCTGATCTCTCTCCCTTGTCTGGTATTTTGAGCGTTTTATTGAGAGGGGTGATTCTGCTTTTCTCTCCTTGTTCG
The DNA here is from genome assembly GCF_932526225.1 of Nematostella vectensis. Lineage (NCBI taxonomy): Eukaryota > Metazoa > Cnidaria > Anthozoa > Actiniaria > Edwardsiidae > Nematostella > Nematostella vectensis. The sequence goes on along the minus strand of NC_064043.1, from coordinate 14,387,303 downwards.
ATTTGAGATTTGTCAAAGAACCTGTGCTATTATTTGGCTTAAGAGTAGATGCCAACACCTTGGTTGGATGCATATCTGCAAGACCATTTATCCCTTAGACTGATGCCTGAGTATCTTGATCTTGTTGTGTTTATTTTGCATTTATGAATTTTTTGGGTTGTGGGTACTTCCCAAAGCCGGTACAGGCCGGTTGAGGGGTCAATGTGCTAAGTAGAACATTCAGTCATTTTTGAACCAATGGTGAACAGACTTCAAAAGTTTTATGATTATAGATCTTAAAATTAACCCCAAGGAAATCTTGAAACCCACACGGAGGTTATACTACTGGTATAAGTTTGTCATCTCCTCTATCACAGGCTCTTCTTGCTCAGGGGGGGCATGCATATGAGGGAAGGGGGGCAGTGTTCTTTATAGTGTAGCCCCCCCCCCAGCCTTCAAACATATGCAACACGGTCCCTTGGTATAAACTCTTATTGCCCTCTCTCTCTCAGGCCTCTCACTGTTTGTAAGCCAATCAGGAACGCAGGGCTGGCCCAAAGGATGCCCGACAGGCTTTTCTCAGCACCTTGGGGCCATCGAGGCGAACTGCGAGATACAGTACTGCGTCAAATCCAACGTGTTTAACCTGCAAGGTCTACCGATAGTGAGGAGACCGCCGTACCTCAGTCCACCCGCAGTGTATAACTACTCTGTGCCCATGCTTCTTGTGAATGAAGATACCGGCCAGATCTGGTTCAAACGCGCTGGAAACATGCCACAGTGGCTTCTTGCTACAAAAAGGTGATGATGATGAGGATGATGTTGAAGATGCTGTTTGTGATGAAATGATCATGGTGGTAAAGAGGAGGGGGTGATGATGGCGATGAGATAATGGTGGTAAAGAGGAAGATGATGATGGTGATGAGAAGATAATGGTGATTAAAAGTAGTATGATGATGGTGTGAAAAAAATGATGATGACGATTAAAAGGGCGATTAAGATTAAGATGATTATGGTGACTATGGGATGATGGTAGAGTAGTATGATGATGGTGACGAGAAGATGATGATGGTGATTAAAAGGGGGATGATGATGGCGATAAGATGCTGAAATGGTGACCATATTTTAGACGTTGTTGATGTTCTAGTCTGCTTAGTAGCCGCGATTAGTGTTACGCGCGCAGCTGCTAAGCAGACTATTTATGTTCTTTTTATCCTTTACGGTGGCTATAGTAAAGTTAAAACAAACTCTCTCAAATTCATAACGCGAAAGACATAACGTGAACTTTTTGCCAACAGCGCGCAAAGAAACCACTATCCAAGCGCGACTAACTTGCGACCCTTAGTATTCAAGCGAGACTAACTTGTGACCACTTAGCTGCGGCCACTTTGTATCCAAGCGTGACTAACTTGCGACTAATTAGTATCCAAGCGCGACTAACTTGCGACCCTTAGTATTCAAGCGCGACTTACTTGCGACCACTTAGAATCTAAGCGTGACTAACTTGCGACCCTTAGTATTCAAGCGCGACTTACTTGCGACCACTTAGAATCTAAGCGTGACTAGCTTGCGACCACTTAGTATCCAAGTGCGACTAAATTGCGACCACTTTGTTTACAAGCGCGACTAACTTGCGACCCTTAGTATTCAAGCACAACTAGCTTGCGACCACTTAGTATCCAAGCGCGACTAACTTGCGACACCATAGTATCCGAGCGAGACTAACTTGCGACCCCTTAGTATCCAAGCGCGACAAACTTGCGACCCCTTAGTATCCAAGCGCGACTTACTTGCGACCACCTAGAATCCAAGCGTGACTAACTTGCGACCACTTAGTATCCAAGTGCGACTAGCTTGCGACCACTTTGTTTACAAGCGCGACTAACTTGCGACCCTTAGTATTCAAGCGCGACCACTTAGTACTTAAGCGCGACCAGCTTGCGACCACTCATTATCCAAGGACGTCCACCATAGCACTTATAAAAGGGATCTCCATTTCAGTGTTTTCATAAGAAAATAAAAGATAGGCGGAAACAAACCTCCGATTTATTGGAATGCCCTAAACGGAAATTATTATGTTGATGGTGTGCAAGATCTCTAATCCAGCATCCCCACTTTCATGTCATTTAGTTCGGTGGCGGACTACACTTCCGGTATCAACACCCACGGCCCCGCCATCGTTGGCTTGCCCCCACCCTTGCTACCAAAGGAACAGAAGTCTTCCCAGAGCTCCACTGGGGCCACTGGGGATGGCCTGACCGCGGGGGCCGCGGCCGGGCTAACATTTGGCGTCACGGCATTGGCTGGCTTAGTCATCGTTGTCATGGTGATTGGATTGCGACGTCACAAGAGCGTGAAGAGAGACAGCAGAGGTTTGACCGAGCCTCTCTCTATGGGGTATGGTACCGTAACGGATGGAACCAGCGACAGAGGCGTGTGAATACGACCATCAATATATATGTATATTGGTTTTCTTCCTAGCGGGCGCTGCAACGAATGATTTCTGATTGGTTCTGAGATTAAGCGCGCGGAAGCCGTATGTCCCTATCTTCTTCACGGTAATCATTCAGCTTTTAGGGGCTGGCCCACTCCTTTGTTATTGTTTATCATTAAAAATAAACATCAAAATAACCATCCACGATTGAAAATAGATACTTTAACAATGATACTTGATTGAAAGTTTTTCAGTCACTTGCTTGTATTAGCTGTGTGACTCGGCTTTGAGCGGGAGCATAGAATGGCGGCGTCATTGGCTTCTTTAGAATCAGCATTTTCTAGAACTCAGGCTAAGTTCAAACGTCGTATTATCCATGAGCCGTATTCAATGCAAATGCATGCAAATGAATCGAGTCGATTGTTTCATCTTCATATTCACGCATTTGCATTGAATACGGCTCATGGATAATACGACGATGACTTTAGCCTCAGTCACAGCTTTTTTCCCAATAGGCAAAGGGTTAAAATACTTTGATTAGGTCGTACACCCTCTTGAATAAAGAACATTGAATCTGTTGTATTGTAAGGTTTTATTTTGGTGGGGTTTACTGTGTATTTGCCATCTGTATTAAACGTGGTATACATAGCTTCGGTTTAGGTTTGGGGATACAGTAATTTAAGGGGTCCATGTGTGTTATATTTGCTCCTAAAATAAATATTAATGTAAATGTGGTGAGCCTCCCAATAAACAGTCCAACAACTGATTCCAATGCCATTCGATATTTTACTCATCATTTAAGACACTTACAGATTCTATAGTAAACGCATGAAGTCGTGTGAGCCGCAGTAGTACTAGACTAGCCCTAGAGAACATTTCTAACTGATCACATAGCAATTCCCCCAACTCTGTACGCTCCCTCGGATTGGTCTAAATTTGATTGGGCGGGGACTAGTTTATCCAGCATGTAGAATGGTGCAAGTAGTCATGGGGGGAGGGGAGGGGTTATAGAATTGTCACTCATCCCGATTTATTTAAATGAATACAAAAATATAGTCCCAGTACAATAACCCGCCACCTCAACAGTTCTTTCGATTAGAAAAATAATGAGTCCAGTTCATGGGACGGTTGGTGTTGAGGTGCCAGCAGGAGTCAAAACCTCATAAATATACATACAATGTTTTCCACAGGAAAAATGTAAAGATCTGGGTAAATCGCATAAAAATAATTGTTTGGAAATGAGAAAAGAATTGAAAAAAAAATAGTTTGTCATTATTTCTAAAATTAAAACTTCCCTAGTTTTTTTTTAATATACATTTTTTATTTGTTTTGTATTTACAAAAAAATATAATAATAATAGAATGTGTCTCCCTTTGAACACCCCTAAACAATAATGAATAACATAAGACCTTTAAATAACTACCTAAATACCACCCATTACCTCAAGTGACAACTCGTCTCCCCCTCCCCCTCGACTCGCCCTTAGCAACACTATGGGGATGGAGAGTCGTTTCATGTCCATAGAGCTAGACCACTGGGTTGCAGACACGACACATGTGCTTCTATCTATTAGTTTCCGCGCTTCTATGTAGTACGTTTGTCAATAGCATGTAACTTGGGCTACGCGCTGCCTTATGGCTAATCGGGGTGAGAAGTTGGGGAGTGGGCTAAGCCACATTGGGAAAAAGCTCGACTGGGCATCAAAGACTGAAAACACAGGAGAAAGAAATCAACTCGGACACCATGTTCGAATTAAGGCAAACTCTGTATCATCACCTGAGTTCAAAAGTCAGAATTTGGATTTTAGGGCACAGTGGTGAAATGACAGTGCATTGCAGCCCAAAGTTTGAGGGTCATAAGAAGTTGAGTTGGCTTAACCTCTAAGAAGTTGAGTTGGCTAAACCTCTTAGAAGTTGAGTTGGCTAAACCTCTAAGAAGTTGAGTTGGCTAAACCTCTCTTGGCTAAATGAGCTTGGCCTCATCCAGGCTGCAAGTGCTTCCATTTGAGCACAGAAATCGGAAGTGTTATTTTTGGAGGGATGATCAACATTATTTGAGGCTCCAAAAGGAGGCTATTGGTAATAATTTTACATTCAATGCCAGAGGGTTTGTTAATGTAGGGTCAATTCCCCCCTCCCTCTCCCCCATAAAAGCATTGTAAGCAGGCGCAGCTCATTTAATTTGGTTCCCATGAATTTAATCACAGAACCGTGGATTTCTGTCGCACCACAGCATGAAAAAATATTATACTCTACAAAATATAATAACAAATTACAGGATTTCCTACTATTTACCTATCATATATTCCATTTGTTGGAAAAGTCAGCCTAGTGGTGGCCGCACCGCGAGTGCATGGTATAAAATACATTACACGTATTGCTTGTACCTTGAATTCATTTAGTCAATTAGCATTACTTTCAATTCGTTCTTCCAAGGGTGTCCGGATTCCGTTCCATTCTATCTGGTATTCTGTTATATTTGTGAGTCCTACAGTCGTTTGGATGCTTGGTCAATGTATTCCACAACGTGTAGCAGAGAGCTGAGAAGAGGGTTAGGAAAGGGCTTGTGTTTAGCCAAACTTTTAACAATAGAGAAGGCAGGGTTTTGTGTATAGTCAAAGTAAAACAATTCTTCAACCTTGGGGATTGAATACATATAATAAAGAGGGATATTGAGGGGAAATGTTTGAGAGACAAACATATGACTACAAGGTTGGCTTAAACACTCACGGCATTGTACTGAACGGGTAGCTTCGCCATAGCTTAGGACAGGATGGTTAACGGGAATGGTTTGCGCAGGTTATGTGGCATTGCAGTATGACAGCAAGAGATCAGCGGCATAAGCAATAGAAAAGAGATAAGAAGCAGTACAGACCTGTGCAATGTTACAGGGCCAAGAGTCCGGTCCAATTCCAAGAAAAAATCTGAAAGTAGGGAAGGCATAAATAATTAATTGTCACTCTCACTCATAGTCGATGAATACAGTCATTTGACAAAGGGTTGTCATCAACCGGCTTTGTAACTACGCGACAAGTTCGCATGTAAGCATGGGTAAAAACCACTGAAGTGCCTAGCTGCATATATTAGCCACCGCTACCGCTTCTAAGGCTGAGTTCGAACGTTGTATTATCCATGAGCCGTATTTAATGCAAATGCATGCAAATGGAGATGAAATAATCGATTTGCTTCATTTGAATGCATTTGCATTGAATACGGTTCATGGATAATACGACACTTAGCATGTCTGAAGTTATGCAGTGGCTAATATATGCAGCTAGGTGCTGCAGTGTTTTTTACCCATGCTTACATGTGGGCTTGCCGTGTAGTCTCAAACTGGACAATGTTCTGTCAATTGACTGTATATTGTAGGACTTTTTTCTTACCTTTATAGTCAATGAATATATTCTGTGACTGTTCCCACAAGTCGTACGCATACAGCATGTGGTTAGTGTAGTTCAAATGCTGGACGGTCATCGTGTGAATCTTCTGCGGTATCGTGGTGTTGACTGGAGAGGCCATGGCACCAGACGCATGCTTACTGGTGCGAGACGGAGTAGTGATTGCATCATTGCTACCCGTGCTTCCTACTGAACCAACACTGCCAATGCTGCCCGAGGGGGAGGGGGTTGGGGACATTGGTGACGGTGTGCCAGTCATCCTGTGGAAGGAAGAATGCTTTGCTAGGCACATTACCTCACATTAACATTGAGTCATTCAGAAAATATCAATTAAGGCAGTAAGAAGGATGTATTAAAAATAAGTTATAGAAGTTCTGAGAAACAAATTATTAATTCCAGGAATTGAATGCAGTACTTACTTTGTTGTGGAACTGCTGTACGGGGAGGGTGCTTGAGCTGATTTAGGTACAGCCTGAAAAACAAACCCTGTTTAAGAAAACTGTGACCCTATAATACTGTGGAATCAAGCACAAAAAGCACATCATCATCTTTAGAATTATCACAACTTACCTTGTAGTTTTCCATAAGAATCTAAAAGATAAAAAAAGGTGAAAGGTTAGGATTAGACATCAGCAACCCCCTTAAATACTGTACAACATTCAAGTACTTTTTGGAATATGCAATATTGGAGATGTAAGTATCTCTTTAAAAACCCTTGTTTTTTCAAGTTCTATATTAAAAATCATTATTTCCCTATCAGATTATCTTCTAATAAACAAACTGATAATTTCTAGATGCGTTTTAATAATTGGGTGTATTTCTGAATTATACCTTGGAAGTTTTGAGCATTCCGTCCTTGCAGAGTCTAAAGAGCCGCATGTAGAGAAGGGCTTGAAGTCGCATGCTGAAAATACACAATAGAGATTGAGTTATTCCTGTCAAAACACTGATGATTTGTTAAAATGGTTGGTTATTACCATATTGCCAGAAATCTCTTGTCACCAGTGTTTTTCTCTGATTTATTCATGGACAAGCGCATCGCATACCTGATGTAAAATGGTTGAGAGTATTACTGTTTTACATAACAAAACCACAGCAGCTATTTCTAGACAATCAAAGAGAATCTTGTAAGTAGCCAATAGCATCCAAGGAAATTCAGGCAGTTACATATTACCAATTGCTCCTAACCAATCACAGAGAACATTGTAATAGCCAATCACATCCTCAGAAACATAGGCATTTTGCTCATGCAGAAAAAAAACTATATCTAAGAGAATAAGCCAATCACAAGAAAGACTTAGACTACTGGCCAATAGAAGGGAAGCTTCTGGATCACTAGCCAATGACAGGCAAGATTCTGGATTTCTAGCCAATCAAAGGCAAGCTTCAAGCCAATCAAATTCAAGCTTCTGGATTCCTAGCAAATGTAGTCTAGTATCCATATACACAAAAAAGCTTACTTGAGCATCTCAATGGTCTCCTTGTACATCTGATATGACTTACACTCAGACTCGCTTGTTTGCTGTTGGTAAAAAAGTGAGATTAAGCATTGAAGGCATTATGTAGGATATATATTTTGAAGTTACCTCCAAAGCCTTTCCACATCGCACAAAGAACACAACAGCTTCCAAGTACTTGTGTGCCCGAACAGTTGTATCCTTCTGCAAAAGGAGACAAAAATGCATGGTGAGGCTAGGGTGTGAATGGTGAGGGAATGGGTGGCTAGGGTGTGCATGGTGAGGGAATGGGTGGCAAGGGTGTGAATGGCGAGGGAATCGGTGGCTAGGGTGTGCATGGTGAGGGAATGGGTGGCTAGGGTGTGCATGGTGAGGGAATGGGTGGCTAGGGTGTGCATGGTGAGGGAATGAGTGGCTAGGGTGTGCATGGCGAGGGAATGAGTGGCAAGGGTGTGAATGGCGAGGGAATGGGTGGCTAGGGTGTGCATGGTGAGGGAATGGGTGGCTAGGGTGTGCATGGTGAGGGAATGGGTGGCAAGGGTGTGAATGGCGAAGGAATGGGTGGCTAGGGTGTGTATGGTGAGGGAATGGGTGGCTAGGGTGTGTACAGCAAGAGGAATGGGTGGCTAGGGTGTGTACGGCAAGAGGAATGGGTGGCTAGGGTGTGAATGGTGAGGGAACCGGTGGCTAGGGTGTGAATGGTGATGGAATGGGTGGCTAGGGTGTGAATGGTGAGGGAATGGGTGGCAAGGGTGTGTACAGCGAGAGGAATGGGTGGCTAGGATGTGTACAGAGAAAGGATTGGGTGGCTAGGGTGTGTACAGCGAGAGGAATGGGTGGCTAGGGTGTGAATGGTGAGGGAACCAGTGGCTAGGGTGTGAATGGTGAGGGAACCGGTGGCTAGGGTGTGAATGGTGATGGAATGGGTGGCTAGGGTGTGTATGGCGAGGGAATGGGTGGCTAGGGTGTGCATGGTGAGGGAATGGGTGGCTAGGATGTGTACAGAGAAAGGATTGGGTGGCTAGGGTGTGTACAGCGAGAGGAATGGGTGGCTAGGGTGTGAATGGTGAGGAAATGGGTGGCTAGGATGTGTACAGAGAAAGGATTGGGTGGCTAGGGTGTGTACAGCGGGAGGAATGGGTGGCTAGGGTGTGAATGGTGAGGGAACCGGTGGCTAGGGTGTGTATGGCGAGGGAATGGGTGGCTAGGATGTGTACAGAGAAAGGATTGGGTGGCTAGGGTGTGTACAGCGAGAGGAATGGGTGGCTAGGGTGTGAATGGTGAGGAAATGGGTGGCTAGGGTGTGTACAGCGAGAGGAATGGGTGGCTAGGGTGTGTACAGCGAGAGGAATGGGTGGCTAGGGTGTGAATGGTGAGGGAACCGGTGGCTAGGGTGTGAATGGTGAGGGAATGGGTGGCTAGGATGTGTACAGAGAAAGGATTGGGTGGCTAGGGTGTGTACAGCGAGAGGAATGGGTGGCTAGGGTGTGAATGGTGAGGGAACCGGTGGCTAGGGTGTGTATGGCGAGGGAATGGGTGGCTAGGATGTGTACAGAGAAAGGATTGGGTGGCTAGGGTGTGTACAGCGAGAGGAATGGGTGGCTAGGGTGTGAATGGTGAGGGAACCAAGGGCTAGGGTGTGAATGGTGATGGAATGGGTGGCTAGGGTGTGCACTTACAATGCCATCAGCAAGGTGCTTGATTCGTTTGGCTTCCTTGAGATAGTAATCGGGGTTATGAGTCCTGCAAGTACCAAAACACAGCACAGGTCAGCCTATGCCATTCCAAGCTATCACCAACTTCAAATTACTTACAGTTTAGGTTCGGCTTGGTACAACTTTTCAATCCAAGACTCCATCTTTGCTGCTGGCTTTTCACTGCATGAACACTGGAATTTGTTGTGTTGACTGCCATGCTTGTGGTCAAGTCCGTTGCTGAGCTCCGACTTGTGATCCAAACCATTGGTAAGATCATGTTTTTGATCACCTCCGTTCCTGATGTCAGATTTAAGATCAACTCCATTGCTTAGGTCATGCTTGCTACCAACACTATTGCTAGGGTTATATTTGGTCTCCTGGGCATTGTCAAAACCGTCAACCCGGTCCAGTCCATTTACTAGCTTTTCTTTGCTCTTGCTTCTTTCTTCCTGCTCATTGTCATGTCGCCTTCTTTTGCTGGAGTAGCGATCACTTTCTCGACTTGAGCTTCGCTTGCGGCGGTTATCCTCTATGTCTGCCTTGCTTCCTACACTCCCTCTCCTCTCCTCTGTATGATGCCTGCAAAAAACACCATTAGTACTGTAGTTAACGCTTAGAGTAAGTATGTGGATTAGACATCAAAACAATGTCTTTTCTGGTTGCAAAGCTACAAATTTGACTTTAATACAGCCTTCACACGATTTTTAAGGAAAATAGACAATGAAAAGCCATACTTCTACTGGTTCAATTGAGTAATACTTGTTGCTTACCTGGAGAGTGTATCTTTTCTGTCAGATGACTTTTTCTTAGGGCTGAGGAAAATCAAATGAAAAAGTCAGAACAAATAAGCAAGTAATCTGAAAAAAAACCACGTAGTGATGTGTGAAAATGAAACTAAATCATTAATTTTGAGTTGATTTTGAGTGTGTCAGATTTTATGTACACCGAGATTCCAGAGGGTTACCAACCAAAAAAATTTTTTTTATTTCCTGTTTCTAAAAAAAACAAAACAAATTTGTATGTCCTACTTTTGGTGGAGCAGGTTGTCATGACTTTTCTAAATCTGGGGATCCCTGAAGAAAATGCTAAGGGGATTTATAGCAGATTTAAGAGGTAAGGACTTACTCTTTGAGGTCCTCTTTGGTTTCTTGCCCTTGCTTTATCTTCTTAGTATCACTCAACTCAATGGAGAGATGACGCTTAGAGACTTTGCCTCTCTGTGGACTGGGGTAGTCCCAGCTATCGTTACCGGGGGCAGGGGAGCCGGCATTCTTAAGCTTGATCTGTTAGTGTAAAGTAGACTGTTAGCCTCCCCTTAAAAATTATTTACCATTATTTACAAATAAAATAAACATCCAAAATCAAAGCTTATAATCGTTGTACCACATTTTGCAATTTGGTAGATGGGATATAAAACAGATAAAACAATAATAATAGGCTTACCACGACAGAGTCGGTGCCTGGAATCCGTGGTATCCTCTTCAGCAGTGCCAAATCAATCTTGACAACCAGTGAATCTGGTTTACCATTTTCATCCTTGGTCACCTCCCCAGTGGAAATCTCATCCTTGGGCGATACTATTGGTGATAACTTGCCATTCACATGCTCCTTCAAGCCATTCACGGTCTTCGTCTGGTTCTTCTTGATTCTGTTGTTATTTTTGTGGGGGTTATTAGGTACATAGACCTCATGTTCTGATGAGGAAGAGTTGGTTCGGTTGAGAAGAGGCCGATCATAGCTTACTGTGACAACATCAACTTCCTCGCTCTCAGTGTCACTATGAACAGGCTTCCCACTAGTTTTACTAGATTTTACTTTGCTCCGCTTCTTGTCCAAGCTTTCACGACTTTCCACTTTCTTTTTAGCAACTATTTTCTCAGAATTGAGACCCTGTTTCTCGGCATGCTTTATGCTTGCACTTTCAGCTGCTTTCTGCTTTTTGACAGCTGCCTTTGATGCCTTATCCTCCTGTTCCTTAGCCTTCTTCTCTTTCAAATTCTTCTCAATCTCACCATTCTTTCTTGAGGAGTCACCACTTTTCTTCAAAGAGTAACTGTCTTTCTTATCCTTCCCTTTAGAGGGTTTATCGCCAGATTGCTGATTGTTATTATCCACTTTTGCCTTGTCCTTATTTTCAGAAGTATTTACATTATCCATAGTTCGTGATTTCACCACATCCTCCAATAAACTATTGGGTACCTCATGTGACAAGTCACCCAGCCCATTTGCCAGGAAGTCTGGCAGGTCGATACCAGAAAAGAGGGTATGGCCATCATCCAGGTCAAAGATGGGGTCTAATGGTCCACCCTCAACATTAGTATTGAGGGTGCTTTTGGAGTTAGGTGGCGGGGCTGCCTGGTTCCCACGCAGTCCCTCCCCGCCCACTGTATTGAGGGAAAGGGATGAGAGTGTTGGGTCGCTAGTTGAGGTTGTTGGTGGTTTGGTGGTCGGTTCTGGAGCTGTAAATGCTTTCTGTAGATCACCCAGGCCCCATGCGCGTTCTTCATTACTCATCTGCATAACAAGAATTATACAGTCTTAGTGGTTTATTACCTCTTAATTAACCTCTAAATCACATCTAAAATACATTTGATATCACATCTTTGTACTGCTGCCTTCACAATACAGGAAAAATGTATGCTCTGAGTATGTTAAAAACAAACGGCTTGTAACAGAATTGCAACTAAATTTGTTAAAGCTTAGCAAGTGGTTAACAACACACTCATTATTAACAAAATGTTAGTTACAAATAATTTATGTAAGAATGCAAACAGAACAATGATGAAAATGAAATTCAAAACGGTCGCAAAGCATTTATAGAAAGGTCAATCATCTTAAGAATAAACAAAATGAATTAAGAAATTTGTGTGCTTTGACTATAATAACAAAAAAGATCAAGCCTAACTCGCTTTTAGCATGCTTTTGTATCCTATGAAACACTATGTAAATTAGATGTTTGTTTCAGTAGTAAATTAAATTGACTTGAATCGTGGTAAATTCCTATCCATCCTTTAACCAAAGCAGCTCAATTCTATTTTACAGTATCAAAATAATGCAGGAAAGGTATTTTATAAAATGATGGAAGTTGCTAGTTGACATTGTTTCACACTAATGGGCCAAAATAAATTTTAGAGCCACAGTCTTTGGTTGTTAGGACGACTAAACCATGTAAGAAAAATGCACTGTATTCCATGCAATTAGTAGCTAGGAAACTGATAGCACTTACCCCACCAAATGATATAAATATATAGCTATTAAGAATAAACAAATCATTCTTCATGTTAGAAAAAAAAAGGAAAACTTTCCATTTTGTGATTTGTTATTTTTCAAGTATCCTAAGATAAAAAGGTAGTTGTTATCAACATCAAAAGATAATATTATGCTAAATTATACAACCTTATGATATTCAGAATAGGCATGTATTTAGGAAATGCAAGTTAATGCACCTTGGCTGTATCGGCAAGTGTCTTTGTTGGGCTATTCACAAGGGAGTGGTTCTCGTCATCGCTAGAGTCGCTGTCACTGTCGCTGCTGTCTGAATCACTACCCTCAGAGCTGCTACCACTTGAGGAAGAGAGTGTCTTGCGATGTGGTTTGGGGACTTTATGGTGACCCTATTACATTTATAAATAGATAACATGTTCTAGTTCAGGAATGAATAAAAAAATGAATAAAGTAACAATGTTTTGGAGAAATGTGTATTAAGGAACAATAATAACCTTGCATGTTTGTAAGGGAAAAGGTTAGTGAATTTACAGTGCATACTAGAGAAAATGATAAGCAGACATCAAAAGAACCTGTAGTTGTCTTGCCAAGCACTTCTTATGATAATTATTAATTACTAACACAGGCTAAATTTTAGTATTTGGCTGAAGCTCTAATAAAATACAAATAGCAAAAATATTAGGGTGCAAAAAATGTTTAGACTGTAATCATACTATAACTACTAAAATTATAATAAAATCGTTAAAATATTTGTGCTTAGAGAACTGTGTTACTCCTCCTTTATGAATCAAGATCCAACTTGTGCAACAACTGTTTTACTGCAGCAAACTAAATCCAGTTGAATTACAAAGAAACATTCAAAAGCCAAAGCAAATACTTTATGTATATGTTGATAATAATACTTATACTTATATTCAAAATTGAAAACAATAGCTAATTAGTGATAGTTTTTAACTGCCAGATTTTATCTGCAGCACTTCTTTTCTTTAATACTTTATTTGACTTATATCAGGCAGAGCTTAAATTAAAGAATGGAAGATATGTGATTACAAGACATACAACAACAGACCTGTTCATCGTCGCTATCATCGCTATCAGACAGCATCAAGTCATGATCGAGTAGACCGTTGGATTCATCTGAGGAAACAAAAACAAGTCAGTCAACCCTCCCCACCATGTAAAACGGGCGATAGACGAGAATCAAAACCACGCATTGTTTACACCACGGAGGGGAGCAAAAGCTGAAATGCTATGTTGTAAAGCAAGCTATTGCAAAAACTTATGAAGGGAAGGGAAATACAAAAACATAAAAAATTTAAGGAAAATGTTAACATGACTATCACACAATCCCCATAATGTGCCTAATCAGGGCTTCTGGAGTTACATGGAAAAAAACTCAAAATTATGCGGAATTCTTTGCTAAATTACGCGGAAAATCAATCATTAAGCGCTGAATTTTGCAATACATTTTTCTTTAAAAATCAAAGTTTTGTAGGATTCTTTACTGAATTAGGCGCTTAATTACACGGAGTATCAACTGTTACGCCCAAACTACATTTATTATCAAAGGAAAGCACGAAATAACTTGAAAAAGTTTATTGTTTGCGCGAAAATATCTTAGGCGAGTTTTCATTGGCTCCTAGCCACCAGCCAATTGAAAATGGTATTTTATTATTAGTCCTAGGCCTTCGTGGTTTAGCAAAGAACACCTAGTCATTTCATTTGTTTTCGAAATTCAGTTCGAAATATCGCACTCTTTCGAAGGATACCTGTCTTTTTAACATCAAATACATGGCATCCCTTTTACACTTAATTCCTTACTCACTTTTGGTGGCATTTGTTAGGTGGATACTTGGACTATGTTTCTGAAAACCAATACAGGAGGACAAGTTAGAATGTTTATAAAAAATGTACATAAAAAGCATAGAATATGTTTGTTGAGTGCAAGTCCTAACAAAGAAAGAGATCCTTTATGTATGAACCTGAAGCTATTAAGTAAAAGAGGAAAACAAGCAAAAAAAACAGGAAGAGGTAAAGAGGCTTTGTCATCATTCTGACTGTGAGCTTATTTTGATTAAAAGGAATTTTGTTTTCATGTTATGAGATATCAAACAAAAAATTAATATTCCACTTCAGAAGAATCTGAGCATGTACCTGCTTAACTGTGAGATGAGGGAAAGCAAATCTGGAATTAACTTTAAGTGGCGTCTGGATACCAGTCAATGGTGGTCCAGGAATCGGCTGAGTCATCTCCTGGTAAGGGAAAAAACACACCAGTGAGTGAACAATTGGCAAATTAATAATAAATTGTTGGTGTAATCAAGTGTTTAAAAAATAAGCATGTTACGTAAAAAAAGGCAAATACAACAGAGTTATTTACTGTTTTAATTTGACTTTGAATATATGAAAATTTTTATCTTTTTTTACAACAGTGGGCAAAAAAGCTGGAATTAAATTACATTCAAAGAGGATGTCGAAAAAATTACATTTTTTGTGTGAGGAGTAGCAAATAACGTAATAAAAGTAAAAAAGAAATGAAAACCAAGCTTCAAGATTAGATTTAAGAAAAAAATCAAGAGATTCAATTTTTATAATTTGTTACAAGAAAAACGTCAGTAAAAGTTGGATTGTTGGCTCATGGAATCTCATGAAAGATTGCCTTTAGCAAAGTCATTGTTGGAAGTAACAATTAACTGGAGATACCTCAAGTATTTTCTCCACACTGCTACTTTCACCACTCAAAGCTTTATCCTGTACAAGAAACTGGTGATTAGAACATTGTATGCATAAATATTCAATTTTCACTAACTGATCTTGATATTAAATCTTCAGAATCTGTTACTAAAGCAACCAAGATTTCTTAGTCAGTCTTGTAACTCTTTCTTTAAAGTTTAAGATATAAAACTTCTATAAAAACATTAAAGGCTAGTCTGTCTTTGACACATTTTAAAGCTGTGGTGATACAGAATAAAATAGAGGAAAGAAAACACAAACAGGGATGGATTAAGAATAAATGATAAAACAACTTAATTGCCAATGGTATCCTCCATGGGGTTATGTTCTTAAAGTGAATAGAAAAATAGCACTGCTAGTAATCAAAATTAAAAGCAATAAATGACAACCAAGTGAATATTTATTTGCATTGAATTCACCTGCTTTCACAGCTCAAAATATGATTGGGTTTCATTTAGAACACTGACAGCAGAAGATCAAGTTCTGGCCTCAAGTAATAAAATACTGTAAGAAATGTGAAAAACACCCTGCAGCACTTAAATTTCCTTGACATAATTTTGATTTAGGAATACGGTTTCTACATGATCTTATGTATTAAACAGCTACTTGTTTGGAGTGAATTAACACAGCTATTATAATAATTTAGAAAGTCCAGGACATTAAAGCACAGTGCAAGCATGACCAAATGGTAGCAGATGACTGATTTAGGTTAACTAGCGTTAATTGCCATGTGTCTTTCCGTTCATAAAATAAGTCAAAATTATTATTTTTACCAAAACTTTTAAAAAATAAGCTACAAACAGAAAATAAATTTCATGTAGTTAAAATAGCAATGACAAGCTGTGTTTAGAAATAAATACCAAGGGGATGCAAGCTTAACAATAGTATTGAATGTTCATGCCAAAACAAGGAATTTCGATTTAGGGTGGAGGCTCTCTAATTTTTGGGTTTTTCATTCAAGGTTTAAACTCTTTCTTAGGCTCTCCTTTGTCATGCAAATTAGCAGACAGCTGGTGATGGAGTTCTGTCCCTGTCTTTCAGACCAACCACCATCTCCATAAAATATTTGAGACATAGATCCTTCCTATATCTAAGGATGGCTAAGTGTGAGGGTTAGATTTAATCTCAGAATCAAACCTTAAACTTTTTTTTTCTCAGTGATGAGTAAAAACTTTATATTCACCACAGAAAAAACCCCACAATATTCTTTAATAAAATCATGCTTCTTATTGCTTAACTTTGAGATTTAGTAATTAAAACTCTGAGTGCTCATGAACAGAAATTTTTATGTAACATGAAGTCTACTTCAATGGCACAAAATTGAATCACAACAACATCAATATAAAAAAGAAGGAGATGATTACTCTGGTTATTCTAGGGTTTAATCCACTGGTAAAGAGCCATTACACAAACCAAAAAGTGTACATATACCTTCAGGTGTGAATTGTGTTCATTTGAAGTTATCTTGATGGTATTATAAGCCAACAATGGGGAAAATATCCCAACAATTCCCCTTAAACCACTGTATACTATCCATGATATCTTCTTTAAAGGATATTAAATTTGTAATAACAGTTGGCCGACAGAGGTCTTTGTGCAAAAAGAACCAATAGCATAAGAGGGAAAATGATTAATACTCTTAGAATGGAGATAAGAATTAATCAGCATACTAATTCATGGAGATACCCAACCACATGAGATTGCAAAAGCAATTCAATATTTCTCACATCTAAAACCCAAGTCTGATCATTGTCATTATAACATGTTCAATTTAGGAAATGTACTGTCACAGTGGGGCACCTGAAAATTAAACCACTCACAAAGATCATGATTAGCATGAACTGTTGAGAAAATGGACTGTAATTCAGAAAATAAACCTGTTAACTTGAAGAGTACATCTTCTGATGCGACTAAAATAGGGAGAAATGTATCTTAAAACAAAATCACATTTTTAATAAATTGAAGATTTTTTTAATAAAAATTTGATGTAGAAAAAAAATAACAGTAACAGTTTTAAGTGGAGCCTCAAAGGCAATCAAAAAGAATGGTAAAACATAATAGAAAAAGACAAATTTCAGTCTTCTAAATACAAACATTTTCATGATTTTGAGATTAGCCTGAAAAAAATACTAAATTATTCGAAAGATTTCTCTAATTTAATCAGCTAAATTTGTTACAGTCTTCATAAAATGATATTTTACATATTCATTAACCCTTATGGAAAAAATAGTTAGAATTCTATTTATAAATCTGATATGGTTCAACGAAAGGATACAAAAGGCAATGTACTGATAGAAATGTTAAAAAATTTACAATAGAATCAGGAGAATTATTACAAACCTACCTCAGATCCTATAGCCATTGAACCCCTACAAGAAAAAATAACTTGTGTAAGTGACAAAGATGAAAATGCTGGCTCCAGTTCGGCTCAAAACAAACACAGTAGCTAATCACATATTAATCACAGAAAATGCTAATGGCTAAGGAATTAAATTCAAAATAAGATTTATAGTATATAAGCACATCAAAGACTAGAAATGTGATGAATAATTGGAAGCTTTATTTAATTTGTAGGATTAAAAAATCTCCAACTTACATAGTGGACTTATTTATCAACAAGATTCAGTGTAATTATTAGACTCAAATAGTTTGACCACAAGCAAAAAACAAACTTGACATACAGCTATATAAGCTTGGATAAAATCAAATTGGGACTCAAATGAACAATAACTTATTTGATAACAAGAATTTCCATCTAATAAACTACCCAGGAGTATCCGACATGGCCTGAAAAGATTTGTCAATCACTGGGTACTCCATTGACAGCTACCTGAACAGAACCCTTCCTTCATGTCTATCCCACATCTCTACCCTTTCATGAAAGGCTACTATTTTTACTGACAATAACCTCCTTCAAACATTCAATAATTTATTTTTCGAAATCAGACATTTTTAAATGAGATAACTGTGAATGGTATCATCTGAATCATTTCCATTAGTCTGAAACTTGGTCTCAAATAGTTAAAAGTTCAAGAGGGTATGTGGTAGGAGGGGGGTAAAAAAATTGCCAATTCTAGACTTCTCCAAAAGCA
Source organism: Nematostella vectensis (assembly GCF_932526225.1). Classification (NCBI taxonomy): domain Eukaryota; kingdom Metazoa; phylum Cnidaria; class Anthozoa; order Actiniaria; family Edwardsiidae; genus Nematostella; species Nematostella vectensis. The sequence goes on along the minus strand of NC_064043.1, from coordinate 14,369,289 downwards.
CCCTCCCCTAGAGAGTATCTGTTCACTGCCATTCTGTCATCCAGGCAAAATACCACCAAGTGTGGAAAAGTATCGATTTCTTCATGTTTTTATTATTATTAAATTTGGTAAGTGAAGTACAAATATTTGCTTTTTGAAGGCATTTTTGAGGTTTCACCGCATACTGTACTTTGTGATCCAATAATGAATGTAAACAATGACTGATTAGGGTTCATTGGTAAAAAAATTACCTACACTAATACAACTAATACTGTTAATACCCAACATGGTCACAAAAGTTGTTATCAAGGTACATACCCTTTTACAATGTAGAGTTTAGGTGGTTTGGGCTTGGAGGATGTCTCTTTCTCCTCTTGCTTGCTAGAAAGGCTTTTAGATGTGTTTGCTTCACTTGAAGTATTCTCTTTAGATGCAGATGAGGAGTCCTTGATGGCCGAGCTATTAACTATGGTTGAGGAACTAGGGACAATAGCATCCCTTTTAACGTCCAAGTCTTTAGTACCACTAGACTCTTTGTTAATCTCCTTGGAGGACATGACCTTTGAACTGGATTCTTTGGTAGCTTTGCATGGAGATTTAGATTTGGTATCATGTGAAGAAGTTGATTTGGTTGGAGACTTTGCCTCATGTGAAGATTTCTTAGGTGACTTTTTTAAATGGTCAATGGTTTGATTCAAAGGAGATTTTTTTTGATTTGATATTAAAGAATTTTTGTGCTCTGCTTTTGGTTTTTCATTGTTTGTAGTTGTTTGAATTTTGCTAGCTGATTTGTCAGTTTTAACAGCAGCATTGAGTTTGGAGAACAAATTATTAGTGCATTCCTTCTTGTCCATTTTCTTTCCCTCAAAATTAAAGCCTTTCTTTCCTTCAACTGGGGTCTGGGGGACCTGGCCGATTCCCAGCAATAAGTATTGCTTTTGATGCATCGACTTTGATATTATGTCAAAGTCTCCAAGAGCGGCCTGCAAAACAAACATTATGCTTAGGGGAGGAAGCTGTTGTCGATTTTACAACACCTTACAAACTAACACATTGCATATTATGGAGACGCTCTTTATGAATCAGTGAAAACACAACACTTACCTGTACTGAGTTCTGTAGTGGATCATCACTGATGGTCTGTACCTAAAAAGAGAGGGAGAATGATCACAATTAATGTGACAAACAAAGCGCATAATTAAAAATTTCCCTTATTAGATTTGGTGCCTGTCAAGGGTCAAACTTGTTAATAATTGAAAAAAAAAGCATCTTAACCAGCACCATGTCAAGAAAATACCAATGTAAATATACACAGGGGTGTGGCAGGGGGCATGTTTACCCCTGCCCCCCCTCCAAAAAAAAAAAAAGTGGTCAATTCTCATTGACCACTTGCAGTACTCTCTGTTTCCCATATGATATCCATGACTGCACAAACCCATGGTAGACCATTATGCAAGGCAAACATGAGTTTACAAGTGATCATTTTTATCTTACCTTTCTGGGTTGTGGAAAGAGGGGCAAAGGCTGAGAATCCTGTAAAAGTATAAAAAAACTCAGATAACAAGTAAAAAAAGATTATCGGTTCATAATGACAAACAAAACAAAGACTTGAAGTAGTAAATACAGTAGGAGTTTCTATAGAGGTTAGTAGGAGTTATAAGGGTTCTAAATTATAACACTTTGTTATCATTAATAGATACTATCTATGATATCTATATATCTATGATATGATACGCAACTAAAACTAAATCGAATGCTGGGGGTGGCATATTTTCTGGGCTGGTTTTAAATATTATATGCAGCATAAAATAAGGCGATCAATATCATTCAGAGACACATGGGGGGGGGGGGGGGGGGGGCAATTGATTTCACTGTTTACATAACCCTAGCAATCTTGGCAAGCAATTTATTGACTTAAAACTTGTTATGCAACTATGTAATAATATTTCACTATTTTCATATATATTTTTTATGAGATCTGAATGGGTTACGCCTAAGAAAAGTCATCTATGGAAATGTCAAGCATTCTGACTTGAGTCACCAAGCCTGACAAGTGCTATAGCTGTCTGCAAGATGAATGATCAGGGAAAGAGTTAGGCACTCCTCACGATTCAGGATCAATATAAAACATGAATTGTTATGGAAATGTAGAAACATTTCTTGACTTTTTCTTTAAATGAGATAAAAGACAAATGTTTTAATCACTCTAATTGCTTCAAACATTCTCGTTGCTTTATCATATTTCCTTTTAAGCAAGTTTTAAGCAAGTGAACTTGAACTATTTTTAAATAGCAACATGGACAGAATTTTCCCTAAGGGGTTTATCTCTTAGTTGGCTTAGAAATCGAGCCAGTGTTCATAAAGCAACAAGTAGCAAAATTTGCTGGCAGCTAAATTTAACTACAGTTTGCTTTCTCTACAGGACTAGGCACAGTGTATATTAACATGTATGTCACAGAAGGCTGGTCAAGCATACAAGCAAATACAACCCTGGTCAGAGGTGGAAAAACAGAAAGAGGGCTGCTTTCTTATTATTTGCAAGTCACCTACACTAGGAATTGCACCTGAAAAATTGCAATGCTAAATTCAAACTCGAACAATGTGTAACATCACTTACAGCCTCTGCTCTTGGTAACTGTTGAGCTCTCCTTCTGCGTGCTTTCTCTCGTTCCTCTTCTCTCTGTAATGAAAGCCTGACAAAAAATATATATATTTAGTACATATAACCTGAAATATCATTACTTTGAAAGTGGGGCAGAAACGATTGCCCTCTTGCAGTGAAATTATTATTTCTCTACAATGCTTATTAATGTTATTTACTGCAAAAATGGGTCCGACAACAGCAATATTTTGCTACCGTGTTCTTAACAAACAAACAAGAATCTTATCATTGTTACAGCTAAATTCGCTGTTGCTTGATCAAAATAACAACTGTGCACAAGAATGTGCGATTCTGCATGACTTTCTTGCTTCCAAAGACGAAAATACAAGCTACTGTTATCAAAAAGTAAACATTAAAATTTGCTGTTGCTTGATCAAAATAACTACTGTGGATGAGAATATCAACTTCTGCATGACTTTCTAGCTTCAAAGGACAAACATTTTTAATGTTGAGCGATCGTTATCTGAGTGGTGGAATCAAACTCAACTATGATGGGTGACGGTACTTTGGGGTGATTGTTCTGCAATTCTGAATTACAAATACCACAGCATCGGAATAAAACTACTAAAGCTACATTCTTACTATAGAAGTAAAAAAATATTGTTCCAAAATTAAGCATGTTAAAGCTTTGAAAATGTAATGCAAGAATGCCAATGTGTCACTAGCTTGTAATAAACAATATTTCATACATGTTTTCTCTTTTACTCAAAAATAAAACACAATAATGATTATTAATATGATTAGTATGCACATTCTAAATGTCAATGTAAGTTTCCCTTGATCATAACAAAAATAGAGAATTCATAAAGAAAGTTCATAAATGAAGTTGAAGTGATCTACTCTCTAGATTCTTGATGTGATAGCAGGGGCGAATTAGCTTTTCGCTATAGGTGGGGGGGGGGGGGGCTTGGCTCAGTGACAAAGGGGGAGGGGGTATTTTTTTGTTACATATGGCTTTCTGGCAGCCCTAAGGGGTGGGGTGCGGGGGTTAAACACCCTTAACCCTCCCCCTAGATCCGCTACTGGATAGCTCCCTTGATTGCGATGTTACAAATTCAAGGTGATTATGAAGAAAAAAAAGGTAGCACTATGATGTCATTACTGGCCCAAGTCAGAACAATGACGGCAAAATAAGGTTAAGTCTTATTCCATATACAGTTATAGTCTAATAAGTTTAAAAGGTGTCACAAACCACTCTCTTTATAAACTACCAAAAAGATTTAACTCTGTACATTTAACCTAAGGGTTTCCATGTCCTTATTCAAGGAACATAATTTTTCAATTTCTATTAGAGAAAACAAAATGACTCAAACATATTTTTTGGGTTATAGCTTGTAGAATGTGCTTTTTAGTTGTGTTTAGTTTTCAGTGTCCATGATACATAGCTTACATACTTAGAGGGGCTTTGTGATAAAGATGTTTTCAGTAATATGCATACCCCTTATTAACCACCGAAAAAAGGCAACTTTCATGGGACAATCTGGGTAACAACTGACTTTGGAGCACCTCAAGCGGTCACCCTTAAGACTTGGCTGGCAAGTTCTTTATAGAGGTGACCACTAGAAAGGGGTCAAGTTTATAGTAAATATGAGTGAGAACATTTTGGACCATTGAATAGAGAGTGACCGCTTAATTGAGTGCCGCTAAAAGAGATTCCACAATAGCTTTCTATCCAAACAAATAAAGACCAGCCATTTGACATGTTCAGCTAACATTCTGATCAAAAGAAAATGTATAAGATGGGCTGGAAACAATAAATACAAATACCTAGAAAAGAGAATGAACATTGATATTGCTTACAAATAAAGAAACAAGATAGTCAAAAGCTAAATACAAAGACTGCTGTGTTATTTCGATTTGTCTTAATGCAATGATTCTTTGCTATGGCAAGATCATAAGGTAGACTAAAATATGTTATGTTAACTGGGAAATAATTCCTGCCCCCAGGGAATAACATAAAATGGAGGAAACATTTCACACATGTGGGGGACATTAGAGGAAAGTCAGATTACATCATATGGGTGCAAAATGAGTAAATGTCTAGACAAAAACTAATACTTAACTTACATAAGCCCGGTGTTTCCTGTGAAAATACCCACTCAGAACCAAGAAGGAAAACTACTGATCACCTTTGGAAATGTTATGTTTGGGATTTCAATTCAATGTGGATAAATCCCTGAGAATGTAGAATGACGGCCAACATAGAAAACTGACAGTACTTTATGGAATGGAACCACAACAGGGCCTTACTCCAATCAAATCATATTAGAATTATACCAGAATAGCTGATTATATTTTTTTCGGAGATAAACGATTAAACAATCAACTTCCAGAAGCAGCCACAACTATTCAATCATCAGTGTTTTGTTATGGTTCAAATAAAAACATTTCAAAGAATAAAGATTATACATAGCTATCATTGGGTATAGATACCTGTGCCTGGCGCAACACGAGTAGACTATTCAGCATTCGTAGCATGTTCACTTAGAAAGTTTAATCAGAGAACAGCTTGAGTAAAGAGACCAAGTAGGGAAATGTTATAGGGTTTTATTTTGTTCGTTAAAAAGTGAACAACTTTAAAGCGATAATAGTGTTATTAATGTCTTTTTACTATTTGATGTAATAATAAAATTGGCTTCTGTCTTTTGATACTCAATACTGAAATCGTTTGACTCTAGCTGGGGACGTGTTCGTCCAAACGTAACAAAACAACACTGGATCGAAAATGTTGCACGGACCTCGCCAAACAGAGCGGTTTTGTGGGCAAATATTACACCATATGAAACCAACATGAACACATTTCTATTATCTACAAGGGAGCACGCGCTCGGAAAGTACAACATCTAACAAAATTGATATCCTCCGAGTTTTATTGCTATCGCTATAACAGTATAACAGTACAATAAAACCTTAAGAAAATGAATGATTTTAAGATTGCTCAGTGGCCGCACATCAAATTTGTCAAGCATGGCAAAGTTTAGCTTAGACAATCAGAATATACTGTTTTGAAAGACAAAAATCAACCGAGCATGCAAAAGACCCGTCTGAAACTCAAAAGAATCCATTTTAATCGTGCCCTTCTTCAGAATAGAATTCGACAGATTTCGGTATCACGAGAATAAAGCCAGAGCAGGGATAATGTTGATCTGATGAGCCAAAATGAATGGTTTATGTAAACGAGAAAACAAAAGAGTTTATAGATCGCGATATTTTATCGAAGACAAGCTAACAGGTAAATCGAATGAAATTCGAAAGAGGTTTCGAATATTCTGCCTTCTAAATGAAGCACATACAATGATTCAAACTTAACGAAGATTAATACAAGACAAGATAAAAGCATGAAGGCCATTTTGGAATTAATCTGGTGGGGAATAAAGAGGCAACTGGCTTAGGCGGAGGAATTATAAACCTTGCCAATGAACAAAAACAAACCAAAGGCACGTTCCGCCAAAAACAAAACCTAAGCTATGGCCCTTTGGGTCCCAATTCCCCATAATTTTATCTCTCTATTTCAGTTCATCGTCCAAACGTTAATCAAACCAAAACATTTAGTCTGTTAGTTTTTCAATCATCTCATGACTCGCATTGCTTTCACACAACTCTAACGATAAAAACATAACAACAGTTCTGACGATTTCGTGATTATTTCTTAGATTCAAACTCAAATATTCTCACTTCTATAGAACTCAAAAATTGTCATAAAAGACTCTCGTGCTTTAAAAAGGAAGGTGTATGTGACTTTGTGTTGGATGGGGGCTGCTTTGTTTCAAATATTAAGAAAATACATAGGTTCCGGGCACAAGTTTTCCAGTTTCACGGAAGACGGTTAATAATGGTTATGGAGGGGGCGTCAGGATCTTAAAAATACAGAGAAATAAATCTGTATATACACCATAGCATTAGGCCTAGTCCCCAACCTAAATCCTCAGTAATTTTTAAAGAGGAATTACAGAAAAGCATACTCTATTATCCAATTTCTGCAACATCTCTACGAGCAACCGTAGACCATTTTAGCAATTACGAGTGGTACGTTTCGCCATATTGTGTGTGGCTTAGTATAAGAAAGGCATCGGAAATTATCAGTTACATACCCCGCATTTGATCCAGAATATGGGAAAGAACTGCCCATATAGTTAGCACTTGCTTCGCTTTGTGTCATGATGAATGTTCCAGCCGAAAAATAATTCGGTGACTCGGATCACATTCGCTCCAATATAAGAGATTGGTCGGGACCAGTTTCAAGCCCTGTTCTAACATCCACAGGTCTCTATATCCACACTTCTAACGCCAAAATGAAGGATTTTCAATGAAATAGTGAGTAGACGGCTCAGACGTGTAGTCAAAGAGCTTCTAGAATGGCTCTAGAGTAGCGTGAGGCGCCGTAAATATTTCGTTTCGTCCTACATGTTGGGAAGACTTCTCTTACAACCTTACAAATTCTTCGAGCGAATCTTTTCGATAGAATTGGTCTTCGCAGCTGTGACGCACAATGCGTAACCACGTGACCCCGTACGACTTCCTCGATTTGTGATTGGGTAAACCCCTTGTCAATCATCTACTTACTTCGGTAATCGGAAAAGAGGGCTTTCCTATGATGTCTATGATCTTATTTTCTGGAATATAAGTATGTACATTAATTTGCCATTTGCGATCGAAACAAATCGATATTTCACGATTCATATACAAGCAATCCATTTCTCAAAAAGTTTAACATCAACAGCGGGAATTCCCATTGAAAGTAGTTCCAAGAATTAACTACCGCCAACCGAAAAGGCTACAGCTAAAATCTATTTTTGTACCACTTTCACATCCTCAGATAAAGAGTTGTATGTAAATCATATAATGGAAGTGTCAATCAAAGAATAGAAATAAAAGTCTATTAATAGCAAAAGCTATGACAAAAGTGATTCTAGAACACCTATTAATGTAGCTTTTGAAGCAATATTTCTGTAGGATGTAGGCTGCGATTTCGATATTTTATAAGAATCTACGATTCTAGCGTAGGTGGTTTGCAAAAAATAGAAATAGGGCCTGTGTGGGTTTGAGAAGGGGGGGCTGTGTGGGTGTGAGAAGGGGGGGGAGGGCGTTTCGGAGGACGGAGAGCAGAATGTGCTCGCAAAATAAACCAAAAAACGAGATGTTTGTTCGCTATCTTCAACCTCTCAACGCAATTCTACCACCTCGGGCATTTCCTTCAATTACAAAAAAGCTTTACTTTCAAAAGAGCACTGAAACAAAAGACAAAAAGGTGGCCTCATCGACTAGGTCATGCGCCGCGCGCCTTGGGGCCTGGAAACATGGAAAGCTGTTGTTGGAACATAGAGGGTTTTAGCAAATGCGAATCGCAAATCGCCGGCGCTTGAAAGTAATTATCTTTAGTTGACAAGTGCTGACGTCTAAAAAGTCAGTGTGGGGTAAAGCTGTGACTTGGGTTGTGGGGCTACATCGTCTGTCCTTGAATAAGTCCCTTTGTTTAGGGTTATAGTCCAGGAAATAAGTTCGGTTATAGGTATAGTGCTTAGCAGCAACGGTACCACCACTGTTCGACCAGGTAACTTGTTACGTAATATCCACTCGACTCTCGCTAATTAATTGGTTTATTTTTGTTAGATGAATCTTTGTTAGATGAATCTTTTGCTTGTGACAAGTGCGAGTGTTTTCTACTCCTATCCTAGTTTAAAAAAATCAATTTCCCGATTAATTCTTATTGTGCAACGTATTTTCAGCGCGGGAAACCATTCAGTTGTTCAGTGGCCATGTAAAACAATTTTTGATCTTGGCGTAGGATATATTTTACGGCTTGGAAAAGCAATAATAGCCCCACTCGATTTTGCCCCCCTCCCCTCCCGCCCCCCAAAAATTCTTGATTCAACTGAGTAAATTATGAAAGTCGACTTTCCTCGTTCGAGTTACATAATGTTTGGGAGCATGCAGTTTGGCACTAATCGCTAAATAAAGCCATCGAAAATCATCATTGTCTTTCTCATCACTGCGATAACGCATACAGTCCACGCGTTCTGTTTCATATATCTAAAATCTGTTTTGATATAATTCGACTAAACTTGATTCTGATACATAATTTCGTTTCCCCTTTTCTCTCTACTCGCCTTTCATGCTTCAAACTAATGAAGCCAAAATGAATTTGATTGTTTTCAATCCGATTAGTTGTCTATTCTGAAGGTAAATCCATAACATGATCCCTTCAATGCATCACAAAATCATTCAAACAATCGGGGAATGTCCTCTTATAATTTGTGTTAAAATTTGCGTATGGGTTGGGAAATGGCATCCCTATAACGAAAATATTTCCGGTATTGTATTTCCCCCACAAAACCTTAATCCATTTTAAAACATTTATATGACCCAACGATTGGTAGCCCTACGCGTCACGGCCTTCACCGCAACCCAACCATAAAATGATTATAAAAGTTGGGAAGATTAGGGGAGGATGGATGCAAATCCCAACAATTTGTTTGTCAAATGTTTTACGCTGTTTGTGGTTATAATTTTGTACAGAGATATCGTAAAAAATGCTGTAAGAAGGGGCGTAAGGTTTTGCGGTGATGCGGTTTTGCCTTAAATCTGGCGCGGTTTTTCGGGTTTTATTCCGCGGTATTATTGCGGTTTGTCTATATACTGCGCGGTTTACGGTTATTGACTTATTTTGACGGTTTTGCGTTTTTTTGACGTTTTTCTGTGGTGTTTCTGTGCGGTTTTGCGGTTGTCGCACCTCTCTTGCGCCCCCTCCTGTATAATTATATTCACGCGACCAACGAGTTCTTTCTAATTCTACCACATTTTCCATATGTTATTTTGGGTTATTAGAAAGCGTATTCTAGAGGAGAAAATAAAAAAATTCCCACGCGTTCAAACCCCCCCCCCCCTCCCCCACCACCACCACCCTCTACAACGTTCGCAATAGACATGCTATTTGTAAACAAAGTTATAATTTATACATTTAAGCATAAGCAAATAAGATAAAAAAAAAGGCATTCTAGACCACTCTGGTATGTCATTAATTCATAAGTCAAATCCGATAATAAACGATAAACATCCCGTGGAGATACTGAAAAAATCTCTTTTTGTTTCGGGGTGATCAGATTTTTTTTACTAAAAAAAACTCCCCCCTCCCCCCCCCCAACACCTCCCCCAGAAAAATTAGGCCCACTTTTTGGATTTCGCAAATCCCAAAGAAAATCCTGGGTACGGGCCTGATAACGGTAGACAACAACAAAACGTTTTCATCTCCATACGTAGTTGCAGAGCATTATTAGAATTATCTGAAATAATTATTGCGCTTCTACACATTAAAAAACGCTCTACCTACCGAGCACCATCTCGAATAATTTTAAGGTGGGAATTTTCTCCATCGAGCTTGGAAACGTGAATAGATAGATAGATAGATGCCTTTTTAATGAGGGATTCACAATATCACAGTGATAATGTACGCACACGCCCATATCATCTAATACACCCAGGTTATTTTGTCAAGCGCACTCGACATTTGCTTACCTCCGGCATCAAATAAAGGGCATACAAATTGCTCCACCGTCTATCGAGCCGCAGTTTAACACTTTTGTCAAAGAGACTATGTACTCTGCAGACTTGATTAAATTTAATTGTCGATTTAAGTCACGTCTCTAGCGAATACCGACCGTCTACACGAACCATACAATGTCTAGGTCTGATAACTAATGAATCCGCGGTATAAGACTTTTCTCTATTGAGGTAGTCCATCTTTGGTTTTTATCCTCTGATGGTTGACATGCACAGTCAACTGAATAATAGCCTGACAAATAAAACAAACTGCCTGCCCAGCGATTCCAACTTAAACCTCAAGACTTTTCAGTTATTTACTGGGACTTAATAGCGTATTCTCGGTGCTCAGAGCAAAGCGTGTTTTCCACGTACCAGTGGGTTGCCCTCACGACTAAGAAGATTTGAGACCACCTTAAAGATCACTAGGTGGTGTTCAAAAGACTTCCTTCGGGAGTAATTGGTTCTTTTCAGAATCAAACGATTCAACTTTGCTTCAAATTAAAATAGTAGTTAAAAACCACACGAGTAAGAAATTATTTTTTTTTTAAGATAAGAACCAACTAAACTGTTTAATTGCTTTTGATTGATCTCAATTGTGTGACTTTAACACGAGCCACCGCATCACGTCCTACTAGCATCCTGTGTTCATTACGTCACGTCACGTCCGCTTGGAACGTGATGCGAAGGTTCTTATGCGATACCCTTTAACATGAGAGAAGTGGTTGTCCTGCGTGAGATTTCCCTGATATAGAGACGAAAAACACATACTGTAAATATCCAAAAATACGCACTGAGAGACCTTTCCCCCCCTCGAACTCCAAACACTTGAGCATAACAATTACGATTAAGATAATATACCTCACACACCTTTACTTTTCTCTCCTTTTCGCGTGTTTATTAATTCCGTACACTTAGGAGCCTAAAGGTTTCATAATATCATGCGATATTATGAATTACAAGGAAACCCGCATTTACAGTTGGGATTTCCGTTAAATGTCTTCACCTGGGCGCAATACAGTAATTGATCGGATAAGCGCCGGGGCGCTTATATGATTTTCGTGCTATACGAGGTGCTTATATGATTTTCGTGCTATACGAGGCGCTTATTTTAGATAGGCACTTCTTTCAAAATCCTTTTTTAACAAATGAGTTTTTAAAACGTAAAAGAAGTAGAAATCCTTCCAACAAAACAAGGAATTAAAAATATTCCGGGGTTGAAATGGTATGTTTTAACGCTCCTGTGGAAACAGAGGTGTTTCGTTGACGTTTTCACGAGGCAAAAAACACACCAACCATGTGTTGATTTTTCCCTGATTCAACCACGCCCAGTTATTCTACAGCTTGTCTGTAGGTTTTCCTGTCATACCAGCATGACAAAACAAGCTTTCATTTACACAATTTTGTGGCGAGTTGTGAGACAGTTTCTTTCAATCGTATAAGGTGCTCTGACTCGTACCTAGGCGTCTCAAGTCAGTAAACACAGGTGAAAAATATCACTAGCCTAGAGCGCAATGAGCCATGGGAAGGTGTAGCGCTGGGGCAAAGGACCAAGGGCCTTCGTTCTACCCAAGTACCCCTGCGCGCTTAGTCCGGTCACTCTAGTAAGCGCCTGGGTATGGTACGGACAATAAGGCGCTTATTCGGGGTAGGCGCCATTACGCGAGGCGTTTATCATTGGGAGGGGCTTTTTGTTGTGTATTGTTCATATTGATTGACTATTGGATACATGTCGATTCATATTGATTGATTATTGGATACATGTCGCCTGCATGTCTCCTAGTAGATTAGCCACCCAGAGCACAGGGAGCCCAAGCTCACAGTTAGTGGTTTTTGGGTAATAATGTAGAGGGAGGTAGGGGTGACCGAATTTGACGAAACTTCACAGAGGTAAATAAAATGATCACTTCTAACCGCTTGGTAAGTTACGTGTGTTTTTATTTAGAATTTCTCACAAAACCCACTAACTGTGAGCTTGGGCTCCCTGTGCCCAGAGAGACAATGTAGCGCGCTACAAATCTTGTAGCAAATGGTGCGCACGCACCTTGTACGCGGCTGCTGTCATGTACTAGGTTTGGTGAGTGCTAGAGTCTAAAATTCCAATCTTCACGGTTTGAATCCCAATATTGGGAGGCGAACGGGATCTATGAGGCCTTTAAGGGCCTCATTCGAAGGCTGAAACGCACAGGTCATAGCTTGCGAGCCAGAGGCAGTCTTCCGTCTGATCCAGGCCCAGGAAACCCCAAATACTATTTATATAAACACAGGGATCCCTCTTGACAGCGGCCGACCATAGTGTATGACATTAGATAAAATAGTTATAGAACACTGTCCCTCAGTCATGCTTTGTATTTGTCAGGGTATAACTATAGAGCACTATTATTTGTATTTGACCATAATATGTCTGAGGAACCTATAGAAGCCATTTTTTTTGTCTTTGATGAGACCTCCTTGGGGCAGGAGAGAGGAAAAAGACGAAAATCAGGCAGAGATTACCACCAGTGTTTGGTTTATTATAAAAATAAAAAAAATACACTAAATACAATAACAAAATCTTTTTAATCTACAATAATATGTGGTAAATAGTATTCACAGGGCATATGGTAAGGCTAGACAACAGAAAAAACTAAATAATTCAGTTCTGGTTACAACTGTCCGTGAAACCCGATGCACTAAAGCATGAGCTTACTGGCGTAACAAGGCTATATCAGGCCAACAAGAGCATCCAAGCCTACCGGCCATACCTAGGGGGAACAAACAAAATCATTTAAAAAATTATATTAGCAAAGCTAACCATTAGCCTCACTCTAACCTAAATGAATAACTCTTTTGGTCTAAGTTACCAAAGACGTCTCACCAAATCCAAAAAATCTCCTATTATCATTATACCCTGTTGTAAGATACAAACTAACCTACCCCAAGAGAGCAATTTATTTTCCATAGCCACTCCCTCTTATCACCCTCCACATTACCAACACACACAACCCTCACTATTCCATCTTTACAGGCCCCTGCTTCTTGATTCAAATACCCAAATAAAAACAAAATTAAGTCCTTTTAAATAAACACCTCCCTCCAATAAGCCCCTCCACCAAATAAGCGCCCGGTCTGAGAGTCAAAAATTTAATAAGCACTGGGGCGCTTATTCAAGTAAATATGGTATGGTATAGCCATGGTGTTTATATAGACAATGTTGGAGTCATCGCTTACTTTTGGAACTCCCACTCCCTGTTGTCTAAGGGACAGACTTGTCTTGTCTTCAACCATCTTGAGATGCAGTGGAAGTGAAAAGCATGCTGCAAAAACAGGGAGGGCTAGATTAAGGTGGGTGGGTCACACTAGAAGGGTATCAGAGAAAACAGGGAGGGCTAGATTAAGGTGGGTGGGTCACACTAGAAGGGTATCAGAGAAAACAGGGAGGGCTAGATTAAGGTGGGTGGGTCACACTAGAAGGGTATCAGAGAAAACAGGGAGGGCTAGATTAAGGTGGGTGGGTCACACTAGAAGGGTATCAGAGAAAACAGGGAGGGCTAGATTAAGGTGGGTGGGTCACACTAGAAGGGTATCAGAGAAAACAGGGAGGGCTAGATTAAGGTGGGTGGGTCACACTAGAAGGGTATCAGAGAAAACAGGGAGGGCTAGATTAAGGTGGGTGGGTCACACTAGAAGGGTATCAGAGAAAACAGGAAGGGCTAGATTAAGGTGGGTGGGTCACACTAGAAGGGTATTAGAGAAAACAGGGAGAGCTAGATTAAGGTGGTTGGGTCACACTAGAAGGGTATCAGAGAAAACAGGGAGGGCTAGATTAAGGTGGTTGGGTCACACTAGAAGGGTATCAGAGAAAACAGGGAGGGCTAGATTAAGGTGGGTGGGTCACACTAGAAGGGTATCAGAGAAAACAGGGGAGGGCTAGATTAAGGTGGGTGGGTTACACCAGAACAGGTCTAAAAAAAACCAGGGAGGGCTACATTAAGGTGGGTGGGTCGCATCAGAAGGGTCTCAGAGAAAACAGGGATGGGAATTGTCTGGCGGGGTCTGGGAATTTCCCAAGAAAGATGCGAGGGTATTTTGCATTAAAAAAATTACAATTCACATTTTGATTACATTTTGCATAAGTTATTATTGTCTCATCGGGTCTAGGATGTGAAGTTGGTAGAGTAGATGACGTTTGGTCCCAAAATTCATAAATACACAGTCAGATCTATACAAAATTGTTAAGCTCTTCTTTATGTTTCAGTGAAGGTCTGGAAAATTCAGCATTTAGATAATTCAGAGAGGGTTGACTTCAATAAAAAAAAGGTAAAAATGGTACTCTGTAAGGTTTGTTTGAGTAATTTATCATGATTTTGGAGAAAAATTGGAGATGGTTGTTGGTTTTGGGTATATAGTGCAATGGAGAGGTGGAAATAAAACTTGCTTAAAAGTGTATTTCTTGTCTAAATAAATGCTAGCATTTGTTTATTTAGGTACTAAAGGGCATGATAAAGTACTTACATTACACACACCCCAAGCTACTGTACACTCCTCACTTGTCGCAGATGCTTGGTTTGCTTGACATTCAATACCTAAAGAGCACATTAAATGCTATGGTAAGTATACCTGGAAAAAGAGAAGTTATTGTAATAATAATATTAAATAACATTTATATAGCGCTTATACATCGCTGTTCTAAGCGCTTCACAATTCAAAATAATATTTTAAAAAAGTCTAAAAATCTAAATCTAATCTAAATCTGAATCTACTGGCGTATCGATTTATAAATATATCAATTAATAAATTAATAAATTACAGGCTCTTCACTGAGCCTGTCTCTTCATGCCTATAAAAATCATTTTGTTTGCATGTACCCCGAGTCGGCGGTTCAATGCGTTTTGCTGCATTAGCAAATTATGTAGTTTAGCAGCTATTTATTGCTCAAGTTCGTTTTTCACGCAAAATTCACGAACAAATAGTAAAATGAAGAGTAGGGAATCTTGTTTCAAGTAAAAATAGAGAGTTATCCTTTGGGTGTACAGAGAAGAAAGCAAAATAGAACAAAAAAGAAAACACTCAAAGAAAGGACTGACAGACAAAAACTTACACAAGTCCATGATATGATTTCTACAGATTGCACAATTGTCGACGACTATATCTGTGAGAATAAAATAAGAAGTGAATAAAACCAAAAGTCCATAACGCATAAAATAATCATCAGCAAAAATAACCTACCCCAAGCCCAGAGAGCAACAGCGTTCCACTGAAAATAGAAAAATAGTTGATGCTTAAAAAATGAATTTGGGCAGTTGGTACAATAGAAACAATAGGTCTAAAAGTTAAAATGGTATCTAACCTTTTTAACTTCGAAGCGTTTTTTCGCTGGGCCCGCAGAAGTCGACGGCTGAGCGGTATCATCTACATCCATACGATCTTCGTCCGCCATTTTCCTAGATGTTTCTTGTTCACCTACGCGGCCAGGGACCTGTGCTCTAGATACTGACTGCGCATGCTCCTCTGTACTAACATAGAAGCCAGGCCTGCAATATGGCGACCCACGGAGAAAACATTTCTCCAACTGTGCCATAAAAACACCCCAATGACACGCGAATTTTGCGAATAAGAATTATTTTGCACAAATGCCTATTTCCAGTATGGCTAGTCTACGTTCACCAGTGCATGCAGTGACGAAACTGGGAGCAAAAAGGGCGATGTTTATCCATACATTTTGTTGGGCTCGCGTGATTTCTCCTTGTTGTGGTTGGGTTATTTCGAATGGCCGCAGCCAGAAAAGAGGTTATAGCACAAAGCTTGAAGGAAGGACTGTTAGAATCGGTTGTGCGTCTGGATTCTGGGGGGATTCTGCAACTGCAGGTAAAAGGATTTGGTCTATCACTGTATTATTATACTTGAATGAGGATAACTAAGGATGATGATGGTGATATGCTCATAGTGATTGTGATGATTGCTGTGTGATTATCATTGTATTGATAGTTTTTACAGCACAAGAAGTTTTATTGATATTAAGTTCAAACTGTAATCATCAGAACCACCCCACGCAGTGCCAATAACGGGTGATCATTTTTCACATCAAGTTCCTTCAATTTCAAAAGTACACTTTAAATACTGCAATTCCCAAGCAAATAAGCAAGTTTGTAGTCTATATATAGATTGGTACCACAGTGCCTATGATCACAATACCGTTTTTGATAAGATTAATAGACCTTTTGTGGCCAAAGTTGCTAAAAATTTGTGACTCCCTTACTTTATCAATGATTTTCCACAATAGGGAACTTGCGCTAAGAGATCATGCGATCTTTTTGGGTGGCAAATTTAAAATACAATAATAAAACAAAAAAATCAGAAATGACTGCGCCCGTCACACCAGAGAACGACAAAAAAATTAAATCTTTAAATGAAGCTAAACCCTTTCTGAAAAAAAAGGATTCTTGCTTTTATTTCATAAGCGCTGAATAAGTTGCACATGATCTCTTAGCGCAAGTCCCCTATTGGGGCTGTTTCACATCAAATCAAGACAATGTTCAGTTTAGTGATCTCTTGTAACATGCGGTAGCTGTAACTTAAATTCTTATGTTTAAAAAGTGTCAATTGTACACTTACACATTAGGGCTCCCCTAATTTTGTAAGCACAATAAATTTTGCCAGGGGATCAAGGTAATTCATTGATCGGATGCGCACACAAATATCCAATCAGAAAGCAGCAAATAGAAGCCAGCCAAGTGCAATCCAAATGTCCCACAAAAGTCCCACAAATTCTACAACATGTCGGATTGGGACAGTGAGTCCTGTTCGGATTTGTCTAAAATATAGACGTTTATAGGGGTTTTCCTGCGACTTGGGAAATAAAACACGCTCACCTAACATGATGGAAACTTGTCTTGTTGTCCAAGCTTGGTCAAAATCTTGTAGAGAAGCATAGAAATATATAATGTGAATACAAGTTTGGTTGTTGAATGGAAACGGCACGAATCCAGCTCAAAATAGGAAAACTTGGAAATGATAAAATAAAGCGGTGCTTTCTTCAGTAGGTACTATGTGTTTATGTGTTTTCGAGGAGTAGAAGAGTAGAATGTGAGTACTAGGAGTAGAAGAGTAGAAATAAAAGCGGAATTCACAGTTTACGCTAAACTTCTAACTACAAGTTCTGGGTAGTGATCCTGCATGGGAAAACATATAATAACAGCTAAATTGAACAGGTATTAAACCACTTTCTCAGCTGTTTAAACGACTTTGGTCGTTTAAATGATGTTTTTAGTCGTTTATATGTTATGCATAAATGTTTAAACGTTTTGCATAAACGTTCAATGATCTTTCATAAACATTCAAACATGAGTTTCAAATGGTTTCAATTGGCCGCAAAAAATGAATGAGTTTACAAAAGAAAAGACATCGTCTGAGGGGTTTTTGACGCGTTTTAATGCCCATTAAATGGCATTGGTCGAAAAATGGAAAGTCGTTATATAATACGTTTTCATGAAAAGTCACATGATATTCCTGCTTGTTATCCCTGTTATAGCCTAGATATCTTGCAATGATGAGTAGGTGTACTTGCTTTATACACTCTGTCATAAATTAGTTTTTAATCTGGCTCATTTATCCACAGCACCCCAGCTGGTCAAAGGAGGCAATGTTGATTATCTAATGTTCGATTACTTGTCTGAGATTACGATGTCTCTGCTGACAGCAGCCAAGCGAAAGTCTCCTGTAAGTGCATATTTTGTCTTTTCTTGTAAACACTTATAATGCTTGATAAATCTAAAAAACAATTACAGTAAAAACAGCCAACTATTATGGGTACTATTGACACGTGTACAGTACCTATAGGGAAGGGTAATTTATGGGGGGAGGGATTAAGGGTTTTTTTCCACAGCATCTTTTTTTCTGTTGGTACTGTCTATCTTTTCTTTCTTTGTGTGCTGATTTTTTAGTGTGAGGCTTGTGTAATATTTTGTTTTAACCTACTGCTTGGCCATGAATAGCATGTGTTCCATCCCTTATAGACACATCTTCAAATCCCCATTTTGCTTTTCCAGTCAAAGTCTCTCCTTATACAATCATTATATCTTACAGGCAGGAGCAAAAATAGTTTTGAACCTTTTTATCCCCTTCTATAATGGTAGATAATGTGAAAAAATGCCTTTGCCCTGCTTATGAACAAATAGTTAGAATATGAATACTATAATTTTTGACTGTATTATGTCAAATAACCAAACACGTTGGTTTATATCAAACAGATCTAGGGGTAGACCGAGTTGCCCCCTTCCCTTAAAGATAACAAGAAATATATAAGAAATGCACAAAAGAAACAATGAATCCTGCCCCCCTATTCTTGGAACCCTTCTTTCAGCCCCCCCCCCCCCCCCCCCCTTTTGGGACTCCTGGATGCACCCCTGATATCAACATTCAACAGCTGTGTAAATCATAGCTTATCTGGTATTCCTAGAGAAGCAATTAAGAGAGTATTGATCCAACTGATTTATCAAAGTTTTGATTCACAAGGAGGATGGATGAATATATGGTTGACTTATCACTCTATTGTCCACACAGAATTTGGGCTACACGCCAGACTTTGTGGAGGTTGCAGTGAAACCCCTCATCAGAGAAGTGAAAATGAGAGGTAATATTACAACACAGAATGAAAGTTTTTTAAATTCCACGTGTGGATTCTGAGTAATTCTGTATGTTGGTACACAAGCGCTACCCGAAGTGGCTGCCTCCAGCAAAATGCTTCTCTACTAACTTGAAACATATACTTTAGGAATTCGACTGATCAGTAACGCGGGTGGGGTCAACCCCCTAGCCTGTGCTAAAGCTGTCGAAGAGGCAGCAGAAGAGGCTGGTGTTGACGTGAAAATTGCTGTTGTCATGGGTGATGACATGATGGACAGGGTTGATGAAATTAGCCAATCACAGATCTCTGAAATTGACAGTGGCAAAGAATTCCCATCACAGGTCGTCAGCATGAATGCATACTTGGGGTAAACATGTGAATGTATATTATATACTAAAACTTCTGTCTTTCACCTTTCGAGCTTAAGACTTAAGAAATTGTTATAGAGTGATGAAACAGCATTATCTTTTAACTTGACCATTTTAGAACTGAGCTAACTTATTGTATTATTGTATCTTTCATGTTTTTCCACATTTTCATAATTCATGTACCATCCAGAATATTAGGCAACCTCTGTGAAGTTAGCAAAAATTTGGAATAGACGCTCAACAATGTAACCGGATAGGAAAGAAATTCAAACTTCGCGTTATAAAATAAAATAAAAAATCCCATAAGTTTGTTTTATACAGATTGAACAGGTGTTCCATGTTGTTTCCTTCTATTTAAAGAATTCACGGTGTATTAGCATATGTCCTTATCTTGTAGACACATGTATTATGTTATTCCCCTCCTTTGAAAAGATAAGATGTATAGCTAGAATATCCTTATCTTGTAGGGCCGAACCTATTGCAAAGGCACTGGGATATGGGATGTATAGCTAGAATACCCTTATCTTGTAGGGCCGAACCTATTGCAAAGGCACTGGGATATGGCGCTGACATTGTTATCACAGGACGTTGTGTAGACAGCGCATTAGCCCTTGGCCCCTTGATGCATGAGGTAGGCTGATAAATAGCAATGCTACAGTATTTATGTGCTCTGTCATTTCTTCTATAAATGTCAACTTAGAAAACAACACATATCTGTTTCCTCTAGTTTGGCTGGAAACCAAATGAGTATGACCTACTTGCAGCTGGGAGGTAAGACATTCTGTTGCATTATGGAGAGTGAAGGGATGTAATGTACAGAACATAGCTCTGGTTGTTCAGTGGTGGTTATACCTAACTTGTGGAAAATCAAATAGATGCAAATATGCATCTGTCCATTCTTTTGGATTGAATTCCCCAAGCAGGCATCAATTACTCACAAGTTTTTAATGTCCTATGTACCGTTTTTCTTAGGTTTAAAAAATTTTCCTCTCTATTTTTGCACATTTGAATGAATCATGGATATTTCAAGATCTTTGCACAGTCCTAATGTCTATTATTTGAGTGATATTTAGTTTAAGCTACCTCTTCCTCTCTCTGTAGTGTAGTCTGTTTGTTGTTTGTTCACTGGTCTGTCTTCTCTCTCAGCCTGGCTGGACACTTGATTGAGTGTGGTGCACAAGCCACTGGTGGAATATTCACTGATTGGCAAGTCGTGGCTGACTGGTGAGTAACGAGAGGTGTGACTACTAGATACAAATGCAGCATTGGGACCAGAACAGTAATTCACTGCCTTAAAAGTTCAAAATAGCATCCTTTAGCTTTGGTAATATGTCACTAGTTCCATTTGGAAACTTTTACCCAAATACATACTGAAAACAATATGTTGATTCCTTATCTAAGGGCACGTTTTTTTCTTATCATTCTGGAATAGGAATGGTTGGTAGAGAATGTTCAGAATGGCATTTGAGTCATTCTGCTACAGATAGCAGAATGGGTGGAATGGCCTTCATTACATTCCAGAATGGGAACACACGATAAACGGACGCACGGTTTTAGTCTATTCTTATCATTCATATTCTGGAATCATGAGTAAAAAAAAGCACCCTGTGACAAAACACATTGGTTATTTCAAAATTTGAATGAAGTGCATCATTTAAAAACTAATTTATTGTGATACTTGAAAACACTTGAACCAGTAACAAGAAAGATAAAGGGAAAAAAAAGCTCTGTTAGCAATATTATTATGTAATATTAATATTATTATTATTATGCAATATTATGTTTATTAATTACCACAGCTAAACTCCCTTCGGTAACTGGACCCTACTGTAGGCCTCTACATTTTTGCTTTTGAATTTTTGAATGCATGTCTTGCCTTGAAATTGTAAATGGTTCTGTGTTTGACTTTGCTTTGAATATTGTGTGATTTGCAGGGAGAATATTGGCTATCCAATAGCAGAATGCTCATCAGACGGGAGGTTCATAATCTGCAAGCCCCCAAATACTGGTGGACTGGTGTCCCCTTCAACGGTGGCAGAACAGGTTGTGTGTTTGTAATACAATTTCAAGATATCACTGCCAACACATTGGAAAAACCAAAATTTTCACACAGCAACTTAGATCAATGCTAGCTCTGCATGTATACCTTATCTCACTCTAATTGTGTTTTCTTGCCTTGCCCTTGTTTTCAAATAAACTGTTTACAGTTTATTTATGGTTTTCTCCATGTGTGTGTTAATGTTTGATATTACATATACAATTCTCAATGGGTT
Organism: Nematostella vectensis; assembly: GCF_932526225.1. NCBI lineage: Eukaryota > Metazoa > Cnidaria > Anthozoa > Actiniaria > Edwardsiidae > Nematostella > Nematostella vectensis. Next base: position 14,347,866 of record NC_064043.1, on the reverse strand, counting down.
TTCATTGTTTCTAGCTAATCTATGAGATTGGGGACCCCTGCATGTACATTTTACCCGATGTGGTCTGTGACTTTTCTAACGTGACGGTACAAGGTGTGTTAGGTAAGTTGGCACTTGGGGAGTAATTAATTTGAAAGTGGCTAACGAGACGGTACAAGGTGTGTTAGGTAAGTTGGCACTTGGAGAGTAATTAATTTGAAAGTGGCTAACGAGACGGTACAAGGTGTGTTAGGTAAGTTGGCACTTGGGGAGTAATTAATTTGAAAGTGGCTAACGAGACGGTACAAGGTGTGTTAGGTAAGTTGGCACTTGGAGAGTAATTAATTTGAAAGTGGCTAACGAGACGGTACAAGGTGTGTTAGGTAAGTTGGCACTTGGGGAGTAATTAATTTGAAAGTGGCTAACGAGACGGTACAAGGTGTGTTAGGTAAGTTGGCACTTGGGGAGTAATTAATTTGAAAGTGGCTAACGAGACGGTACAAGGTGTGTTAGGTAAGTTGGCACTTGGAGAGTAATTAATTTGAAAATGGCTAACGAGACGGTACAAGGTGTGTTAGGTAAGTTGGCACTTGGGGAGTAATTAATTTGAAAGTGGCTAACGAGACGGTACAAGGTGTGTTAGGTAAGTTGGCACTTGGGGAGTAATTAATTTGAAAGTGGCTAACGAGACGGTACAAGGTGTGTTAGGTAAGTTGGCACTTGGAGAGTAATTAATTTGAAAGTGGCTAACGAGACGGTACAAGGTGTGTTAGGTAAGTTGGCACTTGGGGAGTAATTAATTTGAAAGTGGCTAACGAGACGGTACAAGGTGTGTTAGGTAAGTTGGCACGTGGAGCGTAATTAACACATTGACCCCTCAACCTGCCTTCCATGGCCTCCAAATACTCCTTAAAAGCTTGTGAAACCACTTGGATTGCAAAGCAATCAGATGTTTTTTTACCCCGAAGCCAAACAAATCAATTCCAGGTCATACAGACCCAGACTAGCAGTGTAAACAATTTTGGAATCAATTTGGTTTCAGAAAAGACAGCATTTAGGAGAGCTGTGGTGATTCATTGGTAAATTATTTTCTCATCCAGACAAACAAGAAAAAAAACACCATGAATCCACCTTTGCTTACAAATATCCACAAGCACAGCACTCAGTTATGTCCCAATAGACTTTATGATGGCCTAGGGCTCTCTCCCAATATGCTTAAAGCTGTATTTTTAATGAAAAATACATGCAACCATCAACTTGTGCTTGCCTCAGCGAAGCGACAAGGGATTAGAGATGGGACTGCAAAGCACTGTTGGAAAGCTAGGATACCGCTGACTAGGTGCAGCAGTGTTTGACTATGACGGGCTCTAAAAAACTGAAAATAAGGGGGGAGGTATCTGGGTGTTAAGTAAGTTGGCACATAAAAATTTTGAAAGAAGTTGACATTTGTGCTACAACCAGTGTTCTTATTATTTACCTACTTATCCTTTGCTCCACTCTGTATCTCTTACTAAACAACTTGACAGAATGACAGCATATTAAAATCAATTAATGCATTTATGAATTGTTGCTGTGTGTAGTCCAACAGTGGAATAGGGTATTCTCACACATAATGGATAGACATGAAGGAAAAAACATGGCACGGTGCTTTAAATAAGCCCATTTTGCATCTAATGAGGCGGAATATTTCTCTATGCACTTACTTAGAAATAGCAAACAAAATATCAAATGCAACTTTTTATAAATGGATGAGACTTTTTGTATGAAGTGTCGATGAAATTTGAGCTTTTTGTCCCTGAGCCCATACATAGCGCAAGGATGATCAAGAAAAAATTATCTTAAAAAGCCAAAATCTGGGTATATGCATTGCGGCCTCACATTTGTGTTTGAAAATACTTCCGGAATACAAAGGAACCGATCGCCATTGTAAGAAATCTTTAATTGTGCAGGTTTTTCCGTCATACAGTATGTCTAGTGGATATGCTCACATAGTGGAATATACTCACATAGTGGATATGCTTATATAATGGAATATACTCACATAGTGGATATGCTTATATAATGGAATATGACCACATAGTGGATATGCTTATATAGTGGATATGCTCATATAGTGGAATATGCTCACATACTGGATATGCTCCACTCACATAGTGAATATGCTCCACTCACATACTGGATATGCTCCACTCACATAGTGAATATGCTCATATATGCAAAATGCTCACATACTGGATATGCTCCACTCACATAGTGAATATGCTCATATATGCAAAATGCTCACATAGTGAATATGCTCCACTCACATAGTGGATATGCTCCACTCACATAGTGAATATGCTCCACTCACATACTGGATATGCTCCACTCACATAGTGAATATGCTCCACTCACATACTGGATATGCTCCACTCACATAGTGAATATGCTCATATATGCAAAATGCTCACATACTGGATATGCTCCACTCACATAGTGAATATGCTCATATGTGCAAAATGCTCACATAGTGGATATGCTCACATAGTGGATATGCTCATATAGTGAATATACTCTTATAGTAGAATATGCTCACATACTGGATATGCTCCACTCACATACTGGATATGCTCACATACTGGATATGCTCATATATGCAAAATGCTCACATAGTGGACTATTCTGGTGAACCAGGCTATGACGGGGGAGGAGTGCTGGTGCAAGGTGCTGTCGGACAGAGGGCCACAGATAATTACAAGGTGAGTGTCTTGATGGGGCTCGTTCATTGTATAGGAACTAGTGTGAAATAATGTATTGGCGTTAACATTTCAGGTTTGTGCAACATATGCCGATGGTTTTCGTTCGACTGCTGTATGCCCTGTAGGGGGTCCATTTGCCTCGATGAAGGCAAGAAAAGTTGGAGAAACAATCTTAAAACGGTAAAAACCATATTGCTCAGCAGTTGCCATATATTTGTCAAACAAGATGTAAAAAAAAAGTAAGTAAAAGTAAAAAGTGCATTTTACTTTTCTAGGACACGGCGTATGTTTAAAGAGCTTGGGCTGAAAGATTACACACGGACTCATATTCAGGTACAGCAAGTATTAGAACAACAATTAAGGTGGCGCGCCGAGGTTATTTTGGCTAAACAGCTTATACTAAATTCCCTACAGAAGACTCATTTTCGGCGCGATTTTCGTAAATTTTTCAGATTTTATTAATGCATCTATGCTTTATCTGATTTCGCTAGATTCACTCTTCTTGGAAATCAAATTATTTTTTGTCATGCAAGTTAAAATGATATTTTTATATTAAAAAAAAATCTCGAAATCTCCGCGATGATTTTTTTTTTCTAAATCTACAGTAACACCTAGCAATACTCCAACTTGAAGCACACGAATTTTTGGCTTAAAACTGACCTGTCAAACTTTCGCGATTGATGAATCTTTATTTCACGCCAAAATTGTCCTCGAAATATTTGAAAAAATAAATGCACTCTTGCCTACAAAGATCCATCCCCGAAATTACGCCCCCTGCCGAGTCCAAACCCTAAAGCAACTTGTGTGAGAGGGGCAAGAGGACCAGTGTTGCACAACAATAAATTCCAGATAGTCAATTCGAAAGTATTTTTGTTAAGATAATTTTTCCTTTTCAACATTTTAACGCAACCTGCTCATCTTCCAAACTATTACCCGACGCTATTGGTAAAATAGGCCTTACCAAAAGTACTTGGTTGATGTAGTTGTATGTCAAACTTGCATTTATGAGAAATTAGAATCAAAAGTTGAGTATCTGAACGCGCTTCAAACGAAGCCCGCGCTAGTGTCACACATGGTAATCGACGATAGCTGCCTTGTTTGTTTCACATGTGACAAAGTTGCACGAGCGGAACTGAGATCCCGGGTTGTGCATTTCGTACAGATATCTCTATTCTATGAGAACGCTTACTGTGAAGATGTGAACGCTGAAAGAAACACTCTATACAGTCTAAACAAGTATTAGAACAATTTATTCGATTTATTCGCCACTGAGATAAACATCTCATACAGTATGCATAGGTCTCGTAGCCTAGGAAGCAATGCCCCATGCGTCAATGCTTATGAGTGAATTGTACTTTTTAGGTGCTGGGCTCAGAGCAGACATATGGAAAACATGCCTCCCCTGGAATCATGAATGCTGTAAGTTTGGACTATTGTCGTTCTTGAAAAGTTTGCATCGCTATCCCCTTTGCCTCCAATCATTTAGGAAAAACTAAGTCAGTAAATCTAGGGAAACTAGGGTATTTTCAAGCAAAGTGCCTAATAAGTATCTTTTAAAGATTTCTTTCAAATCGAATCTTGTATTTTCAATATTTGAACAACAACAATAAAATATGTTGCTGATAAATATTCTTCAAGCCGCCGCACTCTGTTTGTATAGGGTCGCATAGAAGCAGTTTTTTCAGTCTTTAAGTTGCTGTTCCTTGTTGGTATAGGGTCCCAGAGAGGCAGTTCTGTGGCTGGCTGTTCATCATCACCAGAAGCAAGCTCTAAGCATTTTTGCAAGAGAGATTGCATCGGCAGGAACAAGCATGGGTCAGTTCACACAGATTATGTTGTTGTTTAGATGTAGAAAAGTTTCAAGTTTCATGTCATACTCGTAAAAGTTGGAGTAGAGTATACAGTATTATAACTATCACCATCACCATCGTAATTGTCACCATCATCATCATCGTCATCATCATCATCATCATCATCATCATCATCATCAAAACGTAAAAATTCATGATCAAATATATTTTTTTTACAAAAACGTTCTACGTTTACATAAACATATTTTCACTACCTCTTTTAAAACCTCAACTTACAATAAGTCGTATTTCTCAACAGCTCCAGGCTTTACTACAATAGTAGGGGGTAGGCCGAAGGCGTAAGTATCTATGATATATTTGCTTTTATACGCTCCTCTCGTCATTGTTTACATAATAACAGGATGAAGATTTGAAAGGAATATCTGCTTTGTGCTATGGATTCTCTTGTATTGTGCTTTGTTCTGCGGATTTTCTTGTATTTGGACACCTGAAGAAATGTATAGATGTGTGAAGAGTTGGCAACTGCTGACAACAACAAACATGTGTGCTAGTTTTTTTTCTTAAATCTATTTGGTGTGCAAAATTTAGCAAAACAGAACTTATTTCAGTGGATCCTGAAGTGTTGGGAATGAAGTGTTGGGAATGAATGGGAGCTAAAATCCAATAAAATCCAAAGAAATGCTCACCATACGTTTTTTATATGGGTTCGCTTACGTGGATGTTTGCTAACAGAGAGGAGATTGTAATGATATAATACTTAATTCCAGGTCGCCACTACTGAGACTTTACTCGTTCTTGTATCCGAAGGATAAACTTAAGGTATCATCTGTCTTTTACTCGTCTTTCACTGTGCTTTTCTGAGTGGTGCTAATTGCATTTGCTCGTGTTGGTACTGTATAGACAAATATTTTTGTTAAAAGCGGGTATTCGTACCATGGCACCTGGAGAGAAGGGGAAAATAAAAGGGGGATAATGGTTGTGATACGGGTAGAGGTTGGTGGCAGGGGTGAGGGCGGGAGGGTAATTGTGGGGATAATGTTACAGTGAGTGTAGTTGGACTATAAGGAGTGTCCGGGATAGTGATGCGGTTGTTCTTACCAAGGTAGGGGAGGTATAGACCGGAAACCAAAAAGGCTGATAAGGGGGTGTGCACACTGGTGGAGAAAGCAGTGAGTTAAAATATAATGAAAACAACAAAAGTTCAAAAACATGCACATAAATGTATAATAAATTACGGTAAATAAGGAATAATATTTCATAGAGCTTTTTGAAAGGTTAAGCAGCCTCACGTGTGTTCTAATACAGGGTTTATCATCAGGAGGTAAGACCAAGATAATCTGCATCTTACGTATGCTTTAATGTGGGGTACAAAGAAGCGGCTCTATCTTTTTTTATGGTTCTGAAATTTTGTTCTGTACAGACTGATATTTATATAAACGGCGAACATGTGGAGACTATGACGTCATCAGCGCCAGCCGAGAAGCATGGCACGACCGTGACGAAGGAACCCAGAACGCACACAGCCCCTGGCAGAATACGTAAGCTCGTCATTTATATCAACCATATCCATCCACCCCTTACCATATACACACCTTTCAGAACTCACCTAGCCACTGCTACAAACAACATTGGTCCTGAATGTCTGCAATGCTTATACCATTCCTTGCAAACTATTGAAACACCGGCTTAGAACCTTTACCCTTCACATCAACTCCCACAAAAGTGATTTATAACACAGTCAAACTCAATTCCTGGCCAAAATGTAACCAAAATCCATGTCCTGGAAATAGGGCGTAGTCAATCAACCGTCTAAGCCAACACATTTATATTGTCACTTTCGCCCCAAAAACTTTTTACTGCATACAGCAACAATATTACTTTAATTGTCTACGCCTTATTCTCAGATCGGCATTAGTTTGTTTATTCTCAGTCGCGATACTAGTATAACTATCTCTCAACTGACTTTAAACGAGCGACTACTATTCTGCACCTGAGATAACATACAGACCTACTTTATCCTTCTCCCTTACCTACAATATTCTACTTGTCATTTTCGAGAGCACAACCCCGGCCTCTGATGACATGCAGACCTGTTGTATTCTTCTCCCTCACCTACACTGTCTCACTCGTCATATACGAGAGGAGCTGTTTAGATGCCGCCCTCACAGGCCCGTTGTTGTGTGACACTTTAGGCATGCCAAAAGGTCGCTGCACTTTCCCCTTGAGCTCCCTGGCGGTCACGCGGAGTGGCGACAAGGGCAACAGTGTCAATATAGGTACGTGTTATCGTGTCACGCTATCCTCGGGTCACGCGACACAAGGGCAAAAGTGTCAATATAGGTACGTGTTATCGTGTCACGCTATCCTCGGGTCACGCGACACAAGAGCAACAGTGTCAATATAGGTACGTGTTATCGTGTCACGCTATCCTCGGGTCACGCGACACAAGGGCAACAGTGTCAATATGGGTACGTGTTATCATGTCACGCTATCCTCGGGTCACGCGACACAAGGGCAACAGTGTCAATATAGGTACGTGTTATCATGTCACGCTATCCTCGGGTCACGCGAAACAAGGGCAACAGTGTCAATATAGGTACGTGTTATCATGTCACGCTTTCCTCGGGTCACGCGAAACAAGGGCAACAGTGTCAATATAGGTACGTGTTATCGTGTCACGCTATCCTCGGGTCACGCGACACAAGGGCAACAGTGTCAATATAGGTACGTGTTATCATGTCACGCTATCCTCGGGTCACGCGACACAAGGGCAACAGTGTCAATATAGGTACGTGTTATCGTGTCACGCTATCCTCGGGTCACGCGACACAAGGGCAACAATGTCAATATAGGTACGTGTTATCATGTCACGCTATCCTCGGGTCACGCGACACAAGGGCAAAAGTGTCAATATAGGTACGTGTTATCGTGTCACGCTATCCTCGGGTCACTAGACAAGGGCAACAGTGTCAATATAGGTACGTGTTATCGTGTCACGCTATCCTCGGGTCACGCGACACAAGGGCAACAGTGTCAATATAGGTACGTGTTATCGTGTCACGCTATCCTCGGGTCACGCGACACAAGGGCAACAGTGTCAATATAGGTACGTGTTATCGTGTCACGCTATCCTCGGGTCACTAGACAAGGGCAACAGTGTCAATATAGGTACGTGTTATCGTGTCACGCTATCCTCGGGTCACGCGACACAAGGGCAACAGTGTCAATATAGGTACGTGTTATCGGGTCACGCTATCCTCGGGTCACGCGACACAAGGGCAACAGTGTCAATATAGGTACGTGTTATCGTGTCACGCTATCCTCGGGTCACGAGACACAAGGGCAACAGTGTCAATATAGGTACGTGTTATCATGTCACGCTTTCCTCGGGTCACGCGAAACAAGGGCAACAGTGTCAATATAGGTACGTGTTATCATGTCACGCTATCCTCGGGTCACGAGAGACAAGAGCAACAGTGTCAATATAGGTACGTGTTATCATGTCACGCTATCCTCGGGTCACGCGACACAAGGGCAACAGTGTCAATATAGGTACGTGTTATCATGTCACGCTATCCTCGGGTCACGCGACACAAGGGCAACAGTGTCAATATAGGTACGTGTTATCATGTCACGCTATCCTCGGGTCACGCGAAACAAGGGCAACAGTGTCAATATAGGTACGTGTTATCGTGTCACGCTATCCTCGGGTCACGAGACACAAGGGCAATAGTGTCAATATAGGTACGTGTTATCATGTCACGCTATCCTCGGGTCACGCGACACAAGGGCAACAGTGTCAATATAGGTACGTGTTATCATGTCACGCTATCCTCGGGTTACGCGACACAAGGGCAACAGTGTCAATATAGGTACGTGTTATCGTGTCACGCTATCCTCGGGTCACGCGACACAAGGGCAACAGTGTCAATATAGGTACGTGTTATCATGTCACGCTATCCTCGGGTCACGCTATCCTCGGGTCACGCGACACAAGGGCAACAGTGTCAATATAGGTACGTGTTATCATGTCACGCTATCCTCGGGTCACGAGAGACAAGGGCAACAGTGTCAATATAGGTACGTGTTATCATGTCACGCTTTCCTCGGGTCACGAGACACAAGGGCAACAGTGTCAATATAGGTACGTGTTATCATGTCACGCTATCCTCGGGTCACGCGACACAAGGGCAAAAGTGTCAATATAGGTACGTGTTATCGGGTCACGCTATCCTCGGGTCACGAGACACAAGGGCAACAGTGTCAATATAGGTACGTGTTATCGTGTCACGCTATCCTCGGGTCACGCGACACAAGAGCAACAGTGTCAATATAAGTACGTGTTATCGTGTCACGCTATCCTCGGGTCACGAGACACAAGGGCAACCGCGAAATTCTGACGTCGCGAAAATGAGGTGTAATAAGGTAACTAGGGGTAGATATCGTTTTTTTTAACCAAGGCTTAGACATTTCTTAGTTTTAATATCAGTATCTCGACTATTTTATTTCTCGAGTATTTTTGTTGTTGAACTCAATGCTGGTTAATAAATATTTTCTTGTGTGTCCCTAGGTGTGATTGCCAGGCATCCATCGTATGTGCCTTTCTTGCGAAGCGCCCTGACAGAGGAAGCAGTCGAGGAGTACTTTAAACATCTCTTTGAGACCAAACCACAGAAAGGCCATTGTCGTGTGAAAAGGTGGGGAAAGTCAACAAAACGAAAAATGTTTAAGAAAGTCCTAGCCTTTGTTACTGTTTGTTGTTATTGCGAGCACTTCCTCGGACCGTGTCGTCACAAGAAAAAGCCATTAGAGTTATTTAGATCGTACTTTCAATCTTGCTCCCAGGACCTGTGACCCCTAGAGCCAGCAGGAAGTTGGCGGACCCCTAAAGTCACGGATGGAGAAAGTCTTTCTTGTAGCCGTTCTTGACTCATGACGCTAGTAGGTGCTCGAGACCCAGTTATCATGTTAGATTATGGGTCTAAGAAGCACCAGTTATTATTATTAGCTAGTGTTCTAAGAGCCCCAGTTATTAGGATGGGCTTGTCGTCTGTTCTTACCTTTTCATCACTCCAGATACGAGTTACCTGGCATCAACGCGTTCAACTTCATCCTGGAAGACTCCCTTGGGGGAGGGGGTGTGGCATCCCTGCGCAGTGACCCTCAGGTATGGACACCACCCCTCCTGATGCCTCTGTTATTTCAGATATCACTTGTTTTAAAGCCCCCATTCCATGACGATGCTCCTTTTGTTTTTTAGGGCAAAGCACTCGGCCAGATGTTGCTTGATTTCAAGATCAAGAACGTGCCCGACATTCTCCCTTCTGTCATTGAGCCCACGTTGTAAGGCAGAAAGGCAGTTAAGTAAAGAGCTTGGGCAGAGCTTGGCCATTACGAACCGACCAAAGAATCGTCATAGCACATAAAGGTGGATTTACACGAGCCGATGTGTCGGCCCGATTGTCGACAAGGGCATTTACAGCACCGGTTTGTCGGCCCGATTGTCGGCCAGGTAATCTAAAAGCTGTGTTTTTCGTTTTTTTGAAGAGAAAAGTCTGGCCGACACCGAAAGAAGATACACGAAATCGGCATTTGTGAAACAGCCTTTTGTTTAGTCAATATGTAAAATGGTCTTGGAATTGTTCGAAAAAAGGTTCGGCACCCAGGGCAATTTTTAAGTCAAACATAATATAAAAATTATGATGATAAGTAAAAGCGGTGTTCGCGACGCGTAAAGCACCCGTACGAGAGCGTACGATAATGAACTTCTAAGATGTTGTGTATTTTGACCGCCTTGTCTTCCTGTCTACCGGAGGCTCCAACCCAAGGAGTCGTGTTGATGGCCCCTGGCATTGAACGTTGGATGCTAAGGATATATGAATAATAAAATTCTATCGCTGAGTATTAAAATTGATAATTCCTGATGAAGACAGCATTGCCGAAACGTCGAAAAAATAATACTTGGTTATAGAAAAAAAAATTCGTATATTCTTACCAAGCCGCCAAAACATGGTACTATATACATGAGTATAATGTATATCGTGTATAACGTATTATAACAATTTCCATTCAACATAAGCCCTAAATCAGTATAAATGTTAAGTTCCGGGCAAATCAAATACCAAATAAAAATAAAAAAAACAAATACAAATCAAAAATCATGTAACCATTTTATTTTATGTATATTTCAGTAGCGAACTAAACCCCTGGAATCACGGTAAATTAAAACGAGTCCATTCCATGCAAAAGCATAAAGAATTATATGGATGATTGTTATTTTTCCATAATCCAAAATGGAACCAAAATTTCAGTGACACACAATCGGATCTAGACTCTTAAAGAAAACTTTATAAAAAGTATTTTATTCTAACGTGTGATAGTCACGTCTTTTTTGATTAATTCAATAAAATTTTCAATAAGATTTTAAAAAGTCTCCCGCCGCTCGGCGGCGGCACGCTAAGCTAAGTATCCCGTAGCTAAGTAGGAAGAAGCCGTGACGATTCCTGGGTGCCCTGTTGGAGATCCATGTGCTAACGCCGGTCTGAATTCTATTCCCTTTTGTCTTATTCGTTAGACCTTTTCCGAAGTTTTGAGAGATGACATTGTCTCTCATAAAACAACATGGGTCCACAACATGTTAATAAATAACAACTAAACACAATTTGTAATAAGGTGTTGTTTTCCTTAGTGTTGAAAAAATGAGCAATAACCGAATTAAACAAGTTAGAAATTACGCCAAGTATTGTGTTGGTATTTGTTACGTAGTAGCAGCTTATACCGCAATTGTCGCTATTTTCCTTCCCTGTTTCGTAGAAATACTTTGATAAGCCAGACTCAAACGAAAAGTGGAATAAGACCAAACAATCGGAAGATTGGTAGGAAATAACCCATGCGACATGAGGTAATTTTGCCTACGCATAAACCATGACTAACTTGCTTGTAATCGCTTGCTGCGGTTAGGCTCTATCGCTATTTCCCTTTTCTCTTTTACTAGGCCATACTTCGATTAGCCAGGATCTTCCGGACAGGAACAAAAAATTCCTAATAATAGTTATTTCGGAAATCATTTAAAGATTAAGAGACCCATGTGATATGAGCTATATTTGGCTACGGCGAACCGGGGCTTAGCTGATATGAGCTATATTTGGCTAAGGTGAACCGGGGCTTAGCTTATATGAGCTATATTTGGCTACGGTGAACCGTAGCTTAGATAGCTTGTATCGCTTGAATGTGATATGAGCTATATTTGGCTACAGTGAACCAGGGCTTAGATTGCTTGTATCGATTAAATGTGATATGAGCTATATTTGGCTACAGCGAACCTTAGCTTTAGATTGCTTGTATCGCTTGATTGTGATATGAGTTATATTTGGCTACAGCGAACCGTAGCTTAGATTGCTTGTATCGCTTGAATGTGTTATGAGCTATATTTGGCTACGGCGAACCGTAGCTTAGATTGCTTGTATCGCTTGAATGTGTTATGAGCTATATTTGGCTACGGCGAACCGTAGCTTAGATTGCTTGTATCGCTTGAATGTGTTATGAGCTATATTTGGCTACGGCGAACCGTAGCTTAGATTGCTTGTATCGCTTGAATGTGTTATGAGCTATATTTGGCTACGGCGAACCGTAGCTTAGATTGCTTGTATCGCTTGAATGTGTTATGAGCTATATTTGGCTACGGCGAACCGTAGCTTAGATTGCTTGTATCGCTTGAATGTGATATGAGCTATATTTGGCTACAGCGAACCTTAGCTTAGATTGCTTGTATCGCTTGAATGTGTTATGAGCTATATTTGGCTACGGCGAACCGTAGCTTAGATTGCTTGTATCGCTTGAATGTGTTATGAGCTATATTTGGCTACGGCGAACCGTAGCTTAGATTGCTTGTATCGCTTGAATGTGTTATGAGCTATATTTGGCTACGGCGAACCGTAGCTTAGATTGCTTGTATCGCTTGAATGTGATATGAGCTATATTTGGCTACAGCGAACCTTAGCTTAGATTGCTTGTATCGCTTGAATGTGTTATGAGCTATATTTGGCTACGGCGAACCGTAGCTTAGATTGCTTGTATCGCTTGAATGTGTTATGAGCTATATTTGGCTACGGCGAACCGTAGCTTAGATTGCTTGTATCGCTTGAATGTGTTATGAGCTATATTTGGCTACGGCGAACCGTAGCTTAGATTGCTTGTATCGCTTGAATGTGTTATGAGCTATATTTAGCTGCAGTGAGCTGGGCTTAGCGTGCTGTGAGCTTCCTCGGATCCGCTTGATCGCTAGTACAGTGGCGGGCTACAATTGTTTGGCTTAATAGCTTATCTTCAATTCAATGTAGAAGTGCGATTTTTGCATTTTCTCAACCTTCATTAATGAATCCTTGCTTTATCACAGTTATAAGAAAGTCAAACTCAAATGTTTTTTTTATAAGTTTAGACGAAGCAGTATTGTTACTTTTGAATAAAAATCAAAAAATGTGATCGATTGATTTTTTTACTGTTATCAATACTCTTACTTGTGTGTAGCACACAAAAAGTCGGCTAAAAACTGGATAACCAGGGGCGTAGTCAGGGCGTACTGTATAATGTCTCATACAGTAAATGTATGAGACATTATCTAAGATACAGGAGAAAATGCCTTGAAAGGGCCTTTTGGGCCCCCTCCTGTTAATAATCCTGGCTACACCGCTGATAACAGATTTTTAATCTAGGCGTATGAGAAAGAACAATCTTCAGGTTAACCTTCCGGCCCATGAAAGGAGGAAATCAACCACTGTTGTCATGTCAATTAACTTTTGTTTTTTTTTTCTTATTCCGTCTTATTTTCAGTTTCAGAGGCAAAGTCGTTCTAACGACATTTTGAGGATGCAAATGTTCTCAATGAATGAGTTATTGGGAAAATAATTACACAAATGGTCAATAGCAATAATATTTACGGTTGTTATTATAAAAACAATTTGATTTCGCTTTTCATAACGCATCAGAAAAACGTTTACTGCACCTGAGCCTTGGTATGTTCTTAAAATTTAGTGAAATCTCGTCTGGACGTTCTTATTAAAAGGTCCTTTTTTTAGAAAAGTGTACATCTTTATTAATATCTTCTTCATAGCTCGTTTATTTTGCGTGGGAGTATTCCATCCGTTTTTGGGCAACTATTTGGTATTAATGCCCGCTGTTTTTAAGTGTGATTTATATCCTAATGTTAGGGTTATCATTCGCCTCCCACATCACCCGACAAATTCTAAGTCAATCTCGAAGCTTCGTTACTAACGGCCCATCGCTCTAACACGAAAAAAATAATTTTTAAAAAGTGAGTTAACATTATCAACTCTGGGCTAGCAATCTCGAGGTTTAAAAACACAATCGAAAAGAACTTTAAAAATATCTGTAATCACAATCAGATCCATCTATATCCATCTAATTGATCCTCAAGATCTGGTTAGATTTGCTTTGTGCAAGACGATCATACCCGAATCCTTATTAATATGTTAAACCCGGATGTTTGGGTTATTTTTGGTTATTCTAATAACTGAGTTCTGAATAGTTGAGCCCTCTATACGTAGCCTACTTGCAGGCGGTACTCAGTGTTATTATCATCACGGAAAACCCGATCAGGGGCTCGCTTCTCGAAACACCCGAGATATCTCGGGCCCGAAATCGTTTCTATTCCTTAATTTGAAAACTGGCTAATTCCTATAAAATTTATGGTATCTAAATGTGTTGAAATATCGTCAAACATCGTATTTGCCACAAAGATTCAAGTGAAGGATGATTCTCTTTATAGATTTTGATCTTTCCCGAAATTCTCGGGCCCAAAAGTCACATGGCTCAAATATTAGGAAAGTTCTTGGGACCTCAGTCACCCGAGACTATTCGGATGACTTTTTTAGTTAAGCAAAACTTCAAAAAAGGCCCTATTGAGCGTAATCATTTGTAATATGAACCAAGAGGAAGTTCAAACTTTTCTAACATGAAAGCGGTTCTCAAAAAGGAAAACATGCAAAATTTTGAGCAAAAGTTTTCGGGCCCGTGAATACTCGGGTGTTTCGAGAGCGCACGCTCGCCCCCAGGAACCACGCGGTTTAAAATACAAGATGGCGCCCGAACACCGAACGGAGAGGGTTTTCCGTAATAATAATAAACACCGAGTACCGCCTGCAAGCAGGCTATCTAAACGCAAAGTGTGTCACTCGTATCGGACCTAATTGTTGCGCTATCGGAGTTCATATAGATATCGGCGTATATCGGTTGGAAACATTTAACTAAAAAAACAAAAGCGACATTCCTTCAGAACGCTTTGTTGTTTACTCTCCGTTATCACTCTTTTAGCCCTTTTTTAGGCTGGTTGAGCCTACTCGAAGAGATCTGTTACCCGTCAAACGTACTTTTTGAAAATTTGTTCTTTGAAAATAACTGCGTTATATACTTGTCATTTTGCCCTCCCACATACACTCATTTAGTGATATTTTCTGGCAGTAATCTGTAATGGGACTACATCGCTAGTTGATTAATATCAATGAGCTAACGTTGGAACACACTTCCTGCATTTTATTTTATGTTTTCACTCTCGGGGGAGGATTTCAAACGTATCAAGTATGTATAGAATTCTCTTTTGTATGACAACGGCATAACGTTATGCTAATTTCTAATTGCAATTTTTATTAATTAAACCTCTGGGCCCTTACCCGTGTCATACATCCCACGCAGGCCGGAAGAAAACACGATTAGGGAAATCTGGGAGGAAACTGTCTGCTGCGAGGAATTCACGCTATTTTTGTGTTGGCGTTGGTCTAGAACCTTCCGGCCTTGGATGTAACTAGCGGCACTCTGGTGCGACAATTACAATGCTTTTTCCCTACACGGTCCTAGGCATCACAGGGGTCCCATAAGTTACGTGAAACTACTGCTTTATGTTTCCGACATGACATCGTGCTCGTAAGATTTTGTCGTGAGATGTTGCCATGGAGATAGCCCTAAAAGTCGTCACATTCGAGGTTTCCGACTCATAATATTTACCTATCGTGATTATGCGAACGCGTCGGCGTTTAGAAGCATGTCAACCATGTGCTTGCTAATATCTCACGTGGGAGAGCTAAGTGCCGGCCGCCTGTTCAACAACGTCGATGCTATCTTTAAGTACACTAATTTGAGTAAAAATTCCTTTTTTTAAGAGCAGTGAAAGTTTGCAAGAAAAGTTGTCAATGTAGTAGTCAAATTGAAGTAAAAAAAAAAAAAGAACAGTGCTTAGAGGGTATTGTTTTTATAGCCTTCTTTCATTTTGTCTAAAACGTGGATGGGCTGGTTAGAGGTTAACAGAAGGTTCAAGTTGAATTTCCGAACTTCGCAATTGTCCAGTGGTACAATAGGCAAAAATAGCCACTTGTATAATATTTCATAATAATAGATAGAAATTAAACTCATATAAAATGTTGCCCATGTAGCTAGGATACTGTTGCAAAACTGCTATTGCGAAAGACCCTAGTTTAAAACGCCAATCAATTATCAAACAAGATTGACATTTTCGCGTGTTTTGACTGCCTAGGAGGGCGAATTGGACTCGCCGCAGGTAAAGGAATCAGTATATATAACCCCACGACAGGGTCGCGCTGTACGCTCAGTCACCTGTTACGAGTGTCGCAAGCATTGCGAGGCATTTTCTTCCTCGAGCGTAACCCCGGCATCCTATAGCTATTACAACTCGCACGTTCATACCGACCGACTTGATTCTTCCTTGAAGGTGCTACGAGCGAGCACGCCAATCGCCTTATTGGATTTGTTGTCTTTTCTAAAGAGGTATTATCAGTAGAAGGCCTAAGACAATATACAAAACCTATATTTAGTTAGAGAAAATATATTTCATGCTTGATTTATGCTGA
The DNA here is from genome assembly GCF_932526225.1 of Nematostella vectensis. Taxonomy (NCBI): domain Eukaryota; kingdom Metazoa; phylum Cnidaria; class Anthozoa; order Actiniaria; family Edwardsiidae; genus Nematostella; species Nematostella vectensis. The sequence goes on along the minus strand of NC_064043.1, from coordinate 14,331,462 downwards.
TTATAAACGCGGCCCATGACATAACTGCGTGGACCGGTTCTAGCGACACAACGACCTGACGACGATTTGAATAACAGCCCCGAAGAGCCGAGTAACACAGAGTAAGGGAACTTTTAGGGCACGCGATAAGTAGAGCTTGCCGTTACCTTAATAACACTTAATATGACATCATTTGCGGACAGTGCCAAGAAGATGCCGCGTGTAAGCAATGGGTTCCATGAGAAGAGCATCGCTAAGAACTCAACTCAAGTTAAGGACCAGAGCGTCCCACAAATCCCTGAAATCATCACCAACTTGATGTTCGGGTTCTGCGGATCGCAAACGCTTTTCACCGCGTGTGAGTTGGGTATATTCGATCTTCTTCACGCCTCCAACACTCCTCTCTCCGCGAATGCCATCGCCAAGGACCTGTCAACAGACGTTGACGCGACGGGCAGACTTCTCGACGCGCTAGTGTGCTTGGAACTCCTAGAGAAAACCCCAGCCTCTCCTCCCGTATACATGAACACTCCTACCACGGACCGATTTCTGCTGCAGTCCAGTCCAAATTCCGTCAAACCCTGTATGCAATTTGGAGGCACGGTACTGTATCGGCTATTCAGCAACTTGACATCCGCGGTACGGGACGGGAATAATCAATGGGGGAGGACCTTTAATGGCTCCACTGCAGGGGACTTCTTCAAGTCTGCGTACGCCACAAGAGAGGGTGTCATCAGAGTTCTAGAGGGCATGAGGGGCACGTCAAGACCCGTAGCTCCGCTTGTGGTCACTGCGTTCGACTTGAGTTCTTTCGCCACCATGTGCGATGTCGGAGGTACGTAACCCCCCCCCCCCCCCCCCCCCCCCCCCCCAACACACACATACACACACACACTTGAGCTCTTTCGCCACCATGTGCGATGTCGGAGGTACGTAACCCCCCCCCCCCCCCCAACACACACACTTGAGCTCTTTCGCCACCATGTGCGATGTCGGAGGTACGTAACCCCCCCCCCCCCCCCAACACACACATACACACACACTTGAGCTCTTTCGCCACCATGTGCGATGTCGGAGGTACGTAAACCTTGGGAAATCACAGCAACCTCCTCCCCTCCCCCCCAACACCCACACCAACATACACCTTTCTCTCTTGATCCACGAAGGTAGAAATATATTCTTTTTCTACTTCCGTGCTTGACTTAAGACTTCACATTTCAGCCCTCACTCGGCATAATTGTTTAAGATTCTTAGGGGAAGAGTCTGACGGAAAATGTCTTGATAAATACGGACATTTGTAAAAATCTAAACAACTTGGGTGTTTTGCTTATTCTTACCCCCTTCCCTCTCCACACACACACACCTCGCTTAGCCAATAAATTTCGGGGAATGTATCTAAGTTCATCCACTTAATTAAAACAAGGCGTGAGATTTGGACAAATATGTTGAGAACTATGTGTCTTTTTTTAATTTCATTGTTTTTAAATTCTTATATCGAAATTTAGCGCAGATGGTGTATGATCCTTTCCCTCGCACAGAAAATAATGAAAAATCTGGCCGATTCACAATTTTCACAATCAGGTTTAGATCTGTAAAAAACAATATTCTTTTATTCAATAAACCTTAGGGCTTTTGTGCGATCTAAGCTTAGGCAAGGGTAAAATATAGGTTTTGTTAAAGGGGGCGTGGAGAGGGACAAAGAACACAAACGTGATTTGATGCTCGTCGCCATTTTCAGGAGAATGGATAAAAAATGTATGGACGAAACAAAATTCGAAAGTCGTTCCTTTTCTTATTCTGATTGATCTTCTCTTTCTTCGTTCCTAAGATTTTTGTTGAGTGTTTTATTTCTATTTTTATGTTCTCTCCTTAAATAATAGAAATTATTTGGCAAATTTGTGTTTTAAATGCTGACAATTGCTTTTTTTGTAAATTAACACCCAAACATCAATAGATTTACGTCACTACAGATTAATAAAACAAAGCAGGACACTTCAAATAAATCAGCCCAAAGCCTCTTGTGTTATATTTACCTTTGGTTAGGGAAAGCTCATTTATTATCCCGATGGGTTGGGGTGGGGGGGGGGGGGGGGGGGGGCGTGAGGATACTGTGTGTGTGTGGTGGGGGGGGGGGGAGGGGGGCTCGAGAAATTTCTAAGGTCTAAAGGGGGAGCGTCGAACGTGTTTGGATTTAAAAGGGGAAGGGGGTCACTGATTCCTTTGGTTGTTGCCTCTACTATATTATTTGACGAAGTGTCAAACCAGGCTTTTTGGTCCAACGAGCCTTGGCTTGGGAGAAGTTAATTGGCATGAATAATCCAGGAGTCCAGGATACGTATTAAGCCAAATTTTATCTATGCAATGCAAACCTGTATACAACCTGTATACATTTTTTATGGTTTCCGCTATATGTATTATGTTCCATATCTAAAATATAAACAAAACGTTTTAATGCTATAAGCGCTTATTCTCCATATTCTCCAAAATCCTCGCTCATATTTGATTTGCTGTCTTCCTCGCTCTCTTTCTTTTCTCTCGTGCTGCGCTTTTCTTGATAGAAGAAGATCGAAAAGCCTTTTTGCTTCTTTTACGTCATATAGCATCAACCATTATCAGGTTGCAACCTGGAGTTAGTCGCACCTTTGAGAAATTGAGTGCCTTTTTCTGAATTAATGTTTTCAGCCAATTCCTTCTCCTCCATTTTCTGTCCAGCTTGCAGCTAATCTCTTGATCGCGTTTTCCTTTGACATTGTCATTGCCGTTCCTTCCTTTGCTCCTTCTTTCTTCGATTTTCGGGAGGGGGGCACCAAAAATATGGGGGAAGCGTTAGGCGGGGGGCATGAAAAAAATGGGTCAGCCCCCTTGGGATAATAAATGAACTTACCCTTAGGCTACCACTATACTAAATGGATACGCTTGCTGAGAAAAAAAATTACCAAAGAATTGGATTCGTTATGGAAACTTTCAAAATCCAAATCGACGTCAGCTTATTTTTTCGTGATGGGTGCATTTGAAAAACGTTTGTTGGACTCAAACTCTATGATGAATTTGCTCGCTTTCAAAAGAGAAACTTCAGGAGGTTTTGATGACAACCGTTACACGGTAGCAAACTCGACTCGACCCAGTCTCTAGTAAGACGCGGGCCGCGATCTGTCCATGATGCTTTGCGTTTAACAGGGACTTCTCAGGGGCGGGCCAAGTGGCCCCCCCCCCCTATTTTCAGACCATTGGCTTATAAATAACAGGAGCGGATCCGGAAATTCCAAAGGTGGGGGGGGGGGGGGGGGGGGGTGGAGCAAGAGTTTTAAAGAAAGTGCGGGGCGATTTATTGTTCTTCCGTAGATGTCCTTATATTACTTGTTATTTTTAAGCCAAATGTCTGAAAAAAAGGGGGGGCCATCAGCGCCCGCTCGGCCCACCGACCCCCCCCCCCTCTAGACCTGTCCCTGTTTCTGGGTGGTTTGACAGCTATACGGCGTCTAGCTTATGGCGTCTGACAGCTAGACGCCATATTGAAAAGTACCCATAAGCCCCTGGGGACGAGG